>NW_015090999.1:1767768-1799089 GCF_001431845.1 Calidris pugnax | reverse complement strand
GGCGGCGGGGGCGGTGATGCGCTGTCTGCGGGTACCGGCGTCCCCTCAGCAAGTGCCAAGGAAGGGGTGTCCCGGGAGGGGGCGAGGCGTCGGGGAGCGGGAAACGGCGGTGTTTCCCGGTGGGGGTTTCTCAGCAGGTTGCAGCCCAGGGAAAGGAAACGAGAGTCCAACGTCTGCTTTGCCGGGAAGAGCCCATCCTCGCTCCGTAACAGCGCTGCTCGCTGATGCACGCCCAGCCCATCACGCTACTTTCTGTTTCCAGAACAAAGAACTCTTGCTTTCCAACAGGAATTGCTTAAATACTTCCTATCTGGTAATGCTGCTGGAGTAATTAGGTGTTCCGCGTTAGGTCGTGGGCCAGAAAGCTCTCCAGAGTGGTGGGGTTGACAGAAACCTCCCGGGGTTCCACCAGGGGAAGGACATAGGTTTGCACCTAAGATCAGACATTGGAATGGGCTGCCCAGGGAGGTGGTTGAGGCACCATCCCTGGAGGTGTTCAAAAGACGGGTTGATGTAGTGCTGGGAGGTATGGTTTAGTGATGATCCTCCTTGTTTGTTGTGTGGGTGTCTATTTTTGTCAGTTAGGTTGACGGTTGGACAAGATGATCTTTAAGGTCCCTTCCAACCTAGAAGATTCTGAGATTCTGAGATTCTGAAGATTGCATCACCCTGTAGCCCCACTGGTCCCTGGGCAACTTGCTCCAGGAAAGCACTGGGCGTTACAGCAGATGCCATGGCCAATGTGAGTCCACAGCGTGTTTTCACAAGCCAACCACATCCTAGGCTCCATTACAAGAAGGATGGCCAACAGATCGAGGGAAGTCGCTGTTCCCCTCTACTTGACCCTGGTAGGCAGAAGCTGGCATAGGACAGTCAGCATCAGGGCCCCCCAGTTACAGGAGAAACTGTTCCAGTGATGGGTGACCGAGATGGTCAGGGCCTAAAACATACCCTACAAAAAAGGGACTGAGGGGCTGGGCTTTTGTGGTCTTGGAAAGAAGAGGCCAGGGAGTGACCTAGTGATTAATTGTAACTACTTGAAGGGCCATTATGAAGATGACAATAGTACCAGATAATGTAAAGAGTGGGTAAAATACTACACATTTGATCTTGGGAATTTTGGTTTGGACATTAGGGGAAAAAAAGTCAGGAGGGTTGTTCAAGACTAGAAGAAGTTGCCAGCAACATCAAGGAGTGTGTCCTTGGAGGGTTTCAAACATCAAAGCTGACCTGGGAGTGGGGTAACAATCGTGTTTCAAGTAGGAGGTTGGACCCGATGATCTCCAAAACCTCTTCCAACCAACATTTAGTCATTCCATGATTTGTAGGCTTGTCAAGTTTGACAGTTCTGGCTTTGTACGTGAATTAGGAACACACAGAAAAGCATAAAAATGTACAATAATTTACCACTAAGATTTTGTATTTTTGTTGTACAAAGTGTACAGTATAATACATGGTTTATTACTGTTGCATATTTCTGCTGTATGCCCCAGCACTTGTAAATGCATTTATAGCTGGGTGAATGAGATTAAGCATTCATTTGTTTCTATGATGGAAGAAAAACCCTCTGGAATAAACCTTAATACAGGAGTTACTGGCTTATAAGCATCCCTGTCCTGCAACTACTTACGAAATAAATTAGTTGACCTATTTTGAATCTCTTGGCTCAATAGGTATGGGTAGGATTTTTAAAGCACTTCAAATCTTCATATTAAAAAGACCATAACTTTGCCTTAGACATCATGTGCTGTTAAAAGATATTAATTCTGTGAAGTAGGTGTTATGTGATGCCTCCTGATTGCAAGATACAGATCTCTGAATATATATTAGGAGTAATGGTAAATCTAAATCTAGAAACCACAGAAATTTTACCGCAGTATCACAATGACCATCACTACTGATGAGAACTGTAATTATTAACTCCTGGCTACAGAGCCTGATTTATCAAGATGCCATATAAACCACAAAATTAATTCAGTTTGTGATAATACACCTGACTATTCGAAGCAGCCATGACTCTTGAACAACAAAAGTTAATCTAGCAAATTCCAGTTTAGTCCTGAAAGGTGTGGGTTTTCATTCTTTTCACCTTGTGAAGCAAAATTGAGTTTCAGTGTCCTCAGAAACTGTACCTTTAGTTAAAAGCAGAAATTTGAATTATTATTGTAGGCACCTGCAATGAAAAATATCCAACTGCAAAATTTAGGAAGGAAGGAAAGAGTAAGCACCTGAAATCTCTTTACATTTTTGCCAATGGTGTTTAATGACAACAGTGAAGAAAGTAGGGAGTTTTTATCAAATCATTACTGATTGATAAGTAATGGTCAATACATGGAAAGAGCATCCCAGATTTGCACATTTTAGCCAAGAAAAAAGGTGTTTTATTGTAAGATCTGAAAGTGTGAGAGTTCATGATGAAGTAACAAAGATTTATTCTGAAAAGTTCTGCATTTGTGCTTCAACAGTCATGAACTAAACATATATTTCAAGGTGCCAATGAAAAAAAACCCAATTATAAATTAAATGCACAACTCAGAATATCTTTTTTTCTTATTCTTCAAAAAACTCATTTACATAAGTGACTTAACACGTCTTACAATATTTGTTTCTTCAACATCAAGATACCTGCTGAAGTATTTTTTAGGATTAGTGTCTCTGTGCCAGTTGGAATGACTGGAGGTAAAAATGATCACATCCTACACCAGAACTTGTGCTAAATAATGTTTACTATAACATTCTACACCATCCCTGTGCTCTGAGCCCTCAGCTGGTCTTCCCGGAGTGCTACAACTACTCTGTTAACTCCATCCACAGAAGATCGTGAATATCAAGTTTGCCTTAGGAAGCAGGTACTACCTACACAAGCTCCCTTTTCAATATATAAGATAACTAAGGAAGAAACATGTATTGACACACTTCTAAGAGATGAAGAATGGCCTAAGGGAATTCCTTAGTCAGGGATGTGATGCCAATTCTCAATTCTCTCTGAACGCAAAGTAGTAATAGAAAAAAATAGCATGTTTAAATGACCTTTTTCTTCACCTTAATTACCTTAATACTGTTCTACAGCCTGTATCAAAGCACCAGAAAAATGCATGCAGATTTTATTCAGGCACTATTAGCGGTGCTAAGTATTTTTGAAGAAAGAAAAAACCCTTCCATGTCACCAGCATAAATGGAGATGTATGGGAATATCTGAGAGCACAACGCAGCATCAGAGAATGAGGGTGAAAGGATTGTGGTCACGTCTGCACAACTTCTGTAGTTAGCCAGGGGGTGGTTCTTCCTTTGCAGATGGTGGGGTCCACCCCTTCAAACCTTTAGAAGCGTTGCTAAAAACTTTATCAGTCTGATTTCCCTCTTGTGCTAAGTGGGGAGAGTGCACATGCTAGCAACAAGCCTGGCACGGCAACGCACAGGAATGGGATGGAAACACCAGAGTGGGTTATGAGCTGTCCTCCACGGGGATTTCACCGACTGTTTCCAACGTCACAGAGACAGGCATACAGCAGCTCCAGCTAAACGTGTAAAAGGGAGCACAGGAAAAAGCTACTAAGCCCTCTCATTTTTTATGTTTTCCACCATAAAACTACCAAATGATTTTATTTTGTTAGCGTTGTGATAATGAATAACCGGAGCAGTTTGTGCTTTGTTACGAGCTGTCCTCCACGGGGATTTCACCGACTGTTTCCAGCGTCACAGAGACAGGCATACAGCAGCTCCAGCTAAACGTGTAAAAGGGAGCACAGGAAAAAGCTACTAAGCCCTCTCATTTTTTATGTTTTCCACCATAAAACTACCAAATGATTTTATTTTGTTAGCGTTGTGATAATGAATAACCAGTACAGATTTATTGTGTCAAACTTGTGGTGTGGCTATGCATTTGCATGTATGCACAAGTTGTCTACAAAGTTTTCTGCTGAGAGCCATATATGTTACACCTAAACAACATTAGAACTGCCAGTGGAGTGACCTATCCCCAAAAATGTATCTGGTTTTGTTTCAGAAGAAACTGAGAGGGTTGTTTTTGTTCCAAAAGAAAGCCCGTAAGTGAGCTAACGTTTACATTGTGTGAATGATAAGGAGAAGAGGGCTCAGCAGTGAACTGAGGAAGTATCCCATTTGATACTGTAGATGTACCTTTTCATGGAATCACAGAATTGTTGAAGTTGGAAGGGACCTTCTAGAGATCTAGTCCGACTCCCCTGCCAAAGCAGGATTGTCTAGAGGACATTACTCAGGACTGCATCCAGGAGGGTCTTGAAGATCTCCAAAGAAGGGGACTCCACAACCTCCCTGGGCAGCCTGTTCCAGGGCTCTGTCACCCTCACTGTAAATAAGTTCTTCCTCGTATTTGAATGGAACTTCCCATGTTCCAGCTTGTGCCCCATTGCCCCTCGTCCTCTCACTGGGAACCACTGAAAAGAGTCTGGCTCCATCCTCCCTCAAACCACCCTTTAGATATTTATAAGCATTAATAAGGTGTCCCTCAGCCTTCTCCAGACTAAAGAGTCCCAGCTCTCTCAGCCTTTTGCAATTTAAAGATTTTTCACAAGCATCCAAAAGCAAACTTAAATAAGATTTAACGATTTATATGGATTATTTCTTTCAGATATTCAAAATGGTAATGAAATACCAACACATGAATGATCAAGTCAACACGTAACTTTTATAATGGAGAATAGAGTGAGCACTTCTGGAATTAAACACCGCTGACCTGTAAGTAGCCTTAGATGGGTACTTTTAATGACAGTTGGACAGAGAGCACTTTCCCAGTTACACCAAAAGGCTATTTTTGCTATTAATAACGTTGGGTTCTATTTTTTTCAATATGAGAGTGTGTTTTTGAGGCAACTCTATAAACAGAATGGTTTTATTTTAGAAATGTTTGAGTGGTTACTTAATACTTGCAATATCCAGTAATACATTAAACTTTGAACAGCTTTCTGATAATCAAAGGGTTATGCCTCATATTGTGGAATGTGCCAAAGGCCTTATATTTAAAGTTTAAAAAATTAATGAAATGAATGCCACCTTACGGTTTTATTAAAAGATAATATATACTTACGAAGATAGAAGAAATTAAGTCTAATGAGAAGTATAATGTTAGATTTCTTCAGAATATAAGGAGAATATAAATAGTTTTTAAATGGTAGAAATAATTTTACAGACTTTATTATGTATTAAGACAGGGAAATGGTGGTGATGAAAATTAAACAAACAGTCTTTATTCATTATGAGGACAAAGTGGTAATTAAGAAAAGAATTTTAGAAAAAAACATATTTGGAGAAATTATTTCAGCTAAATTTAACATTGTATTGTTAATTGTGTAAATAAAACAAAGCTAATACACCCACTTTATCCCAGCAGCATAGAGAGCATGATTATACTCTTTACATTATACACATTACTTTCAAAACAGCTGGAAATAGTATCAGCTTACATTACTTCTTAAAATTAAAACTGGAAGACAAACTATTCTTTCCACAAATAGGTTACTGTTAGGATGTTAAATTAATCTCTGAACTAATAAATTCAGGTTTCATTTGAAACCTTCATAAGGGTTTCAGATTTTTCACACTTAAAAATTTCAGGTGTGCACAACTGATGAATCTTCATTCCATAGTGATTTTTAGGGTAAAATTCCTCTTAGCAGATTTTAGGCATCAGTCATGTAAACAATAACATCTGAGCAAGTCATCCTAGGCTCTCCTTCTAATCAAATGAGAGAACTTTTGTGGTACAGTTCAGCCAGCTTTAGGTTTCTGTATTCATGTGTGATAAATTACACCGAAGAATCACCTGTTTATTTCCACTGATTGCCAAACAAATTACTGGCACACATCTACCCTTTGTCATCCAGCTGTCCTTTAGAGCTTTGACTTGCATTTAAATGTAATCAGCAGATTTGATTTTTTTCTGCATTCCTAGAAAGCTAGATTTATTGGATTATGTATTTTGACATGTAACATTTTCACCAGTGTATGAGTTAAGTCTATCGGAGTCTAAACTACCGTGAAAAAACACCAGTATTAATTTTATCTACAGTACCTTGGATTACTGAATATTAGCTTTTCCTTTTGTATTTGGCTTGTGTTTTTTTTTTCTCTGTGATATTCAACAGTTGTTCTGAAATCTATATGAATACTGTAAATTCATTTCTACAGGTGCCTGTATGTCACAAATGGAAATCTTCATCACTACAAGAGAACAAATGCATGCATGAAAACCAACATTCATACACAGGTGAACAGGAAGATCCGTGTACTTAACTGGAACTGTGCCATATCAACTACCATTTGAGTGTGTGTTGTACTAAGTATTGATTTTGGGAAGGACATAGTGTAACAAGAGCATGTTCCAAAGCTTCATTTACCTGGGGCTTCTCTGTGCTTCAAAGATGTCATCACTACCTCAAAAACATAAAAACAGTACAGCACTCAGACTGTAATTTTAAGGTATAGCTGATCAGTATAACTGACAGACATATCAGTTTGCAGAATATCACTTCATAACTTTTTCTTGTAGGCAAAGCTAGAAAACATGAGCAAAGCTACTGCTGACAGTTAAGGTAAAGAAGGGCTACGTATATTTACGAGAACTTTTGTGAACAGTCAGCATCAACTTGTACATCAGTGAAACAAAATTCCTTGTAGAAAAATTAGCCTGAAAACTGAAAATGTAACAGAGAATTTCATTTTGTGAAGTGCAAAGTTGTATTAAGACATCTACTTCAACAAAACCTAAGGAAAAAAACAAACAAAAAAAACAAGCAAACAAAAACGAACAAAACCCCCCAACCTGGTAAAATCCTCATTGACTTAAAAAAAAGCAGTGGTTAATGTCACCTGATTTTCTAACACAACTAATTTTAAACAGATCCTACAGAACTATTTCCATGTTTCTACAGCAGTATAGAGGGAAGAGAGAAATCTTCAGTAAAGTAAATCTAACTTTACAAATTAAACATCTGAAAGTCTGATGACAAAGGAAACTCTCAGAGGCAGCTGGACTAGATGATCATTGTAGCTCCTTTCCAACTGAAATATTCTATTCTGTTCTCACATTATTGCTTTTTTTACTGTCTCCTCACTGCTCTTCCCACGTCCGAGGTTCTGACTGCATTGTCTTGCTCTGCTCTTCTGTTTCATCTATTTTACATCAGAATTATTTCAACAAAATCTCAAGCCCAGGCTTCTGTGCACAAAAGATTCATATAGGTATTCGTCTTTTGAATGATTTTTTCTCACCCTTCAAATTTTTTGGAGACTCACTAAATGTGTTCAGCTATTCACTAATCAGCACAAGGAGCTGTTTCAGTTTTTGTTTTACAATACATACGTTCTGTTAATATTTCCCCTGGTGGAAAAACCTGCAATATTGGGCAATTACAGACTGAAATCTACTATAGAGATAGTCATAGCAGGCGTGAAGTGATCCATCAGATGTCAATGTGAAACAATGATTAATACATTATTAATATTTTCATAGATAAATAAATATATCTTCTCAAGGCTGAACCTTTAATTTCCCACCCTTGCAGCTCTAAAATTTTCAGTAGCACTGTCATCTTCAAGTGACATCTTTATCAAAATATTACCGATAGAAACTTTCAAAAAACTATTATTTAACTCACTAGCTTTCCTATTTTTAGAAAGTAAAATTATAGAACTGACAAAGTATGTGCAGTGACTGTTGCTATGTCTGTTCGAAAAAGTAATTTCATTTTGGCTGGCTTTGCACCCACTTCACTTACCCTAAAATTTCTGTCTTTCTTAAACAAATGGTTGTCCAGAAACCAAAAACTGCATAGATCAGTTCTACTCTCACTTCAGACTGCTTGAAATTCATACAGTGTCACAAGTAAGTAGTTTTGGCTGAGGAACAGACAGCCTAATACCATATGTATCTCTTAAGGATGCTTGAACTCATTGGAGATAGTGTTGTGTATATGACATTACAGACAAAACTTTGCCAACCAAAACTGCATTCCAGTTGAATTTGTTAGCTATTCCTCTTCAATTAGTAAAACACATTGAAAAAGCTACTGAATCCCTATATAAGCGTTGAGTAAGATGAAATCCTGCTTTGTGTGTTAGAACATCAGCCTTCAAAGAGCACTGACAGTGGCAGCTCATCTAAACCAGATTCTTCAGAAATCCATGATGAGCTAAAGCTCTTGATTCTTTCTTTCCAGCCAAAAATTGCACTAGTGAAAATATAGTGTTGAAAATACAAATCCACTTCCAAACATGTCTGTTCTTCTGTGTAATTCATTACCTTTTTTCCTAAGGTAAAGAATTTGATGAATGCAGCTACTTATGAATACTTTAAAATATTTTGTGACATATAATAGCGAAGACAAATAACACGTTGTACATCATTAACCAAAGCAATTGATTATTCTGAATATTTTAAGAATATAGCTACTGATAATGTAAAGTAATTTAATATGTGGGGATTTGGGTTTTTCCCAATACTGTTAATTAATAAAGCTGGACTTTTTCATATGTTTTAAGGGGGACTTCCTACTCCACCGCTGTTCTTTTTTGGGGGGTTGGTTTTGGTTTTATATTGGAAATAGTGACTGCACTATGAAAGGTTGCTGTTTACTCTATTTTCTTCTAGCATACCTTTGGAGGAAGGAGGTGGAGGAAAAAAACAGGCTTGGAAGGTACTCTAAAATATTCAGGGGGGAGGTGGAGGGTATTGATATTTTTCTTTTAGCTCTACTTCTCAGCTCCTAGTAATGGAAGAGTTCTATTACACAACAGATACAAATTCTGTAATAACTTAAGGAAATTAAGGAACCAGAGTCATTAAAAATGCTATCCTCTGACTCATGCCTGGACCCCGCTGCTCTGTCTATAGCACTAATAAACAGGGTGAGGACATATAGCAGATGCTGAAATGCTACTAGAGCACAATTTCCCATACAGTGGGATTTGCTAGCACATAAACTCCTGTGCTTTTGGTCCTTGCTAACTATGGCACTGTCAGAACATATTTAGGTGTTGTCTAGGAAATACCACTGGACAAAGACTGTTCTCTCCTAGACAGTAAGCATGAGGCCACCCTGTATGGGAAATGAGAAACTATTTTAGCTTTATGGGTGTGTTTGCCACTGCCACCAGGACCAGCAGACCAACCTTTGTCCTTTCTATTTATTCATATAGATGTAGCCTCAGGGTTTGTCCTAGGTGGTTGGCAGCCAGAGGATAACCAAATAAAAGAGCATCGCTTTAATGGGAGTGCTTGTGACCTGTTTGTTATCTGGGATTCTGCTCAAAGTTCCAGAGAAGCCTAAAGGAGGAAACAAGTTTGTTCTAGCAAAGGAGAAGGATACACTGCTCAGTGAAAGGGATTGAAACAAAGTTTCAGAGGGAAAAAAAAAAAAAAAAGGCAATTTTAGAATATGCCTTAAAATAACTCCTTAAAGTCTGTTCATGGTTGTCCATAAGGATTTTCTAATGTGTATGTTAGCCATAAAAACAGAGGAAGCAATTCAGCTACAGCCCATCCCAGAGTATTGCCTTTTGGAATCAGTTCCAAGCTTCCCCCAGCGATAGGAAAACACTACCATTTCTCCCAAGCCTCCACAGTGCTGCAGCCTTGAGCAATTTTATTTCCCTGTGGTACAAATGTATCCTCTCTTTCTTCTTTTTTTTTTTTTTTTCCATCTGCTATTATTCTCAGCCCGACTTATCCTGCTGTTCAGAGCAAATTCATGAAGTAGACCTCATCCTCCTTTCAGGGAGGTTGTTTGATTCCTACTGCATTATTTATTTGCACGTTGTTTCTGACTTAAATGACCTTCTAGTTAACAAGATGTTTTCAAAACTCCCATAATGTTTTATGAATGTATACCTCAAGAAGCATTTTGTTATATATGTGTATATACACACACTAAACTGACATTCTTAAAACTTTTGTTTAAGTCTTCACAGCTTAAACTATGAAGAAGGTGTGCAAAGCAAGGCCCTTTCTTGAATATACAACAGCTTCTTCCCTACTCATCCAAAGAGCTATAATTGCTGTCATCCTATTACAAAGTAGCTCAATTATACACCTGGATCCACTAGCAGGGGTCCAGATATATAGCAGGGTCCCTAGATTCTTGTGTTTGGACAAAGTCTTAATGTTAATAATACAAATGATGTTAATAATATAGGTGAAAAAAGTGGATGTTTTAGAATGTTTTGTCTCATCCTGGAAGCCTTTTGTCATTTCTTGAACTCCTGCTATTGTGGTAACAGATGGTGTAAAATGACAGTATAAACATTATTTTTGATACTAAATACTAAACTTTAATAGCTCTAATGATGTTAAGATTCTTCACTGAGCACCAGAACTAATGAAATCTGAAAGAGATATCAGTCCACCTTTATTAGACACTTCACACCTGAATGCCCTGTTTGTTGAAGCAATGTTTCTAAAACAAGTGCTTAAGTTTCCTGGATAGTCAATAGTAGGAGTTTGTTTCACATAAAGGCCTCAAGAGAGTGATTCTGCCTGCTTCAGTTTAACAAGCAAAGTTAAGCTAATTGGATTTCCTTATGGTATCTTCAGAAAAAAACCCTAGCCTTCCTCATTGACTGTGCAAGGAACTCAGGTGCCCTGAGAGTCATTCAGTAGTTTACAGAATGGGATTAATCATACCTAATTTAAACTGTTTAAAAGCTGATTGTCTAGACTAAGCTTATTGCTTACATTTCAACTATGATCAACAGCAGAGGTAAGTCTTTCTGAGGATAATTCATCTCATCCTCTGGAGATGCCCATTAGCTCCACTGGCTTACTGTCCAAGAAAAGATTGTCAGGGAATGAGCTCAGACACTGGATACCTACTTGCTCACACTATTTAATTGCTTACCATCTTCCTGGAAGTGCCTTGGATTGTGACAACTTGTTTTCTCCCAGCCAAATCCACCGTGAAAGATGCAGAAGCAATTAATGATATTAAGGTTGTTCAGTGAGCTCCAGAATTAACTAAAATCTGAATCAGAACTCTGTCTTTATTAGATGCCTTACACCTAAGTTTCTTGTGTTTGTAGGAGGCAGTCTTTCTCAAACAAGTATCTAAGTTCCCTGGAGAGCCAATAGTGTTATTAATCACTGATATTCAGTGCTACTCACTTTCAGACTGGGGGCTTGTTTCTAGCCCTGTTTCATTCAGCACTGCAGATATAGCCTATATGACTAGTTCGGGGTAAATAATAACTTTCAGATGACTACTGCTGGTGAGGTAACTCTTATCTAAGCTGTAGGTGGAAATAAGATGTCTAAGTCAGGCAAATTGAATTCTCTTACTACAAGTTTGCACCTGGCAGTGATTTGGGAGCCCTGACCAAAGCTTTTTATTTTGTTTAGTTTGATTTTTTCCTGGTGGTACATACACCTCTTCCCAAGTACCTGTTTTTATGAAAACTATAAGAACTTATGTATTTTTGATGCTCCCAGCTCTCTGTCAGAAGTGACTGACATTAAGCAGTAAATGACTGTAATTAAGTTAGTGGCTTATACACCACCATACCCACACAGTGAGTGGCAATGTAATGTCCTGCTTGCTAAGTATTGCAACTCTTCCATTATGATGTTATAAATGCCCTCATTCATTTTGGAAACTTCAAAAAATGTTGTAGATATAACTATTAAGCGACAGCAGTCAAGAACCTGTGGCCTTTTGTTGGGAATGTTAACTTTCTTTCTGGCATTATCTCTTCATTGATAGGCAGTTTCTGATATTAGTGAAGAAATAAGTGTTCTTTCAAGATGCCTTCAGCTTTTATGAGAATGGATGTACAGTTGGCCTGATAATAATTTATTATTGTGTGTCATGCTTGCTTACTGATACCAGTAAATAAACTGGGTTTATTAAGAAAGAGCCAAAGAAGAAAAAATATTGAATTAATAAATCATGTTAAACATACAGAAAGGTATAATACATTATATAAAAAAAATTTCAGAAGTTATCATCATCCCTCTCCTCCCTTACAGTCATAGGACTGGTCATTCTGAAGGTTTTCTACATATATTAACTTAGGTTGAGTGTTCGCAAACTATTACAAGTGAGAGCCCAACAGGGTGATAATAGACTCAAACAGCAGTAAATTTTTTCCAAGTGTTACAGCAAAATGAAAGCTTCATAAGTACAGTTGTTTCACATATCACAAAACACACAAAAGCCCTGAAATGTGCTTTTCTCCCAGCTTATCATGCTGTGAGGTTACTGACTCTCTTTGAGACCTTTCAACTTCAGCTAGTGTCATTTTTACCATTTCCATAAGACCAAAGGCCAAAATTTTGTAACCAGCTGGAAGCAGCAATATCCTAACATAAACAGAATGGAAAAGAATTTTTTTTGTTTCCACTCCTTCAAATAAAGCTTCAGTCTAAAACAATACATTTAAAATTCTCTTATCTTCAGTTTCATGGTTTCTTCTAGTCTGTCCTATGTCTGGAATAAGCATTATTTCACCATTTTAAAGAAACATTTCACAGTGAAATGTTTCTTTAAAGCAAACTGTTATGCCTTTCAGCAGAAATCCATATTATAATAAAATTTAAAATAAGATGCACACCAATTTTAAACTTGGTCTTTAAACTGGACAGCTGGGAAATTTTCTGTTTGGACTGCATTATCTGTCTAATTGAACTGCTTTCTAAGCAATGCAGACTGTGGTGAAAGGTGCCCTCTAGCAAGATGGCATTTCTAATTGACTCATCTGAACTGTAGCATTATTGCTGTCTTTCATTTGATTGGGTCATGGCAAGTACATCATGTTGCTTATGATCTTTAGGGATGGTGGACCACCTTCCTAAATTTAGGATATTATGAATTACGGGCTGCAAAATTGTCGTTTACATACAAACAGCCAACTGAATTTCTTCCTGACATAGTCTGGAACTACAAAGGCATTAGAGATGCTATTTTAAGTCACATGTGCAAGCTTCCTGGAGACTACAATCAGGTTGAATAATCAGGTGGCAGGGCAAATTTGTACTCTTGCATGGTACATTGAGTCCAATGTCTTTATATTTAACTCTAATATTTTTTACTTACTAAGGAAATAAAATCTCCAGTATCTTCATTTCTATTAAAATCCAGTTCATCTGGAAGGTTCAATAAGGCCAAGTGCAGGGTCTTGCACTTCGGTCACAACACCCCCAGGCAGCGCTACAGGCTGGGGGCAGAGTGGCTGGAGAGCTGCCTGGCAGAAAAGGACCTGGGGGTGTTGGTCGACTGTCGGCTGAACATGAGCCAGCAGTGTGCCCAGGTGGCCAAGAAGGCCAACAGCATCCTGGCCTGTATCAGGAACAGTGTGGCAAGTAGGGCCCGAGAAGTGATCATCCCCCTGTACTCGGCACTGGTGAGGCCCCACCTCGAGTACTGTGTCCAGTTTTGGGCCCCCTACCACAAGAGGGACATTGAGGTGCTGGAGCAGGTCCAGAGAAGGGCAACGAAGCTGGTGAGGGGTCTGGAGCACAAGTCTTACGAGGAGAGGCTGAGGGAGCTGGGGGTGTTCAGTCTGGGGAAGAGGAGACTGAGGGGCATCCTTATAGCTCTGTACAAGTACCTGAAAGGAAGCTGTAGAGAGACGGGGGTCGGTCTCTTCTCCCAAGTTACAGATGATAGGACAAGGGGCAATGGCTTCAAATTATGCGAGGGGAAATTCAGGTTAGATATTAGGAAACATTTCTTTACTGAAAGGGTTGTCAGGCATTGGAATGGGCTGCCCAGGGACGTGGTGGAGTCACCATCCCTGGAGGGATTTAAGAAACGTGTAGACATGGTTCTTCAGGGCATGCTCTAGTGCCCAAGATTATTGGTTTGTCGTGGGCTGCTGAGTGGGTGGGTGATGGATTTTTGGTTTGGTTGTTGTTGTGTGTTTAGGTGGTGTGGGGGTTTGTTTTTTTTTGTTTTGTTTGTTTTGGTTTTTTGTTTTTTTTTGTGGTTGGACTCGATGATCTCTGAGGTCCCTTCCAACCACCACAATTCTGTGATTCTGTGATTCTGTGAAAAGTGGGTGTACAGTTGCACTGAACTCATCAGTTATATGCAAGCATCAGATACAGGATAAAACTTTGTAACTAGGGGCACTTAGAAGTATTATTATACTGCATCTGCTCTTATTTCAGAGCCTTGGATAAAGACAGAATGAAGTCTGTGTTGCTAATGGTTTGTTGGGTTGTGGCTCATTTGCTAGTTCTCTCTTTCCAAACTATTGCTTGCATATTTCGTAGTCCATGATTATGCAGAGACAAAACCACAGATGTTTATATTACTGAGGTTTCCCTTTTCTAACTGCGTGCTCCCCTAAGCATGTCCTGTAAAAAATCCATGTCTTATCCTTTCATTTCATAATCATGTCAGATATCTTCTGGAAGCAGCATTTATAGTGTTTTTGTGATTCTCCTCAATTTCTTTGCCTTCCATTCTTCATTTTTTTCTTTCTTTCCTTCACGTGTCTTTCTAGCTCATCATCATCTTTCTAGTCTGACTGCTGGCAGCATTGTCAAGTCATCCACCCTCTTCTGTTGCTGTGCTTCATATTCATTATACCATCACTAGAGTGATTATCCAGTGGCCAAACCTTGGCTTGATGTTCCTCACAATGTCAAACTAGTTCCCAGTGACACAGTCATACCAATGGTAGATACTTGGAACAAAAAAGTTTTGTTGCCATTGTCCAAAAATACTATATGAAGACATATGAACTTTGTTTTTGCCTTCTGTTTAATCAAAATATTTCTGGAGGGAAGGGGGCTTGGGAAAACATAACTAATGAGAGTCTAATTTCTGAGGATGGAATTAAGATGATCTAACTGTAGCAGCCTAAATCTGTAGCTGGTCTTTAGAAGTCATCCAGACTTGTCACTGTAGGGAAACAAGAACATCTAAAGATGCTGGCTTGCCAGTTATCCTGAACAGCTAAATTAGAAGACCATTTTGAAATGACCATTTGAAAGATCAGGCAACATTGACTATAAGGGGAACCAGCTTATAATTCTAGTTGCATCTGCAACCTTAAAATTAAGTTCTACTTCAAGATCCAGTGGAGGAAAGGTTAATTATTCCAGACATCTTCTATGAGTCTCAGGAAAAAAAGTAACAGGAAAGGATTTCAAGTTGAAATGCCAGCATAAGGGAGTTTGCTTTATCAAATAATTTGAGAACTTGTGCATCTCTTACTGAGTTAAGAAAGTGTATTTTAGCACTGTCCAAAAAATGGCTAGAGTGAGAATAATGACAGAGTTACTGCTATGCTGACAAGAGGCTGTTGTATTATTCAAGGGGATTGAGATAATACTGAGTGTATTTAACCACACTTTTCTTGTCATTTATCGTTTGCTAAGGACATAGCCATACACTCTTAAACATTTATATAAATATTGCTGTTCTTTCCATTAAAGTGCCATTGTTCTCTTCAGTTTCAAAATAGTCTTGAAATGTATTTTTCTTCCTCTAGTCTGAGCAGCATAGTTGGAAGACAGAAATTAAAGGAAGTAGAAGTGGGGGTGAAAGGACAAGCTTGTTGGTACTACAGCTAGCTTCACCTGATGTTAAGATTGGGGTAAGTAATGTGCCAATTTTTTCTTAATACTGTCCATGGTAAAGAAATTATCTTCTTTTTATAAGAATTAAGTTCCAAGCCCCTGCCATTTTTTTTAGTCTGAACAGTTTCTACCAAGTTGTGTCATATTGCATCTTCAGAACCATTCAAGTTACAAAGCTCCATATTTCCTTGCTTTAAGTGGAGCTATCTAACACCCATGTTTTCCACAAATGATCATAAAAATAACAATGGTAGGGCACCAGAAAGGTAACTATTTCTGCCTCTGCTCCTTTCTGCTAACATACCTTGGGCCTCTTTATCTTCTTTCTAAAGAAACATCCTGCCTATGTGTTCCTAGATAGAAACTGCAGACGTATACTTTGACACAATTCAATATTCCTCTTTGAACTTTTAGAGCTGTACTGTTTTCTCACTCCAGTTTGAAGCTCTTCGAAATTCTTCTATATTCAGACAGTAAGTACACTCAGGTTGAAGTAATATTCCTATTGTTTCAAACTCTAGAGACATAAAACCTGACAAAAGATCGAGCAAAGCAGGAATGTAGACACTAAGGAAGTTGGATCATATTCAGTTAGAGTTCAGATCACATATAGTATATTACATGCCAAAGCATAAAAGTGTGTGGTTCACAAGTGTGTAGGAGGAGTTTGAAGATCCATGATATATCAGTTATTGTGAATGCCTACACACAGTGTTAACCTTTTGGGAACAAAGTGTAATTAAAGGTACTTGTGGTTTGCAGGGCTGAAAGCTACTTTTGTTATATTAGATCTCGGTGGCTGATACATAAATATACATATATGCTATTTTTAGTGGAGAACAGAACAAAACATCTTGCCAGCATGTAGTAAATACATCTCATGTAGCTTTAGGTATCTACAATATCCAAACTTGAGCTAGTCAGGGTAGACTTCCTTCATAGTTAAAGGAAAGAAACAGATTATAGTACCTCCTAATTTTTGCAGTAGGATAAAAGATGGGCAGTATAGCATTCACTGAGTATTCAAGATCTACACCTAAAAAGTAAATTATTTGCTCTAAACGTCAGCATTTTCAGGCTTCAGAACTTCACCTACAGGAGCACGTCTGGCAGCAAAATGAAGATGCGTTTTTGGACCTCACCTTTGTCTCTGATGGTGCTTACAAGAACTTTATTTTATTATGTCTTGTTCCACGCCAATAAAGATGGGATCTTCATGTTGGACATCCAGATTTCTTTCTGTGAAGCTTGACACTGGGAGGACCCACATTGTCTTTTGTACCACACAAAAATGTAACATGCCAAAAGCTAATATTAAATTAATACAAGACACGAATACTTATAACCAACTCGACACTAACCATGCTAACACTGTGGGAAAATAGTCATTATTAAGAGCTCTCCAGAATTCCAGGCTTGCTGTAGCCTGGAGCTGTTAAGCTCTGGTGTACTGAAACTGTGTTGTCCCACACGCTCTGAAGCTTTAAGGGTTAACTTGTTTCATTTGTCCACTTATTTATCCACAAGCAGAGATGACTCTGGCACTCTTATTTTCAGTTTCTGTTGAACAAATGTCAAGAGAAGGCAACACAGGCTTTGTAAGTTCTATTCCACAACTTAAATGATAAATATGGACTAGAATTTATTTTACCATCAGTTTTTACCAAGTATTTAAATAATGATCACATTGTATTAGATAAGGTAAATCTGGACTCATGCTTGCATATCTAAACTCAAATCAAAGAAAGAAAATTCACAATCATTAAATCACAATCAAACAATGTCAAGCATCTATAAAAACAGATCAGACATGCAATCACCTATTTAGTTTCTAGTTGAGCTACTGATTGAAAATGAGAAAAAGTCTAAAACAAGTGAAATATTCAGGTTTCTATTCTATTTTTAAGAAACGTAGAAATATATACATGCTCTGAGAGCATTTTTCCTCTGTCATCCACGTGGATTCATTTACCTCATTTCACTTGCATGTGGCCTTTACATTCTGTTTTTATAATTATGAATAAATAATCTTCATATTCTTGGGGTGCAGCAAAGCACTTGCTAGGTCTTCTTTGGCAATAGTGGTAATTGTTTTCTGGTTAATGTCAGTCAATAGCACATGCCCATCCATAAATAAAGAAATAGAGTTACATGCATGAAATGAAAACAAAATTTCCCCTCTATTTGAGCTTGCTGATGTTCAGTTATTGTTAATATGGATGCATAAACCGTGTGTTATATTTCATCCATACAAAAAGCAGATGGTTTCTCAACATTTCTGGAGTCATCCAACACCAACTAAGAGAACTGCGGGCATTTTCATGTTATATCAGCATTTGGGCATCTAAATTGTGCCTTCAGTTTCTCAGGTTTTCCTCACTGAAGATTTGAATCTTCCTATTTGCCTTTCAGTTTCATTGGATATCTTTGCACAGAAACAAGATCTGGTTGCCAGTGAGGATAGCTATATTAATATAACTGATTTTGCCGCATAGGTTAACATTGTAATGATATATATGTAGCATACAGTATCTGATGGCATATAATGCTTGAAGTGCTTGAGAGTATTTTTTTTTAATTCTCTATTTGTTTCCAGCTAGATGTGTATAGGGACAGAGTATGCAAGTCAGCTGTCCAGCACATCTGGAAGCTCAGCCTGTAGTGGCAGTCTCTGGTATCATAGTCAGCAGCCATCTATTTTTCCATTTTCGGGGTTTATAAGTTTGGATTTTTTATCAAATTAGATATACATATTTATCTATCAATTAAATCTTCATTTATAGGAGATGAGATATCGATACCAAATAAAAGATACAAACTCACAAAGATGAAACATCAGTCAAAACCTGAAATCATACTGAAAGGCAAAATCATTAAAAAATCAAATATACAGAATCAAACTACAGCCCCAGCAAACCAAAACACTGGTGCAAAGTAATAAGAAGTAGTATTGTTTTTTTATTTACATTCAGTTTTACAGCATATAGGGGTCCAAGTTTTATCCTGCATCCAGGAAGATGAAAACTTTTTAAAATGAAAGTTTAACTATCCTATGATTGAAGATGCACCTAAAAATACTCCCACAAAAATTAACTGTATTTGGTAAGACATGGAATTAAATAATGAGATAGCAGACTACACAAATTTCAAATTCAGCTCTACTTAGCAGCAACTCAGAATTGGAGCACTGTTAATTCTCAAAGCCATGGACTGAGAACACGGTGAATTCAGGGGAAAGCCACAAGTAAGCTCATACAGCAACTTCTACACATTTCAAGGAAGTAGGTAAAACAGATATTATTATGTAAACGAAGATGTATGAACAAGGAAAGCAAATCTTACATATAGGAAATTAAAATATCTATTTGAAAATTTAGTGTTGAAAATGTTGAAAAGTACGGAATGTTCACACTAAAAAATTCAAGGATTTCAAAATAAACAAGATGAAGATATCATGAAGGTATCAGCAAAAAGGTGATCAACAAAAAGGGCTAAAGGTGTTGAGACAGTAGATGCTTCTCATGTAAGGAAAGTAGATGCTTTTCATGTAAGGAAAGATGACAAAAATAACAAGAATATAATAGATAATTCTGTTTATCGACATTTAAGGTCAGGAACTTGTTTTCAATCTCCATGCTTGCAATGAATGTAGCACTTATTTGTTCTGCAGGAGATTTGTTATAAAACAATGGGGAAGCAGATGCTGGTTTTGAACTCAAGCAGAATATCAAGCCAGAATGTCAGCAAAATAGGCTGTTTGTAAAGGTCAAAACATTCAAATTAACAAGACAAAAATATATTTAACTATTTGAATGTTAACTTAATTTACAGAAATTTATATTGATTTATAAATTTGGAAGGAAAAAAACCACCATTAGTACTTTCTAGAGTATACTGACATTAAAGCCAATGCTATCATAATATAATGTGTGGTGTCATTAAATCTAAACATATACATGTATGTGCACATGTATACTTTCCTAATTAGACTACCCTTCAGGATTTGGTTTCAATAAAGCTACTGCATGGCCATTTGAAAAAATTCCATCCATGTATCATCTTTTTTCAGAGAAGAAGAGTAGAAATTAATGTCCTAGTGTAGGTAAAAGTCTAGTTTGTTCTTAATTTTAACTGTATATATTTGTGCTAGAGACCCATAAATGCTGTCA
This sequence comes from Calidris pugnax, assembly GCF_001431845.1. NCBI lineage: Eukaryota > Metazoa > Chordata > Aves > Charadriiformes > Scolopacidae > Calidris > Calidris pugnax. The sequence goes on along the minus strand of NW_015090999.1, from coordinate 1,779,361 downwards.
TTCTGGATCATTTGGAGCATCTAGCCCAGTCTATTTGCCTTCAGTAGCTGATGACAGATGTTACATCTTGTAACAGATGTTGTATTTCCTGTACATTAAAGTACAAGTGGTGCTGAAGAAATCATCGAACCAGAAAGAGAAGGTAGAATCTGCCATTCCCAAAGATCGTTTCTTGAGATCCACAGGTCTGGATCAGAGCACACACCAAGAAAACTACTTAGCTTTCTGCTGCGGATCTCTTTACAGTGAACTCCATAGCTCAGTTCTGGCCATACCCTATCTGGTCACCTCTGCTGTTTCAGTTATGCTGTCCCACAGTGTTAAGTTTTTGATAGGATCGTCCCATCTCATTGTTTTACCACATTCAAACCAGAATCAAGGATTTACTAATGTCATGGAGCTCACTGGAGAATCCAGTTGAATTAATTTATTGACCTTCTGCTGAGGCAGGAAGTTTTGAGCTGGAGTTTTGGGTGTTTGGTTTTTTGTTGGTTAATTTTTTGTTTGTTTGCTTCATATGCATAAAGACAAATGATTAAATGCTGGATTGTTGTTTTGGTTTTGGCTTTTTTTTTTTTTTTTAAATTTAAATAATCTGTAATTAAGTGGGAAATTTCTAGAAGACAGATTTCAACAGAGTTTTCCAAAGAGCTGTCTCCTCATTCCTCCTCTCTCCCTAAATCAGCATATTGGAAGTATGCATTTGTTCTGTAGTAATGAGAAGTTAATTTACAGTTTCTTCACTCCTTATTTGGAGAAATCCATATGAAAAGAGGAAACTATTTTTGGTCTAAGAACATATGGAAAGAAACGGGAGAACTCACATCTCACATTAACCACAATCCTAAATCAGAATAAAGAACAAAGATACCAAAGATGAACTAAACAAACATCTTTGTATCTTTTGAAAGTATAGTTAATATCATCGCATTTCTCCCATTGTTCTCTCTAGTTCTCCTTACTATTGTGATTACATCTGCAACATTCTTATTCTCTTCTGTTGTCTGAGAAAGTTGATTCCTTGGTTTGATAGAGCATAAGGACTTGGTTTGTAATTCACTTAATATTGTCAATATCAGTTTGACTACACCTTTTTCTACATTCTGAAAGGAATTTGTTTTTGTCTTCAGTCTTATATTTATTGGATCAAGTTGCTAGCTACCATAAGGTGTCAAAAGTCTACTAAATAGATGCTACTGATAAATCTGTCCTATGGTTACTGGCCAGAAAAAGCTATTATGAAGAGTCAATGTTATATTAAATATTTTGCTGGGCTGTAGAACAAGATAGAGTAGTGCTACGCCTTTTGGTAAAGCAGCATCTTAAAATGGTTTAGATTACAAAGTGAAAAAAAATTTTTGATCATTTGTACATATTGTACAAACTCATTTCACATTGCTTATGCTTCTTATTCACAAGAATTTGAGCCTGAAATCCTCAGTTCAGAGGTCCTAAAAAGCCTTCTTCCTTATTGTGATAAAAAGTAAACCTTTTTGCAGCTGCCAGGATGGCATAGGTACTTTTCAAAAGCCAAATATATCCTAGTTCATCCTATACAAAATGCAAGAGTTTAAGTTCAAATTACTTTTACAATGATAATATCACTTGTCTGCTCACCAGTTAAACTTACTGGAGAAAGCTGACTGGTTTAACTGAGCAAAGCTGAAATTGTTTTGTAAAATTAAAAGGTACGGATAATTTTCCACGCTGCATTCATCAGATAAAAGTGAGACGATCTGTAAAGAAATATTCATCTTTTTAACCACAATTATCACATCATTTTATCAATAGCATATGCGCATTGTGAAAATAAATGTGTATATTTTTCTTTTTCGCATTACATCAAAACATCATTTTCAGTCTTTGAGACTGAAAGACACAATTAGATATGCTGATCATATCAGTGTGCAAATACAGCTGTATAATAGATATTCTAATTACATTTCTGAACTTCGTAATGATGATGTAAGGTGCCATGGACAAAATGTTGCGCTCAGATTTCTGATTTATTCCTATTTGGGCACACAGGGAGGCAATTAGTGTATTTACACCCCAGTGTGAGCAACCAGGAGCAGGGCACTTGGCATCTTGCAAGTTACTGGTGCTCAGCATTTTTGGAAAAAAAAAAAAAATGTGTCTTGCAAGTGTGTCCACAGGGTACTATGATACAGTGTGATGCTGCAATACCTAAAGTAGCTGCCAGTGAGCTTTGTTTGTGTACCAGAAACAGTATTACCATGTTCATTATGCTTGGGCTAATTATAGGGCTAAAGTGTCTTTTTGAGGGAAAAACCTAGAAAGTGATGCAGATGAAAGGAGAGATGATGATGGAATAAAATAAAATGACAGAATATTTTCAGGATAGGTAAAGAAAGTATAGATTTGAAACTTTTCTTGAAAATGTTATCACTGAAACACTTTTTATCTTACAAGGTGGAACAAGACTTGCTCCTTTTGACTCGTGGTTTTTAAAAAAGAAAAGGAAAAAAAAAAAAAAAGAGGCCAAGTTATTTTTGGGCAACTAGCATTTGATCAGAGCTGAAAATATAGAATATAGTATTTTTTGCTCATGTAGAAAAATGGTGCAGCTGGGGTCAAAAATAGCTTTACCATTGCTCCAAAAGGAACATGACTAAGCTTAATTAAAGTGCAATTCTACAAAACATTTTTTTAAAGGTATATCTAACAGTCATAACCGTTATGTGTCTTAATGACTACAATAATTTCTTAGAGAAGGATGAGATATTTTTATTTCTTTCTCTTCATAAAAATTTTATTTTTAGCTCCACGTTTGTCTTATATTTGTTCCATTTAAATCATAACATTAGGTTAAATATTTCAAATTATTTGGCACATCAGCCAAATTATTTAGCATATTTTTAATTTTTAGTATATCATTCCATGACAAAAAGAAAGATGTCAGGTTTCTTCACTGTCTCATGTCTATATTTTTTTTTTTCGTTTTAGTAATTCTGAGGGATCATAATCTACTTAGTGGACTTCACTGTATTGTCAGATTTTTTTTTTATTATAAAAATGACTGAACAACTTGAAGCTGCAACAGCTCATTCATTTTCAAAGCTGCTCAATCTTTCTTTTTACATGCACACATGTATAATGCTGACGATTCATCATTATTGGCTTCAATTTTTAACTTGTCAGTTAAGATTAACAGTTATAACACATTGTTGTGCAAGTCTCTAACTTTATTCATACCCTTTCTCTCATTTAAGGAAATTCATCACTTGAAATATATGTAGTTAAATTTCCCTAAATAAAAAGATGAAGACAGCAAATGTAATTGGTTGCATAAAAATTTGGGAGTTTGTTTAGTCTTAAGGTAGTGGCTTCTGAATGTTGAAATATATGAAGCTATGCTGTTGGTTTATGTCTCTGAAGAAGCATCTTTTACAAACTAAACTCATTTAACAGCTCTGTTGACGATGAAAATAAAATTAGGAAAAATACACCTCATTCTCTCATGGACACTCTTTTTTTGCTTCAGGTCTAACAAATAAGGATTATATGAAACAGATCTTGTTAATAGAGTAGATAAGACATGGATTATATGCAAGGAGCAGATCCACTGAATAAGCAGTGTCTATTTCTACAGTCATACTTCACACTATAAAGTAGCTTGGTTGAAATTTAATCCTATTGTAACAAGAAGAATTCACCAAGTATCAATGAAGTTTTGCTTTCTTCCACTAAAACAAACTATGGGTGCCCAAATTGTCTTTGAAGAGATGCATAACATATTAAAAACCAAAATTTTAAGCCTAAGTTAAAAAGCTATTATTAAAATTTTATTATTTATATTATATTTATTATATTATATTATTATATTATTATATTATTTATTATAGTATTTTATTTATATTATATTTATATTATTAAAACAGCTAGCAGTATGTCTAAATAAATGAATAAATTAATCAATAAACAAATTATAAAATAATTACTACATTATTAATTTATTAATAAATAGGTATTTAATAAATAAATTTTAATTTAGTCCTGTTATAGCATTTAATAAAAAGATATCTGTGTTCTGAATATGGGAGCTGTGATTTCTGAATTTTTAATTTTTTAATAATATTTGTTGGACCCTTCATATTTATAACTGTTCCTATACTTTGCTATTTTCAGATAAATTTATGAGATTAAAAAAGTGTGGATTTATTTTGTTCTGTAAAACTATTAAGACTCAGATTCATTTTTTTTTCAAATTTACTCTGCTAATAAACACCATATGTAAAGGGCATGAAAGTGACTTGTAGTATCTGAAAGCTTGTGGAACGTGACATTTGTTTTGCTCTAGTTCAATATTTTAAGTTCCATGTTACAATTTGGCACAGCTCTTGAACACACACACACTATATTCAGTTAAGACAAATCTCTGTTCACAAAGGAATCTGGACTAGCTTCAGAGCAGCTGACTGCAGACTACTGCAAAAATGTAACTGAGATACAACAGTGATGTGCACAACTGGAGAAGGTTTTTCCTGACAAAAAAGGTGATAGAATTTGCCTCAATGTAGTTGAAAACACGTTTTATTTGCTTCTGATATGCATGTGTCTATCTGCACAAGTAGACTGCATGTCTAAAATACGTTTCACAAACGATGGTCAAACTCACTAATCAAAGGTGCTGACACAGAACCATTTTTTCTCCTTTTTCCCCACCCTGCTACTGTTATGTCAGGTGATCAGATAGCTCTTGTCCAAGCCTCCTTCTCTGGCAGGAATTGAATTATCTTTTCTACTGAAGCAATATGAATCATAGAAAAGGAGACGTGGGGAATGGTGAGCTGTGTGTTGTCAGCACAGTGACAGCACCTAATCCAGTATCTCACTTCTAAATCGCTCAGCAGTTTCCCTACCATTTTGAGTAGGAGGGAAGAACAGGAGGAAAGGGACAGTCACAGAATTAGGCAAAAAGTTGTCTACACATACTGAGGGCTGTGGGTTGGTCAAGAATGCCTTTCAAGCAACAGGGCACTCCTCAAGTCAGGTGAACTGACTGACACAGACAACTTGTTGTTAGTAACATCTAGTGACAATCACCAGTAGAATAATGAAAATATTTTTAGTTCAATGCCTGAAGCCATCTAAAGTGGGAGTTCAGCAATTCAGAAGAATTTCCTTTTACAAAAAGTCGTTATCATCCCTCTCTTCTAGAGCCAGTGTATTCAACCCAGCTTGAACAACCATAAATACTCACAAGTTGCTGACCCCACAAAGGATATTCATCTCTGTGCACGCTGATGTCACCAAGAACCATTAGTCTCACTGACACAAAGCTACTGAGAAACCTAAAATCTTGGCCAAATATTCTACAGTAAACTAGGGCAGGCTGAATGCTTACAGCATCACTACCATTTTTTATTGGTGTATGCATGCATCAATACATATGTTTATTTTAGTGTAGTATTTTAAGCACAGTCCCACAACGAAGGGTAGTCACTGTGGTCTTCAATATGTACATATGCAGTCATCCACTTGAATTTATTAAGCAACTTTTCTCATCAATGAGGGAGTGCTTTTTAAAAGTCTGTGCACAGCTAGCCCAGTTGTTGTTGAAAATAATGAAATTACCATATTTTGCTGTGATAGACAAAGATGGTTGAGCTAAAGCTACATTAAAAGGGGAGGAAATAAATACGTGAAGTGTGTTCCTATTTTGAATAATATCTTAAAAGTATTTAAAATGAGAAGAACATATAGTTGTATATATATCTTTTTCTTCTATATCCTTCTCACTGCTCCTCACCTTAGAACGGATGGTTGCACCACAGGGCTTTGTAGGAGCTGAGGATGGCGCCGGAGAGGACAAGAAGCACCAAGTGTTTGCAGAAGTGCAAAATAAGGGCAGGGAGTGACATGATGGAAAGCACACAGCTCACAGGTTGGACAGCTTCATTCTCCCTTAGGATGAAGACACCCTGGGTATACCCAGGTCCAGACACACCCCTAAGGAAGGGTGATCAAAGGATGTCTTAGATGTACAACAGTCATTGCATGTAGAGATGAAGGCAATAACTGGAAGTATAACATTTATTACTGCACATTGTCAATGAACAGACGTTTCTCAAGCCATCTCAGTCCATTATGCAGCCCAAATATTCGGGCCTCCAGTCGGACAGCAGGGTTATGTTTAGTCAACAGAGTTGCCAAGTGCTCCATACAACGTTAGCATTGGTTCCTCTGAGGCATTACTTTGGTCCTGGTGCCACGGTGGTGCTCTCCTCGTTGAATAATTTCAGGGTCAAAGGCCACCAACAGAGCAGCGAACTCAGAAGACATGAAGTTCAATTTAGTTAGTCCTGGAGATTCAGGACATAGCCGGAGATGTAAAAGTCTTAAATACAAATATCAAGAGTTTATAGATATAATTCTGAAGAATATCCATGTATTATATTATAATTTTATACATATATATAAAAGAATATCTACAGGTAACTGTAACATTCAAACTGTAACATTCAACTGTACAGCTACTGTAACATTCAAAAGGTCTTACTGTACCTTGGTATTTAGTTATTGCTCTCATGAACATACAAAGCCTTCAAATCCCCATTTTTTTCATCACTCATGATTTTCTCTTCATTACATAATTCCCTCTTCCATACTCATTCTCTCTCTCCCTTAGTCTATTAATCATCATATTCCTAAATCCCTACAGCACGTGTGTTGTCCCAATCCTTCCATCCACCATTTTCATCCTTTTCCACTCCTTCATCATTGTTCCTCTTCATTCTCTAATTAATCCAGGAGACGGGTACGAAGCATTTGGGTTAGCTAACCCAAGTACAGAGAATCCCTGAAAGATAACCATGTCTCTCCAATAATTATTTCAGTAATTCTTCTTACACATCTGTGAAGGTATAGTACATAATTACTTGCGCTAAAGCACCAGGATTTATTCCTACACAGCAGTAGAAAAACTGTCCCATGGAGTGAGGAGAGGGGATTTTGGGGAAGGGTACAACAGGCATTTGCTTTCTCTCTCCTGGCATGTTCTCATATTTAAGAGAGCCTCAATAAAGCACTGCGAGGCTTGAAACCATGCTCTTAGTCATTCTCAATGTTTACAAAGCAGAAAAAAAACCCCAGTACATGCTTTTTTGCACGGATGCAAAGTCAACAGAAGGCAAGAATTACATCTGCCAGTATCTAGAAAGCCTAAAATACGGATGGATTCATTGGACGTTTGTGAAAACAGTGTCAGAGCACAACTTCATCCTGGAGAGATCCTGTCCTTATTGCTCTCAAGTTTTTCTTCCGCCTTTTCTCAGAACCTCTTCTTTAGGACCTTTTTCTTTTGCTTCCCTTCCCCCCCCAAGTTTTTATATCAGATTTGCTCAGAAGTAAGTCCTATGGCTTCTCCTGTTTTCCAGCTCTTCAGTGCTTTTCATGCTACCTCCCTCCAGACTGCGTATTTAAGAGAGCACAGGGAAGATACTTAGGAAACTAGAAAAGAAAAGGCGGTGAACAGCTTGAAACAGTAAGCAGTGAGAGTTTCAATAGCCAAGAAAGTAAAATTGTGGGATGGAGGACATAACAGTTGAAGACGAAGCAGCGTATCTTCAGTCCTCCCTTTCCCAGCAACACATTTCCATCCTATAGCTGAGTCTGGATGGCACGAACAGCAACATCTCTCCAAATTATTTCCAAATAGCCCACCATCCTAACAAGGAGGAGTACTTCCAGTCTCCTACTAGCATTCTCAGGAAACCTAAAGCACACCTTGCAGCACCTGGCTCTATAAAAATCACAGAAGCAGCCACTTTTGGCCGGGTTTAAAGAGGGAGAGGGGCAAGAGTCCTCCTGCCTGCACCCAGCCACTCCAGCCTCAGAGGGTGCAAATCCTGAGCCGCAGGGGAGGGCAGAGGGAAGGGAAACCCTGCTGCAAACATAACACTCTCCAGTTATAAACGTTCCTTCTTTCCATCCTGCTTCAGCTGCTCAATTTTCAGCTCTCCGCAGACGCTGAAATATACCCACAAATTAGAGACTTCTATACCTCAAATGAAACTAATGTGTAAAGGGGAATATTTTTGCAAGTGAAATGGAGAGGTAGAGTCTGTGCAAACACTGATCTCCAGATAGGATAACATCATAAACACTGGGAAATAAAATTAATGGTTGAATGATAACAGTACTAAACTCCCAAGAATAATAATCAGATATAGATGTTTAACTGCCTGTGACTGAGGACTCCTGTATCTCGTTATAACTCACCTCCCTAGAGTACATGCCTCCTTCTAAATATAAATATTTGAAATTAAGATTCATGTGTACTTGAGGATGATAAAATGTGCAGGAATTAAAGGCTTGATTCTAAAAAAAAAAAAAATAAAAATGGTATGACTGGAAAGTGTATTTTAATCCTAGAAACAGAGAAGTCCCTTTACACATTGTTTGCTGTTTGATTAATTTTATCTAGTGTTTTCAAAACTGTAAGTGGAATAGTAAGTGTTAGCTCTGAAAAATCAGTGATTCCAAAATGCTTTACTTTAGACAAGTTCATTTTTTAAATTTTTACTGGGTCACGCATGAGCAGTGATAGGTAAATAGAAAAAAAAGGTATTGGGGGATTTTTCATCCTGTTTTCTTCTTTCTGATGGAAATCTACTAAATCTGTCACCTTTGCTACATATAAACAGTTTGTAAACTTCTGATACAACAATACAAATTTTTTAAAAAGGAGAATTTTTAAAGTTGGGAGTAAAATACCAAACTAGAGCACCTTCTGCTGGCCTGTCACTACAGAGTTCAGTTATTTTTCTAGAAACAAATGACCCTAAAAATCACCAAAAAGAATGTTGCAAACATTTGGTCACTTTCTTTCATTTAGGAACTGCAAATGGACAAGCAGCTGGTGTCACTACTGTACATCTTGTTAATGACATTTGTTTATCAAACTTACAAAAGTTTTAGTTTTACCGCAGATAATATTTTTTTCTTTTTAGGGGCAGCTTGCTAAATTAGCTATTTCCTAAGATTTCTTAGTAGCGTGTATTGCATAACATACACATTACCTGTGACCTTGAGTGATGTATAAAGGATACTGATTTATTTTATATTCTATCGATTAAAACAGGGAAAATTGGCCTTCGTTAAGGTGTCAGCCTTGGCTTTGAAAGCGCTAACTTCTGTTCCTTATTATGTCAGATTCTTCATCTGTTACATGGCAATAGTAATTGCCATGTCACACTGTGTTGCGAAGGTAAATATTATGATAAATGTGATGCGCTCAGCTACTGCAGTAAAGAAAAATAAGATGGGCAGCACTCCATAAAGGACAAACAGATGAGTTAGTCCATGTTAAAAGAGAGTAACTTCGGGGCCTTCATTTCTTAGTATTTTCTGCAAGATAAGGAACAGTATTTACTGTTTTAACAAATTGCCACTTTAAAGGAATTCATAGTTGTGTTAGTTTTCCTCTTAGAAAATCTGATTCTACAACAAAGCTACATTCAAATAAAGTTCTCTGTAGGAGAACGCACTAGAGCTATGAAACGCAAACTACAGCAACACGTGCTTGTGCATGACCTATGTGCCAGGGGATTTATGAACACCCATTCCACCGCTTTCAGTGGGAGCCAGATTGGATCTTATGGGCATAACCACGCGGATCAGTGAAATAATACATTTCATTTTCTTCCTCAATGAATGGCTTATTTCTTCTAGGTGCGGTGAGAGGAACAGACACCTAGGTCCTGAATTCGGCGTATCCCCTCTGTTGCAAATGAATAAAGTCACTGAAAAAAATCAGAAATCAGTCTTATATTCTTTCTTGCTCATGCTTTTGTTGGCTCTTTTCAGACAGTTTGGTACACTGTGATATTGCTATCCCTATCAATTCATTTACTGTAGATCCTGAGGATACGAGACACTTGCCCAGCTTTGCAAAAGCAATTTGGAATCTTTGGATGTAAGACAAGGATCGCAATCTTACCTGTCTGATCAGCAGGACTATTGCCACCAACTTTGGTAAGGCCTGGAGTTCATACAAAGCAGTAAGGACAAAAATATGCATATATTTGCATCTTATTGATTACGTTTTGTTGGCTTTTTTTCCAAAAGTTACAGGAAAACAGAAAAAAAAAAAAAAGGACAAAGTAAGAAAGGAAAAATAAAGAAATGGGGGAGTGTGGGTAGTGAATAGGTTTAAGAAGTGGAAAAGGAGCCTCAGCTGCAAGGGAGAGTAACTTCAATATTACTCAAATAGCATAGAAAAGCAACTACATTTTGTATTACTGTGATTTTAAAAAGCAATTATGGTTTTCAGTTAAAATGGTCTTTTATCAAATATAGGATATTTTTTTGTGTATATCAGTAAATATAATTAATCTTAGAAATTAAGCTAAAAAAAAACACCGACTACAGAGTGTGGATGAAAAAAGATCACAGTCAACTTCCCGTGACATTCGACATCACCTATAAATGCTAAAACAACAAAAACTCCCAAACCTCTCTGGTTTATTACTTTCTGAAGGCTCAAACACTGCAAAGATAAATGTTGTAGCTTTAATGAGATGTAGCACGAGCTTAGGAATGACTAGGGCCCTATTCAAACAACTACAAAAGAAGATAAACTGAGAACAAGCACACTTTTCCTGCTATATAGTGAAGGTAACTGGAATAACTGATAAAACCAAATATTCTGCTGCCTGCAGAAATCACTGAAACGATACGACAACAAAATCCTCAAAGTGCTTTGGAAGCAGCAAACTCAGACTGCAATTTTTCTGATCTTTTTATTCGGAAGATGAAGCGGTTTCTCCATTTACAACAACATAAGGAACTGCAGAAAGATTGGTCTATAAAATATTGCTGTCGTGTACAATATCCCTAACTAAAGGCACATTCGTTAAATACGTCTTCGAAAAGTAAACAACCACGTCACGGCAAAGTCTGTTGATCCCTAACCATCATCTTCTGAGTCCAGAAAACTGCACCGAAAGCCAAGGATGACACAGGGCCACAGGAGAACCTGGTAATTATTATTTCTTCTTCGCACGCGTCACCCCAGCACTTCCCACCCCCCTCCCTCCCCCCCAGCTTTGCTACAAAGAGCATCCCACGGGTCCTGGCACTTTTTGTTTCTCCTCCCGCAGCACCCACGTTGCCCACTTTCCGCTGCCGCCCGTGGGGTGGCTCCGGGAAGGGCCCCGTCTGCTCCCGGCAGCCCCGCACCGGGGAGGAGGCTGCGGATGGTGGCGGGTGGCAGCCCCACGGGATTCCCACCCGGGAAGAGCGAGTGGCGGGGTGGGACTCCCAGCCACCAGCGGCGGGATGCTGCTCCTCACCCCGCCCGCCCCCTTCCCGCTCCCATCCCTGCCATTCGGGTTTCCTCTCCCCTCCTCTTTCGTCCGGAGGTTCCCTCGGACAAGTGCAGCCACAAGCGGGGACACCCCCTTCCACTCCGCGTGGGGTGGGGAGGTGGGACGGCCGCGCCTCTCCCCTCACCCTCAACCCCGCTCCTTTCCCACCGCGCTTAACTTCGCGGGGCGGCGGCGGCGGCGGGAGGGCCCTGCCCGGCCCGGCCCAGCCCAGCCCCCCGCGGCCAGGCCTCTCCCCCCCG
>NW_015090999.1:1739944-1764989 GCF_001431845.1 Calidris pugnax | reverse complement strand
CCCGCGCGTGGGGTGTCGCACGGGGCGGTTTGGCGCCGGCCGGGAAGGGGGTACCGGAGGGTTCGGCGCCCTCCCGGGGGGAGGAGTAGTGGGATTGGGGAGCCCCGGTGTTCGGGAACTTGCTCGGTGACTTTGTTCGCTCTTCGGCAACCCTCCCATCCCTGCCATTCGGCAAATAACTCGGGGGGGGTTTTTTCTTTCTTTTTTTCTTTTTTTTTTTTTTTTTCCCCAGCATCGACACGTGCGTCAGGAAATAATGAAGGTTTTCTGTGGATGTTGCCGTAGCATATTCGTGGAGGAAGTTAACTTCTTACAGAAAATGGTAAGTTGTTTGTTTTTTAAATAATTCAGTTTTTACCATGTGGAGGCAGAACCGGTGCTTTTGAGGCCCAGCCTGAGACTTTTGGTAGGAGCACTACATTTCAAAGAGTTCCTTGGGGTTGGAGGCACGTGGAGCAGTCCACAATTGCCCTCGTTAAGAGGAGAATAATACAAGTTTTTCAAGCACTCATTTATCCAACCAAAGCAGCTGGACGGTAACAGAGTCTTAAAAATGTTTAAATTTGATATCTGGGATTATTATTTTTTTTCTTTGTGCAAAGCTCTTTTTTCAGTCTTAACAAAAGTTAGAGTTTTCTTGTAGTTTCAAAGCATTATATTAAATATCTGGCAGGAGAGACTTTATGGTCCTTCAAGGCCATATTCCTATGAAAGAAGGAATAAAATGTGCTTTCAAATTTTGGACATAATTTGGTTGTGGTAGTATATTTTACAACTACTTTAGAAACTGCTTTTTATTGCTATATAGGCCAATCTAAATACAATGGTAGGAATTGTGTTTTGAGGCAGGGTCTGTGTGGCAGTAGCAGCAAATGTTCTAACCTGCCAGCAAAGCGAGTAATTGAAAAAACTTAAGAGGGCACCTGACATGTCATAAGATACTTTCTGAACTTTAGAAAGCTGATGATATGATCTGTTCAATAGGATTTTTAAATTCCTGATTACCTAAAATGGGGCAGAAACTTTGTTTATACTTGATTTATTATTTTTTTATTTATTGAGGAGAGGTGATGGGAGTTCTTTCCCTATTTCAGATTGGTCTTTGAAAGCTAATAGTTATTTTTGTCGCCACAACTTCTGTAAGTGTTCTGAGAATGGTATGGGGGAAGCAGTGGGACTCATTTTCACAACTGGGCTCTTCTGCTGTCCATCAGGATTGATTTTGATGCTCCCTCGTATTGCATGAGCATCCTGGATTGGGCTAAAGTGCTGCTTCAGCTCACTGTGAAGGCGATCTTTAACCCAGAAACAAAATGTGAATATTTGTTCTAAAGCTTTTGTCAAAGGTGTGCAATTCAAAACCTGATCAAATACTCACTTTGTTCTTTTCTTTCAGCAGGTGCAAGGTAGACAACATATCTTGAATTACTAAAAACGCTGGTTGCGTCAGAGTAATGTCAAAGTGCTTACAGTGCAGGTAGTGATATATAGAACCTACTGCAGTGAAGGCACTTGTAGCATTATGTTGACAACTGCCTCAGGAGATCTTGCAGGACTTCAGAGATTGGAAAGGTACAGTGTGGTGGTGTCAAGTGCTTTTTGTACTAAGGTGCATCTAGTGCAGATAGTGAAGTAGATTAGCATCTACTGCCCTAAGTGCTCCTTCTGGCATAAGAAGTTATGTCTTCATCCAGTCACTCAGGTTAAGACTGTAGATGTTCCAGTAGCTTTCTGCTTTGCAGTCTTCTGTTAGTTTTGCATAGTTGCACTACAAGAAGAGTGTAGTTGTGCAAATCTATGCAAAACTGATGGTGGCCTGTTATAATCTACATCAAGGAGTTTGAATGCTTTCTGCTGGTTGTGGGATATTTTGTGGCCTTCCTCATTTTAACAGCGGTCTAGTGGATGACAGCTCTTGTAGCACTAAAGTGCTTATAGTGCAGGTAGTGTTCACTAATCTACTGCATTATAAGCACTTAAAGTACTGCTAGCTGTAGAACTACATATTCAGCATGCCTTACCATTTATTTGTTGTTTAATTGCACACTGTTCTCTGGTTAGTTTTGCAGGTTTGCATCCAGCTGTATGATACTCTGCTGTGCAAATCCATGCAAAACTGACTGTGGCAGTGACAAGTCAGTCAGTGAGTGTGGAAAAATTGTACCCCTTTCTACACAGGTTGGGATCAGTTGCAATGCTGTGTGTGTCTGTGGTATTGCACTTGTCCCGGCCTGTTGAGGTTGGTGGGGATGGAGGCTGAAACACCTTCGTAGCTTTAAGGAATTTGTTCTTCACTGATCCGGGAAACTTAAAAATCTTAAGTTTCTTCTTTAAAAAATGTCATGTAACTTTCTGTGTAACCAGTCTTTCATTTTCTGTATCTAGCTTCCTGTTTGTATGTACTGGATTTGTTGCTGACAATATGTATTCAGTGGAATCCTTAATTGACTGTGGTTTTTCTTTTTAAGGCTATTATTAGCTTTCTATTAAACTGAGGTGGATACTTGTATACAGTTTCTTCATTAATTTCTTGGGAAGAAATGGATCTTGGGTATCAGAAAATCTGGATGAAAGTTCTGACTTGTTCAGTGAAAGCTTGCTTCTCAAATTCAAATTCTGTGAAGGATTTGGCAGGTTTTTTTTTTGGGAATGCTTTTTATTATATTAAAACTCTGTGTATGCTCTAATTGGTTATAGAGCGCATTTTTAGCCTTCATTCTTCCATCCAGAATTTGTCAAATTCAAGAGTAATAAATGAGGTTAGAGGCAGGGCCTTACTTCCTTAGCTATGGATTCTTTAATGCTAGTCAGGTGTCCTCTTCTTGTGGAGTATCTGTGTTCGTGGTGAGTGTAACAGTGGTCAACTTGTAGCCTTTGGAATGAATCACTTAGCATGTGACACATAGCAATAAAGTAAAACATCTCTTCAGCTACCTGAAGAACTTAACCTGAGGGAAAACTCGTGTATAACAGCTTCAAAGAAGCTGAGGCTGGTTGGGGAAGATATAACCAGGCTCTGTGAGGAAGTCTCAGTGTAAAATCTGCAAGCAGAGCATTCAGTGCACCTTGTTTTTTGAATGAGCTGTGTGTTAGTAAACTACACTTATAGTTCAAACACTAATGGTTTTATTTCCTAAAACAGGCTTCCAGAGGACTAATGCTGTAAATTCTAAGTACTCCATTAGTCACTTACAGCCGCCAGACTATATAGTACTCTAAAGTGCCTTTGTGGTAGGAAAATTAGGAATATTTGGGTCAATGTTGCCCTTGCTGTTCTTACTTAAACAGAATACGAAGCCAAATGGGTTGTTGTTCCTAATCGTGTTGAATGCTGTTTTCCAGAGTCAGTCAATTTGTATCGCAGTGCTTTCTTGGAGTATTGCTCTGTCCTCCAGCAAGATGCTGAAAGTTCTTAGATAGGTTTGCCATCTAAGTCTTTTTTCCTGAAGCAACCAAGCCAGCTTAGACTCTTACTATGTTCTACTCAATTTCTGCCGCTTCTTCTGTCCCTATTTCTTAACAGGGGCAAATAGGTTTCTTACCTATAGGTAAGAAATAAATAGGTTTCTTACCCAAAATACTATTTTCCCAAGCTTAATTTTTTTTTGTCTTGCTGATTAGGAGACACTTGTGTAAGTGAAGTCAGGAGATGGAAGTTGCATGTTTCATCCTAATTTCAGTACGACAAGTTTCTGCAATTATCTGCTGGTGATGGCAGGTTTAACTCCTTTTTGAGCGTAAAAGCAATATTATTAGAAGTTGAAATGCTGGAAGCATTTCAGTATGTGATCATGTTTATACTGCCATGTAAGCATCACTTCTTGAAATGCTTGAAGATGTATATTACAGGTAGACAATGAAGCTTGTATAACTGATGGCAGTTTTATGCCTGTGGAGACTTAAATTGTCCATCAGATATGCTGGAGTGTACCTGGCTTTAATACTTCTGTGTCAAAATGAACTATCGTGACATTTGTTAGTGTTTCCATACTCCAAAAAGTACTCTTACATGGTGCAAGTCTGTAAGGAATAATTTTATAACTGCCATACAGCATTTTAAAGACACAGTAAGGTATGCTTTACTCAAGGGGCAATTGCAGCAATGCCTGTGTAAACTGTACTACCAGTCTTATTTGCCTGCGTTGAATACAGTTTTGGCCTATTATGTAATTTATGTTATTAGAACTTTAAGGTTAAATCATGCACGCTCTTTTTTGAAAACACCTCTAATACTTTAATACTCTATTTCAACTCATTCTAATGTATCAGTAGCTTCCTCCTGGATAGTAAGTGAATATAATCTTGCCTTGGCCATCAAGTTCAGTGTAAATTTCTTTTTATAGTCACTTGAGCATCTCCTAAGAAGTGATTGTTAATCCTGTGTATGTTGGTTTCAGCATAGCTGAGATACTGAACTCTAGTAGATCAAAAACAGCAGGGAGAGAAGTAATGCTGCTAAGTTTGGCTGGCTTTACTGAAATAATCTGAGTCTTGTTACTGATACTTCTGTAGAAGGTTGACTGGAGTGAAGTGGTTAGGTAGCTAAAACAAGTGCCAGTTCAAAAATCCTACAAAAATAGCAAGAAGCATTTTCTTTGGATGTGTTCAGCTGAGACTATTAAAACTGTCACGTGTGTCAGAAGCTTATTTCTTTCTACTGGCTTTGTTACAGGTAATAATTTTTCAAGTGAATTCCTGCTATGAATTAGTTTGAGCCATAGGAGATTCTGTGAGCTTGGCATTAATAAAGATAAGCCTGCACGGATTTTTAGGAGTTGTCTAAAATGATTATTTTTTAAAATGTGTATTATGCAGGAAGAGCATAACTTAGTCTTTCTAAACAAAAAGCAAGAAATTCCAAGCAGTATTAATACTTGCTTGAAGTTCTAGTATAGTACAGTTAGCCTTATAAGGAAAACCTTGTCTGTTAACCATAGAAAACTTCTCTGTACACTCTCGGTATCTGAAAGCATGCTGGGAAATTAAGCAGTTGTTTTTCACTAATTTGTCACTGGAAGATACTGAAAAACCAGCTCAGTTCTTCAGAACTGACTTTCTTGCGTTGACTCTAGAATATCAAAGCAACTAGTGAGATGACTTGTCATGAGCAGACATTTTGAGTAATAGCTAGTTTACAGGCATTAAATGAACATAGGACTAGAAGGGGACATCCCCTGCTGTGGCAGCGCAGATTTGTATCTCCTGCATAGGTGACATACTGTCATGAGAAAATTAATGCAACACTCCATGTTCTGATTTTTGCTAATCGTCCTCTTTAAAGTAAATCACTTCTATTTGTGTAGTTCATAAGTGGTCTTGTCTACAAAGTCTTAAATACCCACAGTTTTCTTCAAATCTGGGACTTGTCTTAAAGTGGAATTTTTTTTCCACACCACCCTTCTTCTCCCTATCCCCCCATCGCTAGTCTAGAATTCATTTCTTGAAGCAGCCTTCTCTCCAAATGTTTTATTTTAGTAGCCTCAGATGAATAGGCAAATAGCATTCAGTGTATAAAACAGAAACATCATAGATACAGGAGATAAAGCAACTGATCATAAAACAGTGGACTGCATCATGTTGTGACTCTTCATCATAGCCTTCCTATGAAGTCTACAGTTTTGTTCTCAAAGAGTCTTCATTTCTGGTCATTTGCTTTCCTGTTCACCTTTTTGGGTGATGTCTATATGAGAAGATACAGGGTGGGGAGAGGGGGAAATGTGCCGTTAGGATTCCTTTCTACACCATTTACTACATCCCTACTCTCCTGATGGATTGTGTGCTGCTCTAGTGTCTTTGAAAACTGTAGCAGTGTTAACAAGCATCTGTCTTCCCTCAGTTGGTCTGGTCAGCAGGGGAAGAGTTAAGACTGGCTGTTTGAAACAGGGCAAACAACAAAAAACCCTGGCATAAGTTGACTGAAGTTTTTTAACAAGATTTAATGCAAGGCTATTACTTCCTACAGCCAGTAGGATTCCTGGCTGGAGGGAAACTGACTAGAGGCCTTGTGATTAGAGGCTGAGAATTGTAAGATGGATCTTCTCTCAGTTATTTAGATTTTCCACCTTCCTAAGAAAAAACAAACCAAACCCCCACAACGTAGCATTTCATTCTCCCGCTTAAATAAAAATTTTGCATAGTTCCCCTAAGTGATTTAATGAACGAACAAATCAATGAATTAAGGCTCATTTCAGGCTCACCTGTGTATTTCTTCTAGTTTCTCTGGGTGGGGTGTTGTGGATTTTTGTTTTATTATGTGTAACTTGCTAGGGTGACCTGGGCAATTCCAGTCCAAGTGTTCAAATATGGAATGCTGGGTGGCCGGCTGACTTCTCGCTCCTTGGGAACTGGATCATTTTTTTTAAATGCATAGCAAAGTGTACAGTAAATGCAAATAGCTATAATTTGGGTAGCCTTAGATATCTTTGTGATCGAAGAGATTAGCACTTCCGTTCATCACTAGAAGGACTGATTCTTTCAAGCATCACAAGGTACCCAGCGTGAGGTACCCACTGTGGCTGAGCAAAGAATCTCCCCAGTTAATATAAAAAAAAGTGTAAGTCTTCATGGCCCTTATATATGATCAGCGTACTTTGCATGGAACAGGATTTTTACACAAGTTTGCTGAACAAAGCTAGCTGAGACTTTTAACTGAAGAAATGCTTATATTGGTGATGGAAGTTTCTTGAGTAGCTGGGGTTCAGACTGTGATTCTGATTACTGTCAGCTGGGCTAGTTGATTAATGCTAGTTATTAACGTATAGTCTAAACTAATTAGTCTGTGATGAATGCTTGGGTGCTAGTCTTTGTATGTTGTAGTTGCTTGGAAATATGTCTGCTATCATGAGTTTGGCTGAAGAGATGTGTGTTTTGGGAATCTGACCTGTGGATAAGTGGTGACTGGTCATGTCCCGCTTAGAGTAGAAATATGTAGGCCTATTTCCTGCTGAAAAAAGTGTGATGGGAGATGAGGCAATCAAGGACACAAAGGGAAGATGAAAGTGAGTATGGATGAGAAAAGGAAAGAGTAGAGAGCTCCAGTTAAAGCAGGAGACGAGTGTAACTTGGGTTACTTAATCTGCATTTTCTATGCCTTGTACACTACTGTGACTGACAGGAATGTAAGAGCAACTGTCCTGCTGTGGGGCATGTCAGCAGTTTGGATAGAAATGGTCTGGATTTTAACAATGGATAAGGCATTGTACAACAATAAGAAATCCTTTGGGTGACATGTTATAGAATCTTTAAAAGATTCCAGATACCCACATCTTTGCAGTGTATTTATGGCTGTGCTTTTTCCTGCTATAGAACAAATTAACTAGTTCCTGCTTAGTATACTTGGTGCAGAAGGAAAGCTGCTGCTACTGTTGTAGAGGACTGGCGTTTTTCTAGTCACTTCTCTAGTTCTTTAACTGTGCATCTCTCTGCAGAGATGTAAAATAGGCCACTTAGGAAGTATTGAGTCACTAGGTGGTTGTTTTGATATGTGTTTTTTATTTTTTTTTTTTTTTCCCACCCCACCTTACTTTGGCAAAGGCCCATGGTTTATTTGGGAAATCTACCTTAACTCCATACTTTCTGAATATGACTGTAATACTTGGAAAGCTTATAAATACTTTGAAATAGAAAGTCTTTGTGTTAAACCTTGTAAGCCTCTGTAGGCTTAAGTTTCTGTTTTGTTTTGTTTTTTTTTTTTACTTGGTTGTTTTCCAAACATCAAAACATTTCTGAGTTTTGTGTGATGAGAAGCTTTTAAGTATCTTTCTACAGTCAAATTCTAGAAATTGGCACTACTAGGTGGCTGATCAGATTTTTTTCTTATTCAAAACATGGAAATGAAAGTTTAAATAATGAGTCAAGAATGACCAGGGGACAACTTTGTGAGAGAGTGTCGGGGTGTGTGATAAGCTCTGCTAATGTGTTTTTAATTTAGGTAAAAATCCCTTAATTCTCACCTGACAAAAGCTTTTGACAAACATGCTGATTGAGCGGTACTCAATACCTAGATTTTGTGACTGGGAGTTACTATATGTGGGGTGGAGCTGTGGGATGTGATATGGTCTGAGCGAGGTGTTACAGTTCTGGGATGTAGCTTTTGATTTGCATCAGTATTGTCAGATGAAGCGTACATATGAGTACACAATTCATGATTACATACATATTTGTATGTCTTAACCAAAACCACTGTTCCACTGCAAGTCACGAATCTTGTCCAAATTACATTATGCTTATGTTTGTATGGTCTGTGGCAGGAAATAGTCTTTCTTAGCATTTTGTATGAAGTAGTATCCCCTTTTGGCCATCATGTAGAAATTTTGCAAGCCCTTGTTCCAGTATGATGTTGAAGAGGGTTTTGCCCTCTGAACTTCTTAGTTGATAATTTGGTTCCAGTCTGAAGGTCATACAGGTGATTTTTAATGTTCTTCTGTATGTCACCAAATACGTGCTTCTTTGTGTTTGTCAGCATCTTCGAGTAGAGGTTTAGCCCTGGTCTTGCAGTAATAGACGGGTGGTGTTTCTAAAAGTGTTGGACTGGATTTCTGTGCAGGTGAGTATGCTCTGAGAACTGGTTAGGTGTTAGTCCAAATATATGCTTACTGACATAATTACAAGAATGATCGTAGCAAGTTTTTTGGAGTTGTCATGATTAACAAACATACCAGAGGACTGGAGTATTTTCACTACTCAGCCTGTAAGCTTGGAACACTTCTGACTGTGGCAAACTGAGACAAAAAATTGACTCCTATCTTGGTCTCTGTCCTTTAATATCTGGGGGAGTAGTCAGTAGTAGGTCTTCCCCATTCTCCCCATTCGTATGTCTCCATTTGCAGAAAACTCAAATGATCCCAGGTGAAATTAAATGGTTGAATTATGAATAGATCCTAGTAGATGGCATTTGAGAGGCTGCTTTAGCAGAGTAGTGAACACAGGTTTTGCTCAGGGAGATGGCATGAGCAATCTGTAACACGGGTTATCCACGGAGATCAATGCAAACAAAAGTGAGCATGTTTTTTGTCTGGCCAGGTCTGAGTCAGCTCCTGTTCGAAGCTGTATTCTGAATTAGGATGTTTCTTTTTACCTTTATTTCCTAGCAACTCATGTCTAAGGATTGTACTGATCACTTTGACAACAGATGTTTGCTTGTTGCTATCTACTATTCAAGTTATTTTTGTCCCTTTTTAAGGTTTGTTTATTAAATTCAGCCAATAATTAAACACCCAGTCAGTAGACAGATGCAGTTATACATGGATTCAAATATATACTGCACTTGGAATTTGGAGGAGAAAAGTACAAAGAGTTGTATCATATTAGCATGACTAAAACATTTCTAAACATGAGGGGAGGTTGAGATGGAGGTTAAAACTTAGGGCTAGAGGAGGAAAGTGGGGGAGTAATGGCCAGAAGAGAATACTGTACGTTGGGGAGGTTAGATGCTTTCTCCAAGAAAGCCTTGAGGTAGGCTATGCTTGGAGTCTCAAGCAGTGTTTTGCTGCTCTGGGTTTAGAATACTGCAACAGTTGCAGTATATATTGCAAGCCTAGTTTGATTAAAAGAGATTGAAATCGATTTTTTTTGTGCTCTTTTTCTTGTTTTCTTTTTGTTTGTTTTTTTCAGAGAAGTGAGAGAGGTGAAAAAAGCCTGGAGAGCTTTGTCCGCTGGACCAGTGGACTATTCTCAATTCTTAGTAATTGTATCCTCACATGGCTATTGAGTGTGCCCAAGAGTATTCTGACTTTTCTTACATATCCCATTCTGCTTTGGGTGATGTATTGTACATAGAGACGTTTAGTGGTTTTCTGTGGGGGTGAGGGGTGATGGGAATTTTTGGTTCTTAAGAGGAAGAAATGATGGGGTTTCACAGTTTTGGACTGTTCCATGAAGAGAGTAAGTGAAGAGTTCTCCTTCCTTGTGACACGAGTTGGTGTAGTTTCTTGGATACTGAGAATCCTTACAGATAGCTACTTTTCTTTCTCCCCAGATCATAAAGTTGTTGCCTGGCAGCGTAGCCTAGTATATCAAAAAGTGAGCCTTCTTACACGGATTGGATGCTTCTCTGGGTTACTTTCATGTAGCAGTTGTCAAAATAGCGTGTCTGGACACAACCTGGAATCTGAGCTCTACCCTTCATCTATGGATACAATTCCCACCCAAACTCAAGCATAATCACTGGCCTCAACAGAAATACTTCATGTTCTGACATGTTAGTGGTTACCTGTGGAAATAGTTTGTGGGACCTGTGGACAGCATTGTATATACTGAGGCATTCAGTATTGACAGCTGGGTAAATGGTGTCTGTGTATTGGAGCCACATCCAGGTATATGCAACCACTTAGAGTTACGCTTGAAAATTATTTGCTCCTTCTGTGCATATGTGTAGTTTGACTTGTTAAGTGCTTGTCTAGTGCTAAATTAGAGTTAGGTCTAAAATGTGTATTGATTTGTAGGCCTGTTCCCCTTTGGGGACAGAGAAGCTATAGTATGTCGGGGATCACCTACTTCTAGAAATCTGCAGATTTCTAGGACATTTAAACTAGGTTAGATTCCACCTTACATTCTTTTATAAGAAGCATGGGGAGCCAACAGGAATGTAAACGTATTCTTACAGCCATTGCAGAAACAAAAGGAAGGAACTGTCTAGCATTCAAGAAAAAATAATGGGACATGCTTTATTCATAAAACATGGTCTATGTATTTCAGAGTTCTGCTAGTGGTGTAAACTGTGTCTTCCCTCATAGCCTCAGGGAGCTTGGAAAGTCTGCTCCTTCCCTCTCTATAAAAGTTAACTGCAAGGGAGCCTTTGCCAAATAGTCTAAACAAAAATGGGTAAAAAGACAGTTCTGGTAAAGCACAGTGGAACAAAATCTGGATCAAAGTTGTACAGAAATATGCATCTGTATTTCTTCCCTGTCTGCTGAGAGATAGGGAGAGAAGGAAATAAGTGAGCTAGATGCCGTAGGGGGGCTACCAAAGTAGTCCTAAGGCTACTTGAGTAACAGCCAGAGACTCCAGGCAGAGCCACTTTTTTGGCGGGTGGGGAGAGGAGGGAGGAAGCGGAGGGGATAGTAAAGGTCCTTCCTTGATAATGACTAGATTTTATTTGGTTAGAGCAAGGCACTTCAGCATCCTGAAAGGAGAAGAACTATAAAAATTAAGTGAAATTAAGCTGGGAATTAAAATACCTATCCCTTCTCAGGTTGTTGTGGTTTTGTTGTGTGTGTGTTGTTTGGTTTTTTTTTTTTTTAATTGTCCACGGGCTTTTGTTACAGCTTCCACCAGATGGTACTCCCAGACCACAATTCCACATTGGGACAAGGTGCTGCTATAGCAGAAGCATTCCTTAGGATTAAGTGGCTCTTGCCGTTGTGATGAGACCAGCCCTGTGCTTGGAAGCATGACCTTTCAAACTCATGCTCACCCAGATTGCCTTGAGTTTCTTGTTTGTAGGTTTCAGAGAAATAAAGGCAACACTTTGGTTTTCCAGGACTTGAGCTGGTGTGCAGCATGCTCAAGTCACCAGAGTGCCACTTCCACAGGGAAGCAACACCACCTTGAGTTTGGCAAGGCCGGATACGTGCCTGTGTTCTTTCGTATGGGAGCTGTAACCTGTAGAACTGGTGCATTAATCAGCAGTTGAATCTCCCGTATGGTTTGAACAACTTTTCAGAGCCACAGCTATCTGCTTCACTCTTCTGTTCACTAATGAGAGATCTATCTCTCTTGTACTCAGTGGGAACGTCCTCGTCTATTGGCTTTTTATGGCCCCAACAAAACGGGAGCTTCCCTGGTGTTTGGCTCTCCAGTGTGCTCCCAGTTTGGGAGTTGGGAAGTTTGTGCTTGCCTTGCTCTGAGGGTTTCATGAATTGTAAGGACACAAACACTGACAATACTGATTGACCCGGTTGGTCTGTTCTGGTATCAGAATTATGTTTGCCTTTTGCTAAGAGTTCTTGGACTCCTTTTCTTATATGTGCCAACAAGTCTGTAAATGCAGCATTTGTACCAGTCTTCCTTTACTTTGTTATGTTTAAAATTTTTTCTAGTCCATTGTGATGCTAATATAAAAGGAGACATTCTACCTAAAATACCAGAATATTAAGCATACTTCCTGGGCAAATATTGAGGGTGTACTAAGGACTGGTACTTTGTGTACAAGTTCAATGCAATGTTGTAGTGCTGCCTTAACAATAAAAGTGAGTTACAGGGGAAAGAAATTAAAGGGGGAACTTGGAGGGAATATGTTAACTAGGGGAGTGTAGATAAATAGGAGTACGTGTTGCATTTCTTATTTTGCTGAACAACTTCTAGCAAAATGTACATTAGGTCTTCAAACCTAGAAGTGATGCTTAGATTCCCTCATTTAGGCAGCCTAATAAACGGGTAAATTCACAACTGACTGGTGTCTGTCTAACGTGTTACTTCCAACTGGAGTGCCTTTGGAGCTTCCAGTCTTCCCAAGAAATGAACTCAGAGATACTTAGCTATGATATCACAGGACTTTGAGAACACAGATGCTTTTTTGATTTATAGTTGCAAAATCACACTGGGATTCATGAAGATGAACCTAAAAAGATAGAACTAGCATTCAGTGTAATAGATCGCCTTTTATTTAATGAAACTCAGTTACTTCTAAACGGATTGATCCTTTTGATTAAGTGTTTGATAGATAGCTTTTACTTTACAGGTGCTAATTGTCACATTCCAATCACAGGATGTCCAGTACTTCGAGCAGGTGGTTTTCTGTAGATGAGAAGGTCCTTTACCCACTGTATGAAGGTGTGGACTGTTTAAAGTTTTGGGTAAAGTTACATCTCTCTCCCCTGTGAATTGTGACCTTAGGATTGAAGTTGAAACATGTATGTAGAGTTCCTTCTGACTCACTGCTGTTTGGTGGGTTTTTAAGATGCTGGGAATCCTGTTTTTAATTGCAATTATAATCTTGGAAGTTCACCTTCAGTTAGCTTCAAGTGAAATAAATTACTGGATCTAAGCATTGCTAGCATTACATATTATATTTTTGTTCTTACACCACAAGCCATGCTTCTCCAGAGTTAGAATTTGTCATTGCAAAAAGTGTTAATGTTGTTCCCTTTACCTATAGCTATCCATCCATATACTCTTCATGTATAGATTATTAATAAGCTTTTGTAGCATAGCTTAAAATGTTAAACTTACTATATGTTAGTCAGAATTCTAATGAATACCGTGGATTCCAGAGAACGTTTTGGGGAGGCATTCAGTAGAGCTACAGGTATTTGCTATTTCTCTGCTTTTTAAATTTCTGAAATTTCCCTTGACTTTTTTTTTTCAGGGCTAGCCTTTCCCTGACCATGCAAGGTCAAAAACTAACTGATGACCTTACATCTTTGTCCTTGAGAGGTTTAAAAAATATATTATAAACAAACCAGGATCTTTCCTAGTTTCTTCAAACCTTCTTTCTTCACAACTGCTTCTCGTTTCCCTAGTCTACACTTTCTCTCTTACAGTATGTCTGTGCATCTCTGTGTGTACCTACTGTGTGCATCAACATATGCATATGGGGGATGTTACTAATATACAAAAGCTAGTATCTGTTTATGTCCACATGATATAGGGCAAAGAACAGGTTGGTTAGTAAAATGACTTCCTGCATAATATCAATTGGGGATTGGACTAGATGATCTCCAGAGGTCCCTTCCAACCCCATATGATTCTGTGATTCTATAATACCCGCTTTAAATGATCAAGAAATGGAGAGGGAATCACTGTAGCCTGACAAAACATGAGCATTTTTTTGTGTATTCCCTCATTCTCATTGGTGGTGTCTCTGAAACTAAATTCTTCCTGGAAAACCTGTTTGGGAGGGGAAGAAACTGTTTTTACTTGAATGCATTTTCTGATGCCTGAAGTCAGCTGTGGACAGTGCAGGTGCTGAACCTGGAAGCACGTAAGATTTTCTCCTCTTTTTGGAATTCTAAAATATTGGCAGGGTGAGCTTTTTTGTCTTAGCTGGATTGCAAACATGGAAAGATGCCCAAATGTGTTGGGGGTGGTGGGGAGTGCAGTTGGACAGAACTTGGGGGTGGAAGTCCAATAAAGGGTGTTTTAAAGAAAGTGTGACCAGTAATTCAGGTAGCTTTGAAGTCACAGATGGTTGGAAGGACACAGAGGGGAAATGTTATATTCTTCCCTTGGGATCTGCCATTACAGTTGGGATACTGAGTGAACAGAGCTGCAGTATGACCTTGCCGCAGCCCTTCTTTTATGCTTATGGAGGAGTCTGGTTTCTCCATTAGGGAATTAGGTGGTCATACAATAGCAGCAGAGCTAGGGTGGCTTATATATCTGAAGAAAGGTTTGTTTCACTAAACATCTCATAGTTGATCTAATAAGATATTTCTTCTTGCCATGGAGTCTGCCTCAGTTGTGTTTATAATAATTTTCTTAGATGCTTGAGGTATTACTTCACTCACTTTATTGACCACCTTTCTAGGAAGCCTGTTCCAGTGCCAGGGCATACTGTTGACTCCTACTGAGCCTGTTGTCAACCAGCACCCTGCAGGGCTTCTCTCCAGCCAATCCTCTCCTAATTTATACTTGCGACTGGCATTAGTGTCCTAGGTGTAGAATATGGTACTTGGACTTGAGCCATAAATTTCATGTCGCAGATTATTGCCTGCTGCTCCAAACTATAGATCCTTCTGCAAGACATCTTGTCCCTCAAGAGAGTCAACAGCACCTCCCAGTTTAGTATTGTCAGCAAACTTGCTAACACTGCATTTGACTCCACTGCATAGAGTGGCAGGGCTTGGAACAGGCATTCGGCTGCCTCAGCTGAGTTGGTACAGGTCAATGACAGCAATTTGTGGTTGAAGTGGGCACTGTGAAGAAATGAAATAGGGGGCATGAATACATATCTGGATTTGAAGAGAAGAGTTCAAGATAAACTTTAAAAATGATGTAAAAACACTGGCTATTGTGTTGGGCTATACTAAAACAAAACGTAGGGTTTTTACCACCAGTATGCTCTGAAGTTGCTCTATCTCCATTATGCTGATTTTAGTCAACTTCCAATAAGTATTGGAAAACTATGGATGTAATTGTTTGCAGTGATAAACCTTTTACAAAGAATTTCACAGACTTGTATAAACTTATTTTTATGAACTGGTGCACAAGGAACTGCATCTGCTATGTATCTCTGTCAGTAACTGTCTTTGAGTGTCTAATTGAAGAGAGAACTGGAAGAGCTGCTAGGGTATTAAATTCATGCCCTGTCTTCATAGGTATCAATAAAACCATTTGAGATAAATATACTTTTTTCTATAAAATACAAAGTTTTCACAATTTTAATAGGATAAATATGATAATATTGTGTCTTAAGTAATGAAGGGAACTCAGTGGTGACAGAACTTCCTTTGCACATTGTGTTTTGTATGAACTACTCTGAATAGAAGTTAGGTAGCTGTTGCCATGTTTGAACAGTTGGTGGCTCCAATGCTTTGCAGCTGTCACTATACATAATGCCAAAACAAGTTAATTCAGTTATAGCTGTATTGAACCACTCAGAAATTTAAAAAGAAAATCAGAATCGGGGACTTAGTAAATAGCCAAACGCTTCCAACTTGCATTTTAAGCCACTATGTAAAAGCCCTTCTTAAATAAGTGTGAACTCCACTATTACTATATAGCGTTAGGTAAAATATAACGGTCACATTTTCAAAGTGCCAGTTCAGAATCAGTACCAATATTCCTAAAACCAGCATAGCTGAGAGCATTCCTGCTCCGTGTTGCAGGAATATACAGGCAATACAGATGCCAGCTCTCCTGACCAAAAAAAGAAAGAGGGGGGACCAGGCAAAGAATCAATTTCTGGAAAAGAGGCAGGTATCAGGAAATGCCATGTAGACAGTCTTTAAACTGAGACTCGCACAACTGCTTATGTACTTAAAAAGGGAAGCACTTCTGTTTAGATCTTGAAATAAAGAATTTAGTGGGCAATGGAGTTTGATAGAGCAGGATGGTAACTTCTTAACAGAAGAGAGCTGCTGATTAGCTGTCACTTGTAGTCATTGCAGGACTCTTAAAACACAATAGTTGAATAGGATGGGCAACTTTGTAGAAAGTTTTAGTCCTAGAAGTCTGGTGAAAGCCTTGGATAAATGTGTAGAAATGAGACTAGAAACTTCCAGTGGTGACTTTTTCCAACTTTTTAGCCCCAGAGAATATGATTGGAGAGATGCAGCATTCCTCCCTGAGTTTTCCATGTTCCATGTTTTTTCACTATTAGAAAACTACAGTTTTCTGTTTTAACTGAAATATCTGTATTATTCCATCCTAAACTACTTCAGGCACCCTGTGTTCTGTTTTCCTTCGTGCCTTGTTTCTCATCTGGATTGTACTATTATGCTTTGTTCTTGAAACTTCTGCAGTTTATGATGGGAACAGCACTGCAGAACAAAATCCTGGGGAAGGCAGCCTTGCAGGTACAGCTTAGTCCTCGAAATTAGAGTGTTTTTTGTTTCTTTGTCTCAAGCAGGAGTCTCTTTGCTGATTAGAACTTGCATGTTGGTTTTGATTACTGTATAGCATCATCCTATCTTAGCAAAAATTTCATCAAGCAACATATTCTAGCAAAATGAAGCCAAAAAAATGGCATCATTCCAACATCTACCTTCAAATGCTTTTTTCTTTTGCTTTTAAAAATAAGATTTTTTTGAACTAATTTATTATATTAAAGTAATGTAAGAGTTACGCTTGAAAGCAAGGCTGGAATGTAGTTAGAGGTACAGTGATTAGCAGAGAACTGTCTTAGCTTTTTCTCTAAGCCTATAAAACACTTTCCAAATATATTTTTGGCTCCTTTTTGCCTAGTTATTCCTAATATTTCTATTATATTAAGGTATTAAGTGTTCACAAATTCTACTGAAACTATATAGTACTGAATACTAAGATTAAACTTGGGTGTTTGTGTTGTCCTTACCGTGCTCTGGAACAGTCGATGAGTAACAGCAGACTAATGTCTCACAGTATTTACATGCTGCAATATCCCATTCTTGTTCCTACAGTGGATTTCTAAGTCACTCACACGTAATATATAGTTTCCATGAAATGTGTGTTAATGCTATTGGCAATACAGGAAACACACACAATTCTGAGATCCTCATCTAGGATATGCCTTGAGCTAAGACTAATCAGCTCATTAACAGAAAGCAGTTTTGTTCCAGTTTCTACACACTAGTTTCATTTATCTCTTTAATACGAAATGTGAAGTAAACTTGAAGTACAGCTTCACAAGTAGATCGGGGCACCAGAATTCATGAAACCTTGTTGTGGTTGGCTTTGGTATCCAAAGTCATCCAATTTCCCCTTGAAGCTTTTTCTGTAACTGAGACATTTCTTCTATTTCATAACACCAGAGAAATACCCTTTAACAAGTTATTATGGGCAGATAGGTATTAACATCATTACATAGTGTGATTTTAAGTTTTTTTTAATGACATGCAAGGTTGGAAATTGACTTTGTATTGTGAATTTCATTACCAAGTTCATAAAGGTTTTGTGTACTGATGGAAATTGCATCTTGAGAAATATAGAGCAATCTATAAAAAGCATGTGATGTGGTTAGGGAGGAGGTTAAACAACCTTTCAATAGAAAGTTATGGCTGTATTTTGTGTATTTGTAATGCGAAAAGACATCAGTGCTATTGCTTCAAGATGCAATAGTTGATCATCTGTAGAAAGAGATTGGGGCCCAGTGCTTCTTTCCAGTACCCCAATTTGGTGGACTGAGGTTCTGCTCTCCCCTGGACCAGTTGCTACAACTACTATAGTGCACGTTGGGGTAACCTCAGAGACTATATTGTGTAGCCCTATCACTTTAAAAATACGTTAATATCTCACATGCTTACCTGGAAGAGATGTGGGAAGTTTGAATCTGTGTCAAGCAGAGACAGACAGTCACTCGCATCTTGAATGTGTGAGTGGTATTGAAGAAAATGGGGGTGTCTGCATTCATTTTCTTTGATACTCATTTGCATAAGATGTGACCAAATTGCTGCCTTTTGGTCTGAACTTGAGATCTGGTAGGCATTCTTTCACTTAGTTTGTTGATTCAGGTGGAACCTAATGGTGAGTTAGGTCACCTGCTCAACACTGGCAGCATGTAGCTACTAAAGGTCTAAAAATAAGTGCCTAGGAGTCTGGTGGAAACTTAAGCCCTTACTGACTTCTAGGAGTGCCGAGGTTCATCCTGATTTTTAAGATGATTAAATCTTGGATTTAGTGCCAGCAAAGCATGCACCTGTAACTGCCTGGATTACATTGCATGAATTGGGAACTAGGACTCAGTGGAGAAAAGTTAGGAAGAAATAAAGAGTTGATCCCTAAGGGCAAAACTCAGTGCAGAATTAAATTTGAGAGCTATGGCAGGATCATTTTCATTTCTTTTCTATGGCCAATAAACCGCACTTCGAAAACCAAGAAAGCTGAAAGAAAAAACAGCAAGGGTTGTATGTCTCTGGGTAAAGTTTTCCTGAGGACTGAAATAACACTATGGGCAAATGCAGTGTCTTCAGACTGCTGTTTTGGGTTAGCTGTATGTGAAGGGCTGCAGGGACATGAAGAAAGCACATACGCATCTTTTATTTTTGACTAGTGATTTGTAAGACTGTATATGACTAGTAGAAGTTGCATGCTACTGTCACATAGGGGCTAGAGTTCTGAGGGATGCTGTAACCTGTGGTTTATTGTCTTAAGGAAATGTCCTGAGCAGCGTATTTTTTTACTGTCATTCTAAGTAGAATGAATGTGGCTCCAGCTTGTTACTTACCATGGAACTTGTATAGGTAAGATTTGTACATGTAATTGCAAGGCAAAGCTGAGACACTTCTGAGATTTACAGTTGTTCAGTACTTTCAGTACTGAATGAGCCAGTCCCTGCCATGGGCAGGGACACCTCCCACTAGAGCAGGTTGCTCAAAGCCCCATCCAGCCTTGAACACTTCCAGGGATGGGGCATCCACAACTTCTCTGGGCAACCTGTTCCAGTGCCTCACCACCCTCATAGTAAAGAATTTCTTTCTAGTATCTAATGGAAATCTTCCCTCTTCCAGTTTAAAACCATTATCCCTTGTCCTATCACTACACTTCCTGACCAAGAGTTCCTCTCTGACTCTCTTTTTGAATACTTTGGTTTCCCTTCACCTGCTGCTTGGGGAAAAAAAAACAAACAGAAACCTAATGTCTGTTACACTATAAACACTTTGATCCAGTTGCAGGAAATTGAAGCATCAAGTATGTTCTGTTTAGGTGTAAGTGGTTTATACCTCTTTATGTGGTTTATACCTCTTAGGCATAGTTTTTCATGTGTTTTAACCACCACCAAAAGCTGAGAAGCTGGCCGTCAACTACAGAGTTAAGAGTAAATGCTTCCCAAATTGCAAGGGCATGAGGAATAGTAACACAAGCTGTGAGTGATGTCTGTTTACAGTAGGAGTCTATACAGGTGCATATTGGCTTACCTGCTGACTTACTAAGGTGGTGCCTGGTCCTCTCTCTTGTTGAACAAATATTCTGTGATTGCAGGGTCTCCTGAGACATCCTTGTCTGTTGAAGTATATTGTGAATGTCAGGTATGGACTAAGGGAAATTAATTCCCATCTCTAGGCACAATGAAACTTGAATTTGAGTTTATAAAAGGTGAACATCTGTCCTTTTGTGGCATGTAGGGAAAAGAAGACACTCCCTGTGTATTCTGTGTTGACCAAAATTGTGTTGACCTTTTGACGGTTCAAAGAAGAATATGTAAATATCAGCAGAAGTGTAGCTTTTTTTAATACTGAGATGATAAACTGAAACTGATCTCACGTGTGGATTTCTGTCATGGTTTGGGCTGGACTGGCTGCTGAATGAATGAGAGATGCTCTTCAAACCAGGGTAATGTCTATCATATTAGGATCGGGTTGCAGAACTGTAGTTCTTCCAATTACACTTCAGATTCTTTCCCTGTGTTACGTGCCAGTATTTTGTAGAAGTTGCTGCTTTGCTTTGCTGCAGTCCTTCTCTACTGGGTGTTCCGTCTTAGGTGTTCTTTCTGATAATGTCTTAATTGCACAGGCCTGGGTTAACTGTCCTGCAAGGAAGACAGGTGATATTAATGGAAAGAAAACAAGATTAAGAATGTTGACCCTACAATATCTGAGGAAGTCTCCATGGAAACAGTGTACCTAGCAGTAAGGAGAAGTACTTTTCAAAGTAAATGGCTGACTTCTGAGCTATGCTTGAAGTATAAATTCTTAAATAAATAAGGCATTTGTAAAAATATATGTGCGATTACATTCTAGATACTGTACTCCGAAGTGAATGCTTGTAGTTAGAATTCCTGTAAAGAACCAAAGCTCTTTTGGTGCAGGCAGGATCCAGCGTTTGCGTTTTTGAAACCTTTCCCCTTTTGCTGTAAGGGCAAAGGCAGTAGGTAATGCGGGGGTTTGAGCAGTGTAGCTCGGGGGGAGGTGACCCTTCCACTGCATGGGTGGATGTGTCTGTGTGTCTCTCCAGCAGTCTGTCCCCAAGCCGAGGGAACGGAACGGGAGCCGGTTGCGGTCCCGCGGGGGGTGGCGGGGAGAGCCCTCAGCTGCTGCCGGGGCACAGGCAGCCACTGGTGCTGATAACCCTCGGGGGGCAAACCTCGGCTGGAGCAGCCTCACAGCCAGAGTTAGCAGGTAGTGGCACACACGGTAACACTTCTCGGCTCTGGCAGCGGTTTTTTGGCAGGCAGTGATTTGCTGATTTCACCGGGAGGATGAAGAAGATGTGAGGAGTTACACAGAGGCAGGGAACTAGGGCGCAAGGGATGCACCAGGGGGAAGCAACGATTGAAGTTTGGATTGGAATTCAGGAATAGTAGAATAGCACTTGTTTTGTGCTTGGGACTGGGAGTCGGCAGTGCTGATGGTCGGTGATACTCCTCTGTGGTTTCCAACTACTTCCCTGGTGCTCTCTCTCATCTGTCCCTGCCTGAGTCCTCAGCTGACCGCTCTTTGTAATTTCAAGCATGAAACAAAACACTTGTTTTCTCATTAAGATTTCATAAAGATTTTCAGTTGAAAAGTCGTAATTTTTTTTTAAGGAAAAAAAAACACAACGTGGTCTTTGAGAATTTATCTCCAAATCCGGGTGAAACTTTTGTGATACTAATTAGTATCCTCTCCATTTCATCACCGCTGCTAATAGACCCTTAGACAAGTTAAACTTAGAGTGGTGTGTGAAGTTTTACTGGCCTCACCGTAACTTTTTGGGGTCATTGATAACAGAACATGGTAGTGCTATGAATCCAAATGCTGCGTCTTTAGCTAGTAGTTTACTAGCTAAATTAAGTAGCTTACTAGCTAAATATACTAGTAAACTACTAGTTTACTAGCTAAATTATGTCAACCAAAAATAAGATGGTATATTTCTGTAGTAACTATGGGATGGTTCTGTATATCTGAAGAAAAAGTTGGTGGTGTTTGGGTTTTGTTTTGGTTTGTTGGATTTTTTTTTTTTTTGGCTTCCCTCCCCCAAGTACTGTTCTGGTAACTTCGAGGAGCTCCACTGGAGTGCTAAGATCCCCTCTCTGTTCAAAGCTGTACAAAAAAGCAAAAGTACAGCGTCAGAAGGAAGAGCCTACAGGAGCGTCTATCACCCCAGCGTCCTGCTTTGGGGCGCAGGGGGGCCCACTCTCTGCTGGGTGGGCGGGGCTCTGGCTCACACGCGTTGCCGTGGCAACCGGGGTCTGCTGACGGGATTGGTTACCCTGCGGAGGGGTTGCACCTGTGGGGAGGGGTGGGCGGGTCAGGTGACCCAAACTGACCAATAGGGTGCTCCCTCCACCTGCCCGGGTCAGTATAAAAGCTGAGGGAGCAGAAGGCTTAGGTTGGCTCCTCTTCAATGGCTGGTCTTCTTTGGTGGCCCTCTTCCGTGGATGGTGTCCGAGAAGAACTCTGTCAATTTGTCTACCTTTGATCCTGATCAGAGTGTTCTGGAATCCAGTTCCCATTTGTCACTGAGTCCAGTCTGAGCTTTCCCAGTGCCTGCTGGTGAAATCTTCTTGGGATATTGGTACAGGTTTGTATATATTGCACCTATTTTATTATTTCCTTTTTTATTTTATTATTAATATTCAATATATATTCTGAACTCATAAATCTCTTTATCTCTCTTTTTCCTCGCCTTGGAGTCAGTAAGAGGTGGGGGAGAGCATCTGTTGTCGTTGGCCAATCTGGCCCAAACCACAACAACCAGAGATACATGGGTAGAATTTGCCACTGGGATATGGAGTGAACATAGTAGCCAACCTAACAGTCCATATTCTTAAGGAAAAACTTCCTTAATTGCTTTGATATCTGTAAAAATAGAATTCATAATAAAGTAAGCTTTGAAGAATGACGTAGAAGAATGAGGCAGCTTAATGGATACTACCTTCAGATACATGAGACAAAATACAAGATAGCATGGAAGTATATGATCATTTCAGGTTTTGGGGGTGGAGACGGGTGCTATAGTTGTCTAGAAGTGGAAACTCCCCTTTGCGTCCTGAGATGGGAGCAGAAAAGGGGTGTGCAATTGAAGCCAAGTGACTTGGGTTTGATACAACAAAGAATCTGAGAGAAGTGATTATGGTCAGTGACATGTCAGGTTATTTTTGTAGTAGCTCTCTGAAAAGATACAAACAGGGAAGACAGCACAGCCAAACAAAGCCTTTTCAGTAGTTACAAGATGACAGTCCAAAGGAGAACATCATTTATATAGGTGAGCAGGAAGCTTAGTGCTGTGTGCAAAAAATACTAGAAAGTTTCATTTGAGCTTGATGTGATTCGCAGGTATGAGTTGAAGGTGTAACCTCCTCTGGCATTGCACTGGTGTTTCAGGTAATATAATGGTATTTCTCGTGATGATTAAGAAAAGGAGGCAAAAGTAGAATTTGTGGAATTGCTATTCTTTAGTCATCTTGAGCTGACAGCCAGATATCCATGAGGAGCCGCCGAGGGCTTTGTCAAGTCTTTGATCAAGAAAAGAGACAAGTCTGTAGCCAATGTTAATGTTCTCTCATTAAGTTCATGTATATATATTCTCATGTTAAAATGAGAGAAGTCCCTTTCTTCTGCATAAGGTTGCACATATGCAGACACCTTTTCCAGAAGGTTTGATTAATGAAACTTGTTAGCTAAAACATACACTTTAACACTGAAATCAGGGAAGCTTTGAAGCATAAAACTTGCAAGAAAATTAAATTTAGTCTTATAGTTAAGCAAAAGTTAATTATTTCCTTCATAGTCCCTATGCTAAAGTTATTTAAACAAAACAAAAACTAACCTCCCCAAACCCCCAACAAACAAACAAAGCTGCAATCTTCCTTATCTTGAAAGAGCTAGTTAAAACACACATAGTCATTTTTCTTACTGAAGAGCTCCCTTGCCCCCTAGCCTGTAGAATTGGAGGATATATATTTCTCTGGATTGCTGCTAGTGGAAGATGGGAGGAAGTGCCAATTCAGTTTAAAGCCATGGGGTTCTAGAGCTTTACCAACATCTGTTGCTGTTGGCAAACTTCTGTGTGGTTGTGAAGTAAACAAGAAACTTTTTTTTTTAAAGTAGAAATACTTGTCTGTATTTCTTAGCCTGCAAGAATTTTTCCCCTGTCTCCTAATACTTTATTTCCATGTGTTTACTATGAGTGCTGCACGTCTTGTAGTAGCTGTGGAGGTTGGCATTTCATGATTCCCAGAACTTCCTCTACTATCTTTAAGCTGCTGAATAAGATCCTATGTTTTCTGGCTCCCATATTCAGATTGTTTTACCAAATATATACTTCAATATTTAAAAATCAGCATTCTATTTAAGAAATAGTGTCTTACTGACTGACAAGAGGCTTGCTATCTATTACCAGCTTCCACACAAGGTATTGCATTTTTTTATTATTGCTATTTTTTTGTCTAAACTAAATCTTTTTATTTGCAGAAGGACTCCCTGTTCCATTCTCCCCTGTTTTTCCTCACGATGGGCCTAAAATATCTTTTGCTGTAGTTTGCTTTATCAAAAAGATTGTAACCTGTCATCTGGGTTCACTCTTTGTACATCAACAGCATAAGAACAGTAGAACAAATGCTATTTGAGGACATTTCATAGAATATATGTTGGAACTTGCTGACAGAAGGAAGTTGCTAAGTCCAGGAGTATAGATGATTCAAAAAAAGGGAAATACTAGTCCTGTTTGCTTCTTAGGAACTAAATTCACTAGACTGGATAATGTTAATGTAGTGGCTTTCTTTTATTTCTTCGCTCAGCAGAGAAAATGGTTGACCTCTGGTGCGAGTTTTAATAATTTAAGTGTCAATTTGTCACCCGTATTCAAATGGACACGTAAAATAATTCACACTTTGAATTATGGTTTAGTGATGGTTTTTATCAGAGTTAGGTTGATGTTTGGACTAGATCTTAAAGGTCCCTTCCAACTTAGACAATTCTGTGATTCTATTTTTGCAGTCTTGTGTTGACATTGTGGCCACAGATAAAAGTTGTATTTTAAAGTGAAAGCTGAGCTAGACTAATGCTATAGAGTGCTGAATGACCACCAGCACCTTCGAAATGGACTAGCAGTTTCCAGCTGTAACAGGTAAGGTGTGATGTTTAAATCTGTGCACGGAGGGGATTCTTAAATCTGGCATCAAGGAAGCTTTTTAAAAGCTAACCTGATGAGTCCCAGCTGCTTCCTTGGCTGCTCTGACAGATACCATTAGACTCTGGCTTGTAGGCATGAGGGGGTTTTGTAAATTGGTCCTTTGTCACTTTTGCCTAAGAAAACTGAAATTTTTGAAGACCTCTTGAAGATAGCCGAATTCTTGGAGACTCGTGTCAGAAAAGCAAAAGTTTGTTGGGCATTGGAAGCCAAACTGCATCATTGTGCGAGTTTGTGAGCCTATTGCGCAGAGTTCTAAAAAGCGATTATGTGAAGTCTCTCTTTTTTCTTTTTTTCTTTTTTTTTTTTTGTGTAGTGCTGGCATAGCAATGCATCGCTGCTTTTCGTTGCAGGCTTC
>NW_015090999.1:1739402-1739871 GCF_001431845.1 Calidris pugnax | reverse complement strand
GGCCCGGCGGTGGCTTTGGGGCGCCTCGGCCGCGCTCCTGGCGGCGGCCGGCGGGCCATGGGGGGAAAGAGCCTGAGCCTCGGCGTCCTCAGCCTCGGCGCCCTCCTCCTCCTCCTCCTCTTCCTCCTCCCGGCCGCCGCCTCCGGGGGTGCGGAGCCGCCGCCGAGCTGCGAGGGTGTGCGGAAAGTTTTCCAGCTGCGGCAGCTGGGACCCCTGCGAGGCATCCCGGAGTCCCCGCGGGCAGGTAAAGGGAAAACCCGCGGGGAGGAAGAGGGGGGGCGGAAGGGGCGAGGAGCCGGCGGCGGCCCCGGGGGCTGCCCTGCCCGGGTGTGTGTGTGAATTCGGTGCCGCGGGCGGTGAGGAGCGGGTGGTGCCGGCGGCGGGTCTCGCCGCATCTCGCCCGCTCCGGTTGCGGCTCCGCTGGGCACCTGGTTCTGCCTCCGGGGCCGTCCCACCTCCGCGGCCACAT
>NW_015090999.1:1666550-1739392 GCF_001431845.1 Calidris pugnax | reverse complement strand
CGGGAGTTGAGGGGGGGGGTTTGGTGGGGAAGGGGGGGGGGGGGGGGATGTCCGGCTCCTTACTCCAGAGAGAAAATGCGCTTCTCGGGGTGTGGGCTCTGCAAAAACTGGAGCACCCCGACACCTGCCTAAAAGCCCCTTGCGCCCCCCTCGTGTGCCGTATCGCGTGGGGGGATCACCCCGCGTTCAGCCGTCCGTGGGCAGGCACAGGGACACGGGCTGCTCTCCCCGGCACCGAACTGCTGCGTCTTGCACCGGCGGAGTTACTCGTGCGTGAAATGAGACTGATTTACACCACTGCGAGTGGTGGGTTTGCACGTTTTGTCTGCTGGATGTCTGCCTGGAGCTGAAACTGAATGAAATTCCAGGGAAATCAATGTCTTAAGTAATGGCAATTTGAGTACATCCTAGCGTTTATATCAACAATGGAACTTTTTTTTTTTTAAGCAGATGCCAAATGATGTGACAAACTATGTATGTAATAAGACCTATATTCTTACACTTGGGATTTGTTTCCAGCCTCGTGAGAATGTCAATTGATTTCAGTGGTGCTAATGACAA
The DNA here is from genome assembly GCF_001431845.1 of Calidris pugnax. Classification (NCBI taxonomy): domain Eukaryota; kingdom Metazoa; phylum Chordata; class Aves; order Charadriiformes; family Scolopacidae; genus Calidris; species Calidris pugnax. Next base: position 1,738,831 of record NW_015090999.1, on the reverse strand, counting down.
AATTAAAATGTAGATATTTTCATGGTCCGGGGTATAGGGCTGGAAAATACTGCCCCCCCCCCCCCTCCAAAATCTGTAAACTGTGTTCATATTTAGATGACAAGTTAACTAGTAAATGTGAGTGTGTGCTTTCATAACAGAAAATGACTTCTCCATGCAACAAAAGATTAATTAACATCCCCTTCACTTTGGAATATCAATAGCATCTTCCATTTCTTTAAGGTAATTTGTGTAGTTTTTATTAACTGCAAATTGAGATAAAGCATACTACTTTTATTTCTAAAGGAACCACTTCAACATACAGCTCTTTAATTACTCTGATTTTCAACATAACATGTAATCCTAAACTTAAGACACTTAATATTGCAGTGTGCAGTTTACAAATCAAAGTACTATATTTAGGCTACTAGTACATCTGACAACATGCATTGTCTTCTTACATTGTCCTTAGCTAAAGGTTTTAATATTGTTTTCACTAAAAAGGAAATGAACACTTTAAGTAGAAAGCCTGATTAGATAGGTACTGTGCAAAGGAAGATGTCTGGAAAGTGAAATCTGAATCAAAGCCCTGTCGGTGATTTAATTTTTTTGTGGTAGTTATTTGTGTGAATAATATGAGTATGAATGGGATGGTGTCAGTTTATCTATGTTCTTCTCATTCCATAGTCTAGCATAACTATTACACTTTCTCTGCCATTGTCATTTACTTTGATACTGTACATTCACTTGTACGCTGGGGATAGGGAGGAAACGTGTCAGGACAAAAAGCTACGGTATATTATATATATTTCTTCTGCTCTGCTCTCTGATTTCCTCCCTTCCCCTATAGTATTTTTATAACACCTCTCTCATTTTCTTCTTTTGACTTTTCTTTATTTCCTGTTCCTGAAGCAAAAGCTGGTTTTCAATTAGAAGAGTAATAAAAGAATTCCTCTCTCCGCCGCTGCCCCTGCACGCAGCAGTCAGCAGGAGGTGCGGTGCAGCTGCCTGGTCAGCAGCCTTGCACTCTTTGAAGGAACTGGATTGCTGTGGGCAGCCCGGAAAATACCAGCCCTCGAGGAGCCGAGTACGAGCGTCAGAGTTCTTGCTCTGAGTAACTTTGATCTCAGAGGTACATGAAACAAATAATTGCGAACAGTAGAATCTATTCAGAATTGGAGATGACAAGAAAATGGGGATTAAATGAGTATTTTAGAAGGTTTAGATGTGATTAAAGGTATTCGTAGGCTGGAAACATAATGTGAAGAGGAAAGAAATGTCACTTTAGCTACTGATCTTCTATATTCAGCCTTCTTTTGGGGCAAGAAGTGAAAAAATATTTTAAAATCTCATCCGATGGCACTCAGAAATGTTTTTGTGTGTAATACACACATAAATACTTTCTGTAGGTGTCCACTTGTGAAAAGAGGTGTCAAAGCTGCCTTTATAGTCCTAATTTGGTTGCTTAAATGTAGGCATCTGGCACCATTTGAGTTTCCCTAGAGTCTCTGGAATACACCCATGGGGCCGGCAGATGCGAAACCTCTGGGAGACTTGGGTCTTTCTGGAGTGGCAGAGGGTGGGACACCTTTGGCATCTCATGCTTCCTGCAGGCAACTGCGTTACACGGCCGGTGTAGTCAGTGGCATCTGGGAGCTACTCAGCTATCAAATGTTAGATGTTGTTTTCAGAGCAAGCTGTATAGGTTTCATTATTTTAGGGGTATTTTAGACCTAGCTTGTGTAAGGACACTTTCATTTAAATGCCTGCGGCTGAACCACACCTTTTACATGGAGGAGGACCACTAGCTGAAAAAATGAGGGAATGCTAGTTGGTGTGTGGATTTGTACACAGTGGAAGGCTACCTCTACAGTCAGTAAAATTATAGGGAAGAGGTTGGCTTATATTGACCTTGCATTTGTTGCCTATATTGGAATAAGACTGTAGCATTCATAATTGTATTTTTTCCTCCTCTTAGTGGTAATAAAAACTTCACAGCCTTATATCAGTAAATCATGAAAATTATAATTCTGTTTCATTTGAGGGCTGCCATGTGTCTGTATTTTGAATATATGTTAGCTCAAAACACTGTGCATTATTTCATATAATTAGCTTTGCAGCAACTGTAGTTCATGTTATCTGTGAAGGGGCAAAAACAGCTTTATCATCATATGCAAAAATGGCAAATATATGCACAAAGGTGATCTTGAGTTTGTGTTACCATTCACATAACACAGGATGTAATGGTGTTGAAATTGGCAACTGATATTCAAGACAAATGAATATCTTTAACAAAACCAAGGTTTTTATTGCTACCCCCCAACAATGAAGAAACCGAACTGCTCAATCTTCTGCAGCAGTGATTTGTGAACTGTAGTATAGACTTAAGTTCAGCCTCGTCACATGCTACATTGAAACATTTATCACTTTCATACTGATTTTAAATGTTAGTTGCAAAAATACTTTGTTTTTACCTGTCTGCTTCTGTGCTACAAGTCTGGTGGTGTTTGAACTGTACAGAAAAACCTTACTAATTTATAGATAATAATTGTATGGAGAATCAAACAAGATGCAAAACATGTAACTAATTACAAAAAGGCCTCAAAGGTTTGGCTTTTTTAATTTTATTTTTGTATATATATAATTTCAATTATTTAAAAAAATAATTATTGTCTGCAAAATACTTTTTAAAACATATCTGTATTTCCTATGCTCAATTTCTGGTATTGTAACGTAAACAGCTTTCTTGAAGAATTCCAATCTCTTACCCCATATGTGCTAGTAAAGCTAAAGCTTTTAGCATGCTCAATTTCTGGTATTGTAACGTAAACAACTTTCTTGAAGAATTCCAATCTTTTACCCCATATATGCTAGTAAAGCTAAAGCTTTTAGCTTATTTCAGCACCTTGTTTTTCGGACACATTAAATGGGAGCTCTCAACTCTCTTTATTCTCTTTGTTGCAAATAAGACTTTTTTCTCTGTTTTCCTTCTCCTGGAACCTGTAGAATAGCAGAATAGGATGGACAGTAAACCAGCCACCCTTGCCTTCTCTGCAAAGGGTTTCCAGTAGGTACGTCAGTGAACAAACTGCAAGCACCAAGAAGCTGAATTCCATGGCTTATTGAAAAATGTTACATTTGCTGGAACTGTAGAATCAAAGGGCTCCCAATGAGGTAGAAGAAAGCGCTGGAGTTATTTTTTTCCAAGTTCTCAGCAGGTTTTTTGATGTTTGTCATTTTTGTTTGTTTGTTTTGAGTTGTTTTTTTCAGGAATCAATTAGACTTCAGCAACCTTTGCTTTGGGAGGTCGTATATTCAGCTGTGAGAACAAGAAGCATAATAAAGAGTGAAGACTGATTAGTATAAATTTTCTTGCAAAGGCTTTTTGATGGAGAATAGTTCTGCATGTGAAGTTGAATAAATGATACAAACTATGCTTGAAGGATGAGGTAGTCTCAGAAAAAGTTGGTGTGCAATGCTCTTTTGTTAATTCAAGTTAAAATATTCTTGCTAATTCAGTTTTATGTAACAATAGAAGTCTGTTTAAAATCCAGATAAGATTACTTTGATGCAACTCCAAAATGATCTTTGAATTTTAATTTGGGTTTCTAGTATGAGTTACATTCAGGTAATTTGGATTTTGGTTCTATCTGAAGTCAAGTCAAGACTTTTCTTTTTGGTGTGTGCAGGTGGAGGTACTTCTCGTTACTCTGTCTAACTGACATTGAGATCTCTGGAAGAGGTTTTAGGTAGAGACAAAAAGTGAGTTGCTCTATCGCATCAGTTATTGATGTTCATTGTTATGTCTGTTTTTGTAAGAACTGTTGTCTACAATATATTTTTTTGTGTGCGTGAGCATACTTTGTTGTTTCCTGAATGCAAGTATTATTTTCTCTCTGCATCCACAAAATGATCACTATGAAACAGTTCTTAAAACATTTTGGAATCAAAACCAACAAAAGACGGACTCATCTTTGTAGTAGTTTTCCCACCTCTATCTCCCATATTCCAGCTTCACTAGGAAGTCAGCAGTAGTTGTTCTGGCTGCGATGACCTGAAAGGTGGTGTCCATACTGCTAAATAGAGGACAGGGAACCAACTCCTGGTTCTTGTGCTTGGTGGAATAGATTGGCTCATGTCTACATTGTTTAAGGCTGGTATCCTGTAGAAGGGACTGGCTGTCCTCAATCGTGTTTGCCCTTGAGACTTCTCTAGATCCAGTATGGTGCTCTTGTAATGCTAAGGCACTATGGATTTTTGGGGCTCCCTTCCCCTAGAATTGAAACAGCCTTAAAAATAGGAAGGTTTTTCACAGGCAGTGGGTGCGGTGTAACATGAATGCATGTTTTGAGCTATGAGTTCTAATGTGGATGCATGGAGGGATGACTATATCTTGCTTGGGTGCCTGCTAGTAGCAGGAGGATGATCTTAAAGGATGCTAGGAATGAACTAGGCATGTCCTACAGTGTTGCCTACGGTGTCCTCTGAAAGCAGTAGGTAGAATGCAACATCTCTAGAAGTGCAGCTGGGCACTGCATTGAGAGAAGTCCTGGTGCCACCTGAACAGAGCCACAGAAGGAGGTGAGGTGATGGTTCAGCAGTGAGGATAGTCAAGGCCAGGTGCCTGAGGCTGATCCCTGCCTCTCTTATTTAGCAACACTGAAGTGCTTCACAGGGGTTATAATAATGGCGGTTAATTATAATGATGGTGATTAATTCGAAGTCTGTCCTGGTGCTTGTAGCAAAAATGAGTTAACAGATATTAAAGGGCAAGCATGAGAAGGACTCATGACTGATACAGGTTGCAAATCCATTTTGCAACAAACTCTTGGTTTTAACAACTGCTTCCAGGCCCTGTGGCACTTCAGTGCTGGCTTTTAAAAGGTTGTTTATCATGACAATCCTAGGTCTGTTTTGGAATTTTTCAGACTCTAGATTTGATCTCATGGAAGTATTTATCTGAGTAGACATGTAGATATTTACCACACATCTTATATTTTTCTTTTCTTCTGGGAATTAAGATCCTCATCTGGTGAGCACTTGTTTATCTCAAGGTACTGAAAAATGGATTTGTATGGCTGAGACTGTGAATAAAAGTTTGAACTTGGTTCCAGATCTTCTGGAAATAGGTAAACTGATACCTCATTATAGTTAAATTTTGTTCTTGCTGTGCTGTTTTTAAGTACATCTAGAAAAACATGAATCGCCAATCTAGATGGTTGTAATTTGTAAAACCTCTCATATACTGTAACTGTTAATATGTATTTATTACAGGCTAAGTTATTTCACTTTTTGCTGTCTTGTGATCATGTCTAAAAACAGATTGCAGTGTGGAGTCTTCAGAATTTGGTACTGAATAGAGCCAGTATTCCTTATTGGAGCAGAAAATGTTTTCTCACTGTATTTCAGAATAATTGGTTATGGACAAAACAATTCTTGTGGAAGACAGGAAGATTTTTGGATGTGAACACACAGAAAATAAGTGTGTGGGTTTTTAACATGGTTGTACTGAAATGGAACAAACTATTTCACTTGCTGGTTTTCATACCCTCTTCTGAAACATTATCTGTGAGCTGTTACTTGTTCTGTAGCTCTATAAAGAAACAACTACAAAGCCACTCTGGGTTTTGAGCAACGGCTCCATTTTTAGTCAGTTGGGTTCTTTTGCATGTTTTATTTGGTTAGTTTTTCCTGACCATTGAAAGCAGCTGCGTTTAATGAGCTGGAACAAAAGTAGGTCAATAAAATGTACTTTATATGCACGTGATTAGCAGTCTTAAAGTATAAAACAAAGTTCCCTTAGGGTTGGGAATGATATCCATGTTAAGAAGATGCTGCTTAAAAAAATACTTACCATAGAATCAAGGGAATAAAAGAATATTGAAGAGTCAGCTGAAACAAAAAACAAATATTCATTATTATTTTAGTTTTGCTGGAGTGTCTTCTTGCTAAATGTCTTATTGAAGCTATGCTAAAGCCCATAGTATTCCTAGGTAAAATTTCATATTAGCTCCTGCTTTACAAGAGGTAAAGTGCAAAAGGTTTGAAAGCTAAGCAGTGCCTAACATTTATTTAAAGTATTAAGCACAGTTTGGGTAATAGACCTAATCTTCAGGTTATTTAATTTTAATACTAAACAAGTATTCTGTATGTATGAGCCCACATACACGTGGAACTGCATGTGAGGAAATGCTGTGTATATTATTTGTTAATACCTGAAATGTAGTAGTACCTTTTAATTAAAAGAAAAAAAGACTCTAAAAGTTTATTAACTAACCCTGTAAAGTGTGAATGCTTTTATGTTGTTAGTAAAACTAAACGGTGTATGTTACAACTGAGAGTAGCGTCAGGAAACCATGGCATCCTTTTTTTTTCCCTCTTTTTCTTCTGCACTAGGAATAGAATTGAGTTAAATGTAATGACCTTGCTGTCATAAATGTGTTCTCAAATGAAGGTCAAAAAGAAGAAAAAGTAGTTTAGATTGGGAAATCTAGAGCCTAAAGCCAATCAGAAGTATATATGGTTTACCCTTTTACATTTTCGTGGCAGAGATTTGAGGCTAAAGCATGATAATCTCCATGTGTATTTAGTGTCACTGACTTTAATCAGTACTAGAAGCTAAACTACTTATGGCATTTTCCCCTTTTTAACATCAGTGAATTAATCTTTACTACAATAACAACTAAACCAATGTGTATAGTAGTCCTGAAATTACACAAGGAGAAGGGAAATAGATGGGTTGTACGAAAATTGAATGGCAAAACCCTGTAGTTCTGTTTATCTACTGGCTGGTGCCTTCCCCAAGGTCTCTGATAGCCCATGTGAGTAAATCTTTCTACCCCTGTGCTGGAGAGGGACACCAAGTGCCTGGAGCTCAGCATGGAGCTGAAACACAGCCAGCAGGACTGTGAGGACTCCGTATCTGGGAAGAGTGCTGCTGCATCCCACAGCGAAGATATGCCAAAGCCCAGAGCCCAGATCAATAATTGCCAAAAAGAATTCTTGCTTCCTGAAGGAAATCACAAATGAAATTATCACAAGATCCCACCACTGTGGTGCTGACAAGGTTAGAATAATATAGGAGCAGCGGGTTATCTTCTGGATATCTCAAAATGAAATAATTTTAGTGGTTTTGTCATCATAAAACTGATGTGTCTTTGAGAAAAAGCCGAGCTCAGGGTTGTTCTGAGTTAGCTTCTGTGTCAGTCTCTTAAGTAGTTGCTGAGCATGTTTGTTGACAAAGACGGGCTTTGGGCAAGGTCAGACATGAATTTAACATATAATTTCTAACAGCCGTAGAGGTTTCGGCAACCTAGGAGTTCAAAATTTAATCCAGATATTAGTCCAATTAGGTGAATTGCTAAAATGATGAGTTTGTGCTGAACTGTTCAGCTTCTGTTTCTTTACGCTGTCTTACAGGACAAAAATGTTCTCTTAATAGGATATTTGCATTTTAGAGTTCCAATTCAGCTGTGCTTAAATCAATGGATATATTAGTTACCAAATGTAAATTTGAGTAGCAGTATTAATAATGGTGGCCCAGACACCTGAAAATTCATGCATGTGGGTCAAAAAAAATCTGTCTCAGATTTGTAGTATCACAAGTGACCTCCATTCTCCGTGCACTCTTTCTTCATAAGTCATGCTGGCTAGAAGCTTCTTTATTGAAGATAAAAGACTTTCCTGGAGCAGCAAAATTGGAGTTTTAAGAAAAAACAGGTACTGCAAGGAATTGTAAAATTGCTTGGTTTGTCAATGTGAGGCCAATAGTCAAATAGTAATAGATCAGGTTATATGACAAATTCTTTCTTTTCGAGCTCTCTGCTGATTTGTTTGAAGGTTAGTAAAAAGAAATCATATGCACAAATAATGAAAAAAATAAATAAGTAGAGGATTACTTTTAAATAAGCAAATATAAATAAAACCCTACCTTTTCAGAAAAGAAACTAAAGAACATATATAGGGGAATAAGGAATACAGTAGGTCTGAAATTGGTATGGCATTGAAATGTATCCAAACAACTTAATAACATGGTTCCTCTCTTTTACAGTGTGTAACGTGACTAGATAGGCATTCCTGCCTTTTTTTCAACAGTAGTGAGTTGGTTTTTGTTACAAGTAGAAAATAATATTTAGTAGCCAAAAAGGAAAAAAGGATGTTGTAATGCAATACTGTGAATATTGCTATCAGTATAAACATTTTTTCTCTTGATGTTTGTCAGGTGTATTGCTGCTGGCATACTACAGACTATACCTTGGCTTGTCTTGTACCGTGATATTCTTTGTGTGATAAACTCCTTGAGAATAAAAAAAATAAAATGGGAGAGAGAACTGCATGTCATACCTGTGGATAGACCTTTCTGGTATGATGAGTAAATATTGCTGCAGGCTTATTTATCATTTCTTTAATTTGTTTGTAGGTGGGTGCTACATTAGTCCATTTTTCTACTTGCTTTTTAAAAAAAAAAAATAAAATTTCACTTAGTGTTGCTAATATTTAAATTAATTAGTATTCAGTGTGATAGCAAACGTATCTAATCACGAGCAAGAGGATTTAAAAGGATTAATAGAAACTTGCAGTGTTTTAGTTCCTTAAACAATGTCAACTTAGACGTGTTTTCCCTTAGAGTAATTGCAGCTGAAGTTATATGTGTTTTATATACATGCTGCACAACTCGCCTCTGGAATAGGTACTATTACCATAGCTTTAAGCCTTACATTTATTGATTTGAGTCATGCATTGCTAATCTGCTCTCCTGACCCATTCCCTTGAGTAACCTGCTGTCTCTTTCCAGAATCAAATTTTGCTTAAGCCATCACCACTGCCCTGATAAAAAGATGTAAGTTTTAAACCAGTGTCCTAAGAGCTACAGCGGTAGGCTGCAGAGAAACAAACTTTCAAGTTTTTGTTCAAGTTTCAGCTTTGCCTGTTTTGGAATCCTAGGATGTGGCCAGCCTTATTAAGCACAAGCATCTGAAGTGGTTGCTTGGCATCCTGTGACTTGGTGCTGCACCTTCCCACTTTTTACTTTTAGCTGCACTGCAGCAATTGCCCTCTGCAGAGAGACCCCCACCCAGAGCGGTGAATCTGCATTATATTGCTCTTATGGGATGTAGCAGTTTCTGCGTCTGCTTTGTTTCATCCTGGCCTGTGATTTGGACTATTGCAGGGCAATTGCCATTATTTTGTGAGGAAGAGTGGGATGAGAGGAGTCCTCAATATTTTGGGGCTGGGGTCGTGGTGTCTGGGACTGGGAATGTGGGAATCTGCAGGGAGGTAAGGATGGTCAGCAGTGCTGAGGCCTCAGTTTGGAGAGCTGCTATGGACTGGGAGGTTGGAGTCAGTGTCGTCAAAGGATTGAAATCTGGCTTGGGGAAACATGGGGCATGCAGTGGAGATGGAGGAGAGGAAGGCTGTATAAGATACTATATAGATTCAGAGGTTGTAGAGCACTTGTGAACTGTATTTTTAACTGTTGCTTGGAGGCAAGCAACTTAAAGGCTGCCTCTGACACTATGCACATTCTTTGGGATGCATAACAGAAATACTAGAGCTAATAAATAGGTAATTTAATAGACCACCTTAATTTTGCAGCTTTAGTTTCATTCTTTGGCTGAATTGGAAGGTCAGAGGATGGAATATTAAAGTTTTCGCATGGCAAGAGATTTGCAAAGGCAGCTGGTCAGGAGAAATTATTTAGTTTGTAAGTTGTGAAAATATACATACTGAAGAACATGGAAATTCTATTTTTAGATAAATTATGAGGACATTATGAGGCCTTCAAAAACATCAAGCTGTATGAGGAAAAAGATATCTTGTAGCAATAGTGTAACACTTAGGATTCTTAATACTTGTGGTTCAGTGATTGATACCTGCATTAGAATAGAGTTTGAACTTTTGGTTGTGATAATGAAGGTGTTCAACTTCCTGGACTATGGTTTGTGGATGTACTAATCAGTGTGTGTTAAACTGCTACTGGAAACCACTTCAAATAGATTTACAGGGATTTCACTTGCCTTAGTTCATTTTCACATCCAGAGGTTACGCTCTTAATGTTGCATGCTACCATGAAGGCAATCTCAGATTTGTGAACTGTGTGTAGTAGTAGGATTTCTTAAAGTATCTACTGCTTTTCCTTTAATATAAAGATACGTACTGCTGCTTATGTCTGTGAAACGGATTTATTTCAAGGCACGCATTTTTACCATGAGCAGTAAACTATTCTTGTTTGTGCATGGAGTCAAACTTTTGTCTTCATAAATATGGAATTGTATCAGTTCTTGAGCAACAGTGTTGTAGAGAGCAAAATGGTCTCCGCTCCGCCTGCTTTTCTCCAGGCTAAACCACCCCACTTCCCTCAGCTGCTCCTCATAAGACTTGTACTCCAGACCCCTCATCAGCTTTGTTGCCCTTTTCTGGACACATTCCAGCAGCTCAATGTCCTTGTAGAGAGGAGCCCAGAACTGTACACAGTACTCAAGATGGGGCCTCACCAGTGCTGAGTACAGGGGGACAATCACTTCTCTAGTCCTACTCACCACGCTGGCCCTGATACAGGCCAAGATGCTGTTGGCCTTTTTGGCCACCTGGGCACACTGCTGGCTCATGTTAAGCCACCTGTCAACCAACACCACCAGGTCCTTCTCTGCCAGGCAGCTCTCCAGCCACTCTTCCACAAGCTTGTAATACTGCATGGAGTTGTAAATCCTAGTACAGGACCCAGCACTTGGCTTTGTTGAACCTCAGACCACTGGCCTCAGCCCATCCATCTAACCTGTCCATATCCCTCTGCAGAGCCTCTCTACCCTCCAGCAGGTCGACACTCCCACCCAACTTGGTGTCCTCTGCAGACTTACTGAGGGTGCACTCGATCCCCTTATCCAGATCGTTGACAAAGATATTTGTCCTTGTAGAGAGGAGCCCAGAACTGTACACAGTACTCAAGATGGGGCCTCACCAGTGCTGAGTACAGGGGGACAATCACTTCTCTAGTCCTACTCACCACGCTGGCCCTGATACAGGCCAAGATGCTGTTGGCCTTTTTGGCCACCTGGGCACATTGCTGGCTCATGTTAAGCCGCCTGTCAACCAACACCACCAGGTCCTTCTCTGCCAGGCAGCTCTCCAGCCACTCTTCCACAAGCTTGTAATACTGCATGGAGTTGTAAATCCTAGTACAGGACCCAGCACTTGGCTTTGTTGAACCTCAGACCACTGGCCTCAGCCCATCCATCTAACCTGTCCATATCCCTCTGCAGAGCCTCTCTACCCTCCAGCAGGTCGACACTCCCACCCAACTTGGTGTCCTCTGCAGACTTACTGAGGGTGCACTCGATCCCCTTATCCAGATCGTTGACAAAGATATTTAAGAGAACTGGCCTCAGTACTGAGCCCTGTGGGACACCACTCATGACCAGCTGCCAACTGGATTTAACCCCATTCACCACCACTCTCTGGGCCCAGCCCTCCAGCCAGTTTTTTACCCAGCAGAGAGTACTCCCATCCAAGCCATGAGCAGCGGCTTTCTCCAGGAGAATGCTGTGGGAAATGATGTTAAAGGCCTTAATGTCTTCCACAAGCTTGTAATACTGCATGGAGTTGTAAATCCTAGTACAGGACCCAGCACTTGGCTTTGTTGAACCTCAGACCACTGGCCTCAGCCCATCCATCTAACCTGTCCATATCCCTCTGCAGAGCCTCTCTACCCTCCAGCAGGTCGACACTCCCACCCAACTTGGTGTCCTCTGCAGACTTACTGAGGGTGCACTCGATCCCCTTATCCAGATCGTTGACAAAGATATTTAAGAGAACTGGCCTCAGTACTGAGCCCTGTGGGACACCACTCATGACCAGCTGCCAACTGGATTTAACCCCATTCACCACCACTCTCTGGGCCCAGCCCTCCAGCCAGTTTTTTACCCAGCAGAGAGTACTCCCATCCAAGCCATGAGCAGCGGCTTTCTCCAGGAGAATGCTGTGGGAAATGATGTTAAAGGCCTTAATGAAGTCCAAGTAAACAACATCCACAGCCTTTCCGTCATCCACCAAGCAGGTCACTGTTGTAGAAGGAGATCAGGTTTGTCAAGCAGGACCTGCCTTTCATGAACCCATGTTGACTGGGCCTGATTGCCTGGTTGTCCTTCATGTGCCACACTCAGGATGATCTGTTCTGTGATCTTTCCAGGCACAGAATGTCAGGCCTGTAGTTACCCAGGTCATAATTCCAGCCCTTCTCGTGGATGGGCATCATCTTTGCTTGATGCCTTTCAACTGGGGCCTCCCTGGTTTGCCAGGACTGCTGGTAAATGATGGAAAGTGACTTGGTGAGCACTTCTGCTAGCTCCCTCAGCACCCTTGGGTGGATCCCATCTGGCCTTATAGACTTGTATACGTCCAGGTGTTGGAGCAGGTCCCTCACTATCTCCCTTTGGACTGCGGGGACTTCACTCTGCTCCCTGCCCCTGTTTACTAGCTCAGGAGTCTGGGTACTCCGGGAATAACCAACTCTACTACTAAAGACTGAGGCAAAGGTGCGATTAAGTACCTCAGCCTTCTCTATCATCCTTTGTCACCATGTTACTGCCTTCATCTAATAAAGGATAGAGATTCTCCTTACTCCTCCTTTTATTACTAATGTATTTATAGAAACTCTTTTTATTGTTCTTAACATTCAAAACCAGGTTAAGTTCTAGTTGGGCTGATTCTGTAATTTTCTTCCTACATAATTTTAGTTAGTCTCCCCTTCTATTTTTTGTTTAACAAAAGCTGTTTTCTAGGTATTTGTTCATTGTGTACTTCTGTTTTGTAGTAATCAATGTAATTATCTCTTTCTCTAGGGGTTGATCTCCAGGTTTGTACTTCTAAAAATCCAACATGTTGTACCAAAAAGATGGAAGAAAGATATCAGACTGCAGCGAAGCAAGATATACAGCAGGTGCTTCAAACATCAAGCGCTATGTTAAAATTCTTAATATCTCGTAATGCAGCTGCTTTTCAAGGTAAGGCTTTCTGCTTTTTGTTTCCAAACTTGTTCATACTTTTCTTGATCTTCATCTTTGATTAGTTTGTGCATGTAATAAAGGTTATCTGTTAATTTTTAGTTTCTCCCTATGCTTTTATGCTTTCAAAGGAGTATTAAATCATGCAGGTAATTAGAATTGCTTTTGGAATTTGTGACTGTTAAAAATACATATTTGAGAAAAAGTAAGAAACCATTTTAGTAAGATGCTTTGATTTGAATTGTAAACCAGTACTTGGCGTTTCTCTTGAACCTCTTTAATTTGCATGATACTAAAATGCAAAAATATTGCCTGGAGTGCTACAAAAGAGAGATTTTATTACTCTAGTATTTCTGCCTGCCATGTTCTGTGTCTTTTTATTAATAGAAATATTTGGGTAGTTTGCTTTTCAGGTTCATTTTTGGGATCTAGTTTGGTAAGCTTTCAAGTTCCTAAAAAAAATTAGCAGAACTAAACCAACTGCCTGGGGTCATAAAATGGGCAGCAAAGTTGACTCTGGGGTCCTAAAGCCTTCTTTTTTTTGAAATCTAATGCTGTAAACAAGTTGTAGTTGCTCCCTGCTTTCTGGGAGTACTGCCATTTAGCCTGCCTAACACAGCTGTCAATGGGTGTCATCGTCAGGAAATCATTGGTAAAATGTGTGAAGAAATCTCTCCCTCCCTCTCTTCTGCCTTTTTTCTTCTTCCAACTTCTGTATATTAGTTCTCTTTTTTGCACCATGATAGTATCATATGTTGTACTGCTTTGCTGACCTAGGGCTGTAGACTCTGTAGAACTCAGTAACCAGCTGTACTTTTCTGAAGTGAGGGCTGTCCTCTTTTCTTTGGTGTTTTAACACCACCTCCTTTCCTCCACCCCTAGAAAAAAATAAAGCAGCAACACACAAAAAAACCCTTAGGTATCTAGGTAACATACTTGTGCAATTCCAGGATTATCCAATCTTCATAAGAACGGTATTTAAGTAACATTTAAGGGAACTTATGTGAAATCAGGATCCAGAAACTACAATTCTGTTGCTTTTATGTCCTGATGAGCTCAGTCAGAGGTGTGTTTTCAGAGTGCATGTGGTGTATATCTTCTCTCTAGGCGAGTGCTCCCTGAAAGGCAGGGATATGCATGTACTTTTGAGGAGAAATGGTTGTGCTTCCCTCGGGTGCAATCTTGAGCAGATATTCAGGGTGCGTGTTCTAGACCCTTTTCGGCTTGTAAAGATTCAAATTGTGTCTCCTGCCGGTCCAGGAGAGTGCCCCAAACACCAATTCAGAGTCTAGTGTGGGATATACACACTTCTCACTCTTTCACTAATGCTGTTTTAGAGTGTAGAAAGGAATTCAAGAGGCACTGACACCAAGAAAGGAGCCTGCCTCTGCAGCCTAGTGATGATACTTTCTCCCCGTAGACAGATGGTTTCAGGACTGCTTGAAAATTTTGGATTTTGAACTCTAGGAACATAATAAGACATTATACCTGGTCTGAATTCAGTTTTGACCCTGCTTTGAGCAGGAGTTTTCACTAGTGACTTCCCAGATGTCCTTTCCAGTCTGAATTACCGTATGACAGGGTCTCTGCCTTGGCATTCACCAGCAATTCTTTAAGCATTCCCTTAATGTATAGCTGCGGCTGGGCCGTGCAGCTGAGAGTGCCATTGCCTCTCCTGCTGCTTTGGCAACTGGACAGGCATCTCAGCACTTACACAGAAAGCGTGAAGGGGCTGCTTGTGGTGTGTCCAGAGGGCAGCAGGTGTCGTGGGCATTGCCACGTTTGCCACCTGCCTCTTTTTGAAGTCTGTTGAGCTTGGATGCCTTGGCCTAAAAGAGGCGAACTGGATACAAACAGAACAAATAGGTAATGTTTTCTCTCGGTTTCTCACATATTCGGTAGAGAGAGGTGGGCAGCTAAACTAAATAATATGTACCTGCCTCTGAAGGTCTTCAGAGGTGTATTTTCTCTCTGTATTAAATACACTCTAGAGATTCTAGATCCTAGACTAACACTTTAGGATGGCTTTGTTCATGAAATGAGGCATCTGTCTGCCTGTCAGTTAACTGTCTGTCTGTTAACAGATGCTCATATGTATCCTTATATGAGAGTAAATATAGATATATATTGACCTATCTTTGCCACCTTATCATAGAATCATAGAATTGCCCAGACCGGAAGGGACCTCCAAAGGTCATCTAGTCCGACCTCCCCGCAGTCAGCAGGGACACCCCCAACTAGACCAGGTTGCCCAGGGCCTCATCGAGCCTCTCCTTGAATATCTCCAGGGATGGGGCCTCAACCACCTCCCTGGGCAACCTGTTCCAGTGCTAGCTTGAAGCCATTGCCCCTTGTCCTGTTGCTGCAGGCCTTTCTAAACAGGTTCTCCCCAGCCTTCCTGTAGGCTCCCTTCAGGTACTGGAAGGCTGCTATTAGGTCTCCCCGGAGCCTCCTCTTCTCCAGGCTGAAACACCCCCAGCTCCCTCAGCCTGTCCTCGTAGCAGAGGTGCTCCATCCCCCTGATCATCCTTGTGGCCCTCCTCTGGACCCTCTCCATCAGGTCCATGTCCTTCTTATATTGAGGGCTCCAGACCTGCACACAATACTCCAGGTGAGGTCTCACCAGGGCAGAGCAAAGTGGCAGAATCACCTCTCTGGACCTGCTGGCAACACTTCTTTTGATGCAGCCCAGGATGCGATTGGCCTTCTGGGCTGCAGCTGGGCTGCAGCTGCACACTGCCTGCTCATGTCCTTCTAATGTTTATTAAAAACCTGTGGTTCTGTGTTGTGGTAAGTACTGCCTGCTGACAATAACTCTATTGACAATTTTCAAATGTTGCAAAAATTCCAAGTTTCTTAGGACATGTCAAGCTATATGGTGCAAATTGCCCCACTTGTGTACTGCTTTCTAGCAAGTACTGTTGCAGTGTTTTCATAGAATCATAGACTCGTCTAGGTTGGAAGGGACCTTAAAGATCATCTAGTCCAACCATCAACCTAACTCTGACAAAAAAATAAATAAGAAATAGAGAATAAAAATTACTAAACCATATTCCTGAGGACCATGTCTACCTGTCTTTTGAACACCTCCAGGGATGGTGCCTCAACCACTTCCCTGGGCAGCCCATTCCAATGCTGGATAACCCTTTCCGTGAAGAAATTTTTCCTAATATCCAATCTAAACCTCCCCTGGCACAACTTGAGGCCATTTCCCCTTGTCCTATCTCCTGTGACTTGGGAGATGAGACCCTGCTTCTCTACACCCCCCCTTCAGGTAGTTATAGAGCACCATAAGGTCTCCCCTCAGCCTCCTCTTCTCCAGACTGAACATTTTCCTTACATTTCAGGGTGTTTCAGAGCATGTATTTTTTTTTTTTTCACTGTGAATCTTGTTTCATTTTAATACCTTTTGAGGAGTGGTAAGGGAACAGAAGGGGTGAGAATGAAGCTAAGTAAGATATTAATCTGGTAAGTGGGAGACATTATGGAGAGCAAGAAATCATTCTTCCCTTGGGAAGGGTGACTAGAGAACTTAAGCTGTATGATAATCATGCTTTAAGACAGTTAATTTGATAGGATAATATTCTTGCACATCTTCGTTTTTAGTATTTATTATCTTAATAATAACTGAGGAAAAGATTGTGAATGCTGTACAGGGATTGCTCTAACATCTCCATTCTAATGGTAACCATAAAAACAAATGTTTTTTCAACCTTTATTTTATATGCTGTAGACCTATATATATACGCACTCTCCTTTTGCAGAGTTCTTAGATGTTACTTGAAGGTCACACTGACCCTTGTCTGTATTCCCAAACAGAAGAGAAACATGTGTCATCAGGGTCAACCCTTGTATAGTCACAACGCAGTGCCAATTTTTGCGTAGGGAAAAAAAAATTCCTACAGTTTGTAACAACTTGGTGAGGAATTGAGTAGTCATCTAAGAATCTGGTGCTTTGGAGTGGGATGGAGCTCTGTGTGACAGAATGGCAGATCTTGTGTCACTTCACTATTTTTCCACACCAAGAGCTCATGACCCTTTAAAAAATGGCAATTTATGACAGAACAAGATCAGAGCTTGTCTGGTTAAATGGGAAGTTTAGAGATAATTATTCGGTTGTGCAGTCTGAAAGCACTTTTCTTTGTGCTACTATATTTCGCAACTCTAGTACTGTACAATTGATTTAAAAATATGGAACTGTGAGTCATTTATGAATGTGGCAACCTGTCACCAAAACAGTGGACTTGGGAAGTATGCTTCTGTAAGAAAGAGGTAATAAACTGCTTTTTTCAATATAGCGTTTTCTGACCTTTTTATTACTATGTAGGAGAACTCTAATGTCTTTGTGATATAAGTTCTGGAGTATATTGAGTCAGGTTTACTGATACAGTTTCATGTTCTTCTGTGAAATTATTACTACACAATAGATCAGTGTCCACTTTAACCTAGACCAGAATTAAGTGAAGTTAAATTTTGTATCATATTGTTTGAGGCCACGGTACAATTACTACATTTAAATATGATAAAGTTGTAGTCAGTAGCTGAAATAAATTGTGTGAACTAGAAAACGTGTTGAAATCTTCTGAGCTGCTTTCTCTGGTAGCATGGTAGGCCAAAAAGAAATAATGGAATTATTTGTTCATCCTTGTAAAACTAAATCTGCCTTGACATTGATTCAATTGTTTTCCATTTGTGAAGTTTTCTGAAGAACGATTTGAAGATTGGAAAGTGCTTTTAGCAAGAGCTGCTGTATATATCACTCATGGTTTCAAATGATAGGTGAGAATGAAGCTAAGTAAGATATTAATCTGGTAAGTGGGAGACATTATGGAGAGCAAGAAATCATTCTTCCCTTGGGAAGGGTGACTAGAGAACTTAAGCTGTATGATAATCATGCTTTAAGACAGTTAATTTGATAGGATAATATTCTTGCACATCTTCGTTTTTAGTATTTATTATCTTAATAATAACTGAGGAAAAGATTGTGAATGCTGTACAGGGATTGCCATAACATCTCCATTCTAATGGTAACCATAAAAACAAATGTTTTTTCAACCTTTATTTTATATGCTGTAGACCTATATATATACGCACTCTCCTTTTGCAGAGTTCTTAGATGTTACTTGAAGGTCACACTGACCCTTGTCTGTATTCCCAAACAGAAGAGAAACATGTGTCATCAGGGTCAACCCTTGTATAGTCACAACGCAGTGCCAATTTTTGCGTAGGGAAAAAAAAATTCCTACAGTTTGTAACAACTTGGTGAGGAATTGAGTAGTCATCTAAGAATCTGGTGCTTTGGAGTGGGATGGAGCTCTGTGTGACAGAATGGCAGATCTTGTGTCACTTCACTATTTTTCCATACCAAGAGCTCATGACCCTTTAAAAAATGGCAATTTATGACAGAACAAGATCAGAGCTTGTCTGGTTAAATGGGAAGTTTAGAGATAATTATTCGGTTGTGCAGTCTGAAAGCACTTTTCTTTGTGCTACTATATTTCGCAACTCTAGTACTGTACAATTGATTTAAAAATATGGAACTGTGAATCATTTATGAATGTGGCAACCTGTCACCAAAACAGTGGACTTGGGAAGTATGCTTCTGTAAGAAAGAGGTAATAAACTGCTTTTTTCAATATAGCGTTTTCTGACCTTTTTATTACTATGTAGGAGAACTCTAATGTCTTTGTGATATAAGTTCTGGAGTATATTGAGTCAGGTTTACTGATACAGTTTCATGTTCTTCTGTGAAATTATTACTACACAATAGATCAGTGTCCACTTTAACCTAGACCAGAATTAAGTGAAGTTAAATTTTGTATCATATTGTTTGAGGCCACGGTACAATTACTACATTTAAATATGATAAAGTTGTAGTCAGTAGCTGAAATAAATTGTGTGAACTAGAAAACGTGTTGAAATCTTCTGAGCTGCTTTCTCTGGTAGCATGGTAGGCCAAAAAGAAATAATGGAATTATTTGTTCATCCTTGTAAAACTAAATCTGCCTTGACATTGATTCAATTGTTTTCCATTTGTGAAGTTTTCTGAAGAACGATTTGAAGATTGGAAAGTGCTTTTAGCAAGAGCTGCTGTATATATCACTCATGGTTTCAAATGATACATTGCCCTCTGTGTTATTTGCAATGGGAAGAACTACTTTGAAGTTCCAACTTCTTTCTTTTTCTCTGCTTCATAATCCTCTGTATTTTAAGTGTGATATAAATAAACTAAAATCCAAATACCTGTGAAGCCCAATTTATATTAATCAGATGAAACAGAATGATTCTATTTAAAGTCATAAAAGCAGACAGGCTGAGAGACCTGATTGTCAAACTGTTATTGTACCGTGGGATGAGGGTCTCGAAAATGTCTTTGGTTCACCAGTTAATGCTCTTCATTCTCTGTTGCTCTGCAGACCTTTCCCACAGCTATGATCGTGTGGGCTGAAGAAGTAGGGAATTCTAATGATGTGGGAAAATTATTATACCCACTGGTTGGTTTAAGGAGCAAAGCTGTTATACAAGCCTTATTCACGTCAGAAATCATCTGTTGAGATAGTATTTTGATTACTTTATAATACAAAAGCAGGATGAACAGTGTGCTTAAATATAATTTAGAATTGGACCCAGTATGTCTATATATACATAAAACATAGCATTAAGGGGCTGTTCTAAGTGCAGAAATCTGGAGATTTAAATTAATACTTAAAATTTCATTATTAATCTTGAGTTTTCTTTCTGTATTACAAGCAAGTCTTTTATAATTCTTTAGGGATTTTTTCCCATTGTATCTCATTCTTATCTTTTAAATACTTACTTGCATACACATATGCTGTGCTACAGGCATTCTTGGAGTGTATATACACAGGGATCTAATGGGCTTTTGTAATAACAGTTTTCACCACATCAGTCTTTTGTTAAATTGTACTTTTTTAGTATGCACTTATGCTCATGCATTCTTGTCTCAGACTACTGTTATTTACTATCACTTAATTATTTCTCCTAATTGCAATAATACCTGAGTTACAATTAAGTTGACATAGGTACACTTGCCAAAGTTTCAGACTCAGTTATTTGTTGAATACAAATTTTTTTTCGTAATCATATTTTTGTTAGTGTAGATGTATGCTAATTTAGAATTTTTATACTTTATGTAGTGCTCATACATTAGAAAAAAACTGTGAAATACAAATTTAAAGCATCATTCCCTTGGGAGCAGTGGCTATAAAAAGTTTGCATTTTCACAGAACTGTGGATGCCTGCTTCCTGCTTATTCAGAGAATTCTGGGAAACTGATTTGCTGGCAAAATGTAGAAGTTTGAAAGAAGACTGAACTCCAACAGAAGAAAGCAGTATAAAGTTGGTAGTTTAGAATGAATATTTAGTGTTGTTTCAAAGATAGATGGTTACATCTATATGTTTTACGTAGCCTTTCAGATTTCCAAGATTTCTAAGTACATATGGAAAAGTTTTCACTGG
This sequence comes from Calidris pugnax, assembly GCF_001431845.1. Taxonomy (NCBI): domain Eukaryota; kingdom Metazoa; phylum Chordata; class Aves; order Charadriiformes; family Scolopacidae; genus Calidris; species Calidris pugnax. The sequence goes on along the minus strand of NW_015090999.1, from coordinate 1,718,375 downwards.
TATTTTTATTCTCTCTGTTAAGAAAACGAAAAAAAGCATTAGCAAGTCAATTCTTGTTGAAAGACAGAACTCAAAATAATCTTGACAAGTTGGAGACAAAGTCTAAAATCATGTTGTTCCACAGGAACAAATGCAAGGTGCTACATTTAATTGGGGAGAAATAGTGGAAGACATAGCAGGATGAGGGTAACTGGGAATAGATCGGTTCTGTAGGAAAAGTTCTGGGAGTAACGATGGATCAAATGCTGACAGAGGTGAGCAGTTTCATGCTCTTACGAGGCAGCTCTCGTTGAAGGATTCTTAAACGGGAGAACAACAGAGAAAGCAGTTTCATGCTCTTACGAGGCAGCTCTTGTTGAAGGATTCTTAAATGGGAGAACAACAGAGGTTTGTGGACTGAAACTTTTCTATTTTGCACTGGTAAAATGGAGGACTGGTGTTCAGTTTCAGGTAGTTTACTTGAAGAACAACATGGACCAGTTGGAAAAATGAGAGCAAAAATATGCTCTGAAATATAAGCCTGTAATTTAAAAAAAAATGAACAACCTTATTTCCTTTAAAATGAGAAACCTAGGGAAGAATTGCGCTATTCCTTCAAAAACATAGGTGATGACTGTGTAGAAGAAAGTAGTTATCTGAACTCTCTCATGTAATGGATTAAAAAAAGTGGTTTCATACTGTAGCAAAGGAAATGCAGGCTCCATATGAGGAAATATTTTCCAATGACAACATCAAAATGCTTTTGATGAAACTTTTGGGGGGTTTCCATGTCCAGAGGTCTTAGAAACAAGCTGACAAGACAGCAGCTGCCATATGTTGCAGATATGACTGATTCTGCTTTGGGACCAGGGGTTAGACTAGGCTGCTCAACAGGCTTTTCTCAGCCCTACAACAGGCTTAAAATATGATTACAAAGAAGGGTTAAAGGAATTGAATGTTTGAACTAGTTTTAAACTTAATCTATGGATGCTATGATCTGACAAAAAATGGTTTGTGAATTTCTTTCCAAGAAGACAACACATTTCTGTAATATAATGTAACAGGGTGGACTGCTTCAGCCACAAAGATGCTTACAAATGAGTTTAAATTTAGAATACTCTATTTCAATATTAAAAGAACATGAATTTGTCCAAAACTTTGTTCATGAAATATGATTTCATTATTTATTATTCTTACAGTGGAACTCTTGTGTATAGAGCTACTAAATCTGTACATTGTCATTTGAATAGATACTTAGTAATTACACTATTATGAACTACATATTCCATGTGGGAAATTCAAGGAATCTTGCTGTTTTTATAACATAGTCTTATTTTTAGACCCTTTTTTTTTTTTTTTTCAAATTGCATCTCAGTGAACCTGGCATACTGCTTAGGAGAAATGGAATCATCTACTGCATTTTCAAAGGGTTTGTGAGAGGTAAACCAAACTTTCTTTCCCAGCAAAAGTGAACTAAAATTGTATGGGTTTAGTTGGAATTTTTAAAGATAGATGCTTTCACATCTAAAATAGGTAAATCTAATTGCATTGTAAGTGACACTTTTAATTATAAAACCATCTTGTAAAACAGCAAATAGGAAAAGTGAGGGAGGGTAGAATTGCATCAAATTGGAATTAATCAAATAAACATTAAAATACATTATTACAAAACCTAACAAACCAAATACTTTTTTTTTTTTCTGTAGATAACTACACCTGTACTTTAAAAAGTAGACAATGAGTAATAAAGTGAGAATGAAACCAGAAAATCTGCAGGAAAAGAATAAAAAACAAACAAAAACTGAACAGCAAACATAAACCTGGGAGGAGAATTTTTCTCCTGCTGAGAAAAACAATCTGAAGTCATTGCTAGACACCTTAGGGCATGTAAAGTGTCACTAGAAACCTGTGGTTAGACAAAACTGAACTAAGCCCTGTGTCACCTTTGACTGTAAGGAAAGCTTGGACACTTAGATGTCAAATATTTAGATACCTACACTGATGTGTCTGGAACTGTGCCCCAATGTATATATTATACACACTAAAGTAAGAGCCCTCAGAAGTTCCCTACTCTGTGAAACCTTTACAGCCACTTTGTCTCATGTAGCTCAAGGGTGTTGAGTAAGGTCTGGGAACACAAGCAGGTTATTGAGCAATAAGCTAATATTTGAGTTTCCAGCCTATCGACTACTTAGAGGCGACTGCTTTTATCCTGAAGTAAATGAAAGCTGGCACTTCCCTCCTGCCAGAGAGGTAGAAATGTGGAAGTAGATTCTGTACACAGAATGTGAAACCTGCATTTCACCCCTTTCGTTATCATGTGGCAGTTCACTTACCTGCAAAATAGGAAGTGATTATCTACTTTTCTTTCTGTTCTTTTTGTGGAATGAAGCAGAAAGGTGTGTCTGTCTCATTATGAAGTAGGTGATACGGTGATTTTAACAGTGGCAACGAAAGAGACCTTTACTAATATAAAGCAGGTCATCCGCAGGCGTAGGTAACTGTACTTTGAATCTTAAAAGCTATTGATATAAGTATCGTCAATTTTTAATAAATCTGTGAATCTCAGCTTGCATTGAGAGATGGAATCTCAGCTTGCATTAAGCATTGCATTGGACTTAGGTCTGTGCAGGCTAGAGGAATGCTGTGCTAGAGGTCTGCTGATCCTGGAGTTCCAGAAGAGAACATTTTATATTCACCCTCTAAGTGCATCTAAAATGCATATCCATAGCGGCTCACAAAACCAGAATGCTACAGATTTTCTGTAGAACAGCTGCATAGCCTTTCAGCTCATGTATAGTAGCCATTTCTGTAGGATTTTTGGTTAGTGTCTGAAAACGCAGCAGATGACTGAGGACAGTTGGCTGTTTCTGGGTTATTTACTTTGCAGTGTGTAACTCCGATCTTTACCTGTTGCAGCTGTTCTGGCCTGCGTAGCTGCTTAATTCATTGGGACAGAAGCAAAGGGAAAAATTAGCTCTGTAATTCAGTGGTTAGGGTACTCATCTGCAACAAAGGAAGGTTGCATGTTGCTGCTCCAGTGAGTAATTTTAATTATTTGCATTATCTATAAATATAGTCTGCACTGGCATAGTTTCACCTGCTAGACCCGAATCACCTTAGTTTTTTTTTTTTTCAAGGCATGTACGAACTTTGTGCTGGATATACTTCCAGTTTTCCATATCTCGTTGATTTTGTTGTTGCCCTTTTCAATGGATCCTGTACAGTCACCAGGACTTTAAAAAGATGGTATTGCATGCTGAATGGGACCCAATTAACAAAATTCTCTTAAAGAATGGAGAGAGATGCATCTAATTTCCAGTGGATGTTCCCCTCCACCACCACTACCACTGTGATAGCTGTGGCCTGATGGCTTGTTTTGAATGAGATAAACTTGTGTGAAGTATAGGATAGATGTTCTGCAGGATCAGGCTTTCATGATCGAGACAATTTATTGCAAATCAAATTAATGTGTTATTTTTATACTGGAGTATAGCATGTCTTCTGTGCTTGTGTAAAATGTATTATGTATGTATAAATATTTATTGTTAGATGTCTAAAAATAATGAAATATCCAAAGTGCTCTTTTTTCTTTATGCTGTACCTACAAGGTTTTTGTGATTTGTAAGATGGGATAATACAGTGATAATTTGCAAGGTTTTTAGAAATACAGGACTAGAAATTTCAAGTTATAGCACAGCTTTGCATTGTGCTGCCATTATGTCATGGCAATTTTAAACTTAAGTAATTTGTAAGCTAATTTTCTTGCTTTTGCCTAACACAATTTTAACTTCATATTATTTTAAACAAATTGGTGGGAACGTAAAATATCTGATTATCACCAATAAGTATTTAGTTTTGTCAATCCTGATATGTTACTTAAAAGCTGCAAGGAAGAATTCTGTAAGCAAAGTAAGGCCTAGTTCAACCATATTAAAATTCTATTTACATTTTAATTTGCTTTCTGCTGTGTGACTGTGTTATACTGAAGCTATTACCTGGCTCAGTGGTCCCCACAGACAATTTCCCTTTCTCATTCTGATTTTATTGTAAATGATTGTCAGCATAGTACAGGAAACTGCAAATTCAATTTTTATCAGTCCCATGAGGGGCTTGATTCTTCATGACTTATTCTTGTTGTTTTAAAAATAAATTGAAATAGCCATCTAACTTAAGGGTTTCCTTCAGAGTACAGGATTAAAATCTGTAATTTCTTTTATGCAAGGGCTTTTCCTTTGTTGTGCTATTAGGTAGAAGCTAATATTTAAGGAAATTTTGTAGCGATTACCCCCCTTGGGAGAGATTTGGTTCTTCGTTTAATATTTCCATTTTATTTTTAATGGTTCATTAAGCTGGCCTTTTTTCTTTCTTTTACACCTGGTGATCCTAAACCTGCTGTTTTCTTTTAAAGATAAAGTTTCCTTGAGTATTTATTATAATTTAAGATTTAAATATAGCCCTTTCTGTACTCACTGCACTTAGACCTTACTGTGAAACAGATCAATGACCCCTTTGGTTTAAAGAACTTTGATTTTGCTTCCTCTCTCTGTGCTGTGCTACTGTAAGACAAAATAGGCAAGAACGTGGAAGATGAAGTATTGCAAAGTTAGAAGGGGACCGTGAGGAGAAGAGAAGGTAACTACATAAGAAAAAAGAAGGTTAGTGATATAGTGCAGTGTGACCCTCCCACAGGCAAAGGTGTTAACATGAAATCATTGGAATGGGATTCAGGACTTGATTCTGTTGTACAACAGGCATCCATCTAGTGCTGTTTTAGCTGTCATAGTGTGTCCTGTCTGTCCTCCAGGCCTGCCCCTACAGGGAGGTGCTGGTCCTGTTTGTCCTCTGTTCTGTTTACTGATCCTGAGGGGGATGTCCAGCATAACCTCAAGAAAAGCAAATGACACAATATTTTGGGCAAAAGATTGAAGTTCACTCTTTCAGACTGTCTACATCTAGTGTCTATGTGTGGCGTAGGAGCATTTGGTCCCGTAATGCTCAAGGAAATAAGATCAAGTATGTCTGTTCTAAATGGAGTTAAGTAACTCCAATGACCACACCTGTATTAACAGCTTTTAAATACATAAGCTGTATATAGGGTTTATATATTTATATTTTTAAAGTGAAGGATTATGTTATATTAAAGCCTTAGATGATGTCACCATTGCAGAACAGTCACTGGAGCCTGAGGTGGGAGGAAGGAAAAAAAAAAGGCAATTCAAATTGCTGGGCTTCAGGAACATCACACTTTTTGAATTAGATACAGTACAGACAAGATAGTAGGGTGAAAAAAATCGTTATTGTAGGTTTGTTCTTGCTACTAACTACAGATTTGCTTCCGTAGTTGAAATAGTTCTTTGATACTCAGCTTTCCTCCCTACAGTTGCTATGGTACTTAGTGCAACTGGAACAGGAGCATACTGTCAGGCAGATTTGGGAAGGTGCACTGAGGCTCAAGCTTTTTGCATATCTTCTTAAAACACAGCTCCTCTTATAAAACCAATCAAGAGCACTTATACTAGGAACTTAAATAATTAAAACTATCCATGTCAATTCAAGATCTTTAAAAAATACCCAAGCATCAGCTTATGTCTGTGTACTGATCAAGGCAATCAACTGGGGAATAGATTAAGAAAACAAATAAACAAACCAGAAATGAATAAATCCTAGAAAAACAAACCTTAGAGAAGTAGTGAGAGAAATACAGAATTAGGGCATTAGGGAGAAAGAAGAAGAAAGGGGAAAATAGTTGGAGTTTTTTCCATTTCTTTTTTTCTATAGAGCTTTACACCCTCAGTTCACTCCCCTGTGCAGTGTACAGCCATAACCAACAGTCCTTTCTTGAGCTGATTACAGCCTAAAATGACTCTAATTATAAGAAAGGAAGGGGAAAGTCAAAGACAGTATTAAGAATTCAGTGTAGCATATTAATGCAATTGTTGTAGAGAATCCCTAAAGTTTCATTTCTGTGCTTCAAATGAGGACACTACTACTTCAGGTAACCTGAAGAAAAGAAAGTCTGATTGTGTTTCAGAGACTATGATTCCTCTCTTCTCTGCATCATCTAGCTTTAGATTTTAGTGGAGCACATTATGACTAGAAGCTGTAAAGAGTAGTTCCTTAACTTGGTCCATTTATGTGCAAGTATCTTCTTTAACACTGAAAGAAGGCCAACCATAGCATCTTCTCATTGTGTATGTTGAGAATTCAGAACAAGTGATAATTTTTTGATTTATCATTTGAAAATGTAAAATCTCATACAGCGTTAGAACAGCATTACAACATTTTCCTGAAAACTTAGAATGAAAATTCTTAAGACCAAGAAAAGTCTATTTGAGGTTCCAGCAAAATGAAGGAAAACATTCTAAATAGAGCATGTCAAGTTTAATTCAAAGTATAAGTAGTTTCTCAAAAAAAACTGCTAAGCTGCTTCTGTTCCCATAATAATATAGGAAAAAGTAGAATTAGTTATTCTGACTCAAAACTTTAAAGCGTGTGCAAATTCTGAGGAAAAACATGTGCTGTTTTGCTCTACAGTGCTACATCTAGATTTCCTGTTACCTTAAACATCAGAAGTCAGCACTATTTAATATGGAGATGCAGCTTTAGTGGCATTCTTTTGCTGTCCTTTTGTATCCACTTTCACAGAAAAAATACTCAGTTATCTGAAGGACTCAGCTTAAAAATCCAGTCGATATGAGCTATTAAATAAATCTATGCAGATAAATGCACATCTCTTAAGCAGAATGATCTCTGGCTGTGAGGAGGGTACCCAGCTTGGTTGAGGTGCATATGCAATATCCAGGCATAAGCACTATTAAGGCCAGTGGTTCCACAGTAAACTAACAGCATCCATGTGCATAGCGTTAAGCTGTACCATTTGCTGCCCTTCTGCTCTGTAACATGATTATTTTCACAGGTTTTCTTTTTGAAATAATGATGTCAACCCCCAGTAGTGTTTTTAGAGCATGACATCAAATGTATGTGTTGCATACCCTTGGGTTCTATTCAGCCTGGAGAAGAGGAGGCTGAGGGGAGACCTTATTGCTCTCTACAACTACCTGAAAGGAGGGTGTAGAGAGGTGGGGGTCGGTCTCTTCTCCCAAGTCACAGGCGACAGGACAAGAGGAAATGGCCTCAAGTTGCTCCAGGAGAGGTTCAGGCTGGATATTAGGAAAAAATTTTTCACTGAAAGGGTTATCAGACATTGGAATGGGCTGCCCAGGGAGGTGGTTGAGGCACCATCCCTGGAGGTGTTCAAAAGACGGGTTGATGTAGTGCTGGGAGGTATGGTTTAGTGATGATGCTCCTTGTTTGTTGTGTGGGTGTCTATTTTTGTCAGTTAGGTTGACGGTTGGACAAGATGATCTTTAAGGTCCCTTCCAACCTAGAAGATTCTGTGAAATTCTGTGTGGTGTTGGGGAAAAGATGATGCCTGAGTGGCAAAGGCTGATGGATCAGTGATAATCATGAACTGTATAAACTGGAGGGAGCCAAACTCCTCTATACTGCGTTTTTAGTCCCAGGAGTGAAGTGTGGTTTTGTTTCGGTGGGCACAAGTTGGCTCACATCAGTCTTAGGGGCAAGCTGGCATTTAGACAACACAGGTGATCAGGGTAGGTAGGAATGAACCCAGGGAGCAAACTTGCTTGGCCTTGCAGCTATGCTCTGATCAGTCTTCTTTTGACAAAGTCTGTCAACAAAGGTATTTAGTAGACAAGATAAACAAGATAAAATCCTTGTATGACTGAATAACTGCAGGGGAGGGGGAAAGAAAGAAGTTAGCAAGAAAAATAGAGGAACAAATGCTTGATTCTTACAGTGGAGGGAGGTCACCAAAGCATTCTTTAAGGGTGTGTGCTGTTCAGTATTGAGCGAAAAATAAACCTGGAAGAAGGAACAAAAAATAAAGTGATGCTTAGGACCATAAGTTATACAGGGTAATATAGAAGACAGCGAAATGAAAAAAAAAAATTGCAGAAAGACTTTACAAGACCGGCTAAACAGGAATTGAGATGGCAAACAAAATCCAGTAAAATTGCATGTTAAGTGATACATATGGGTAAAATAAATCCTGTTTCTTGAATAAAATGATAGTCTCTGAGTTGACCACTAATACAATCTTTCGATTGTGATAGGTAATTCTGTAAAAAATGCAGCTTGTACATGGAATCTCTCTAACTTCTTAACAGAAAAATCCCTCAACATCATCTCAGAAAAATTACAGTTGTTATTTATCCATTCTTGGGATTGAGAGATTTGATAACTTCTCAGAGTTGGTTCAGTCTACATTTTGTTCTTGGATTTTATTTTTATAGCCTATCAGTAGCTACAATATTCTGGGTGTTAAAGATCTCTTTAGTAACTGAAGCCATAACAGCAGCCCATGTCTGGGAGCTCAGCCAGATGGACTCAGATGAGAAATAAGCCATAAATTTTAATAGTTGAGGTGATTAGCTGTTAGAAAAGGCTATCTGTGGGGATGATAGAATATCAACCCTATCTCAAGTTCTTCAGTTCAGGTTTAGCATCAGCATTTGAAGACGGGCTGTGACCAAATGCCAGCCACTGCTCTGTTTTGTAAAGAAGTATTTTACAGGCCCAAGGTGAGTTACAGCCGTGAGATTCTACAATCCTACTCTAGTCTCAAACATGGTGTGTGAACATGTGAAGGCATTCATTGTAGTACAGTCTGGCATTAGAATGGTTCTTTGAAAGGTTAATAATGTCAATTTAATCAGATAACACAGTTTACCCCACACACATTACCCCCCCCCCAGTTTTCTTTCTCATGCAGGGAGTTAATGGAAGACCACTGAGTTGGTCAAGTTCTCCAAGTACTTTTACACCTGAGGGGGATTTAGTGTGGTATGTGTATCATGAAATTCTTCTCAAGTATAAATATTACATCAAGTGGTCATGGTTGCTTTGGATTCTCTTTGCATGCTTTATACATTTTTTTAAGGAACCTTAGGACCCATGCATTTTTGTATCCCTAGTGAATCCTTTCTGGATTTGCTAGGCTTAGGGGTATCAAGTCATGTTACACATTTAAGTCTTGAAGGCACTTTCACCTATTTCTTTCGAAGTCACAGACCTGTACGCCATTGACATCATTGCTCTGTGCTGTCAGTTTTTGTATAATTATACATTAAGGCTTTTTGGAAAAAGCAGATAATGGCCAAAATGTCTTCAGTTTCTCCTTGCACTCTTTACCATGATTCATACTATCCAATTGAAATTGGCTCCAGCTTCTAAGAAAGAAGTATTTAGAGCCTAACATCCATCAGTGGAACTTCAAAGCACCAAGTTTTACAACAAAACAGGACTTTAAAGATTTTGGCAAACATTTTATTTTTTGTCACAAATGGAGAAAGGTTGTGGGTGTCAACGATTTAATTTCTTACCAAACTAAGATACTTTCAGCATCTTGAAATCTTGCAACACTGTTATTTCACCATGAAGAAACAATTCCTTTTTTCCCCTGGAGTCCTTTTCAGATTATCACAAGAAATCCATAGCATAATGCAGGGAGAGAATAACTTTGGAAGCAAGCTGCCGTGATTTATTATTGCTTGTTAAATGAGTCTTTACCCTATATGGAATAATATTTTGTCTTCTTTCTTTAGCAGGCTAAAACTTGAATATGCCTTATAAATTACCTATGTATTAAGTGAGACCAGCTTATTTGTTATACGTGTTTTTTTAGTGAATATTATTTTGAGCTGTTGTTTGTTTTGGCTTCTCACTTCATCTTTTGTTCTTCATGACTGTTACTATGGTAAATGTATAGGATTGAGAACATGCCTGGCTGAAGGAGGTAAACAAATGCTAGGATGACAAAATGTATCTCTTATATCGACTGTTACTATGGTAAATGTATAGGATTGAAAACATGCCTAACTGAAGGAGGTAAACAAATGATAGGATGACAAAATGTATCTCTTATATCATATAAAGTATCATTAAAATTCTAAGTTTTGCTGGATTTTATTATATAAAATACATTAGGCATAAATTCATAAAGATAATTTCTCTTATGATCTGTAGTGAGTGGATAAACTTTCAATTATGTTTTTTGAGCTCTTAAAAAGATACTACCTCCATTTACAGATCCTGGTCTTATGTGTCATTAGGTCCGGAGTTGTAGGAGCAGTCTGATATTAGATAGTGTACTTAAGATACATGAAAATTATTAAAAAAAAAAATAAAATTATTGTAGTCAATACTATCTCAATTAAGTTCTACTTCAGGAGTTTTTGAAAGTGTTTTGCTTTGTCGTCTCCCAGATCTATTTCCAACACTGGTATCTAGTTGCCCTTTGAAGACCAAGGCCTGTTCTACTGTAGTTGTTTTTATTTACCTAGTAAAGCTATACCTCTGAGGACCTTTGAGAAATGCGTTAAGTGAAAGGACTAGGATTTTACTTGTGATTTACCTTTTTGTCTTGTTGCTTTGATAACTTTAAAAAAAAATTAGATGTAATGGCTGCTTCTAAGGATTTACCTAGTGAGAGCACAATGGTAAAAATCTTCCCTGATGCTTTAATTATGCTACTTTTATACAAACACACACTTTGTCCCTTTCCATTCAGGGAGGGGAAAGGTGCCTATCTAGAAATGGACAGTAGAGATAATTTCTCTTATGATCTGTAGTAAGTGGATAAACTTTCAATTATGTTTTTTGAGCTCTTAAAAAGATACTACCTCCATTTACAGATCCTGGTCTTATGTGTCATTAGGTCCGGAGTTGTAGGAGCAGTCTGATATTAGATAGTGTACTTAAGATACATGAAAATTATTAAAAAAAAAAATAAAATTATTGTAGTCAATACTATCTCAATTAAGTTCTACTTCAGGAGTTTTTGAAAGTGTTTTGCTTTGTCCTCTCCCAGATCTATTTCCAACACTGGTATCTAGTTGCCCTTTGAAGACCAAGGTCTGTTCTAATCTAGTTGTTTTTATTAACCTAGTAAAGCTATACCTCTGAGGACCTTTGAGAAATGCGTTAAGTGAAAGGACTAGGATTTTACTTGTGATTTACCTTTTTGTCTTGTTGCTTTGATAACTTTAAGAAAAATTAGATGTAATGGCTGCTTCTAAGGATTTACCTAGTGAGAGCACAACGGTAAAAAATCTTCCCTGATGCTTTAATTATGTTACTTTTATACAAACACACACTTTGTCCCTTTCCATTCAGGGAGGGGAAAGGTGCCTATCTAGAAATGGACAGTAGGGGGACTTGGACTCTGTTCTCTGTTTATGTATTTTAATTTAAACAGCCAGTGGATTCAGAACAGCAGTGGAAATCAGAATGCTTCTCACACTGATATGGCATCCTTGTTCTTTGTCTTTGAAGCAGGGAACCAGTAGGTCTTTGTGCCCTTGTCTGAGTTTTTGATGATTAAGCTTAGAGCTAGGTTTCTTCTGCCTACTCTTCTTCCCATCCTGAGAGTCTTACATCTCAGACCAGAGGGTGGCTGGCTGAGCTTTCGCAGGAGTATTGGAAAATATTTTCTTCCACACTGCTTGATAGTCCCAAGGAGGAGTCCCATCTGGCTTTTTCCAGATTTAAAGAAGAGAATTTGTGTTTCCAGACTGAATCCAACGTAATATTTGGATTTGTATGTGCATTAGTGGTTTAATTTACATATCTTTCTATTTATTTATTATAAGCTTAATACAGCATCAGGGGGTCTTTTTGGTTCTTTTTTTTTTGTAAGTTTTAAGTAGTTTTATTGGAAACCTGATAATTATTCATTTAAAATTATACCATATTGGAACAATAGTTACCTTTCAATAAAGTGCTAGACTGGACCACAGTGTTCAATCCTTAGTAATATCAGAGATTTCCTACATGAACTAAGAAGTCATTTAGTCACTGGGGGAATACAGTCTGTGTAAGGTCTACCTAAAATGGTGAGTTAAGCACTAAAAGTGTAGCTGGATTCTGGACAGTGATACAGTGGGTGCCTAAACTGAAGAGATATGTCTGTTCTTATGTGTATTTCTCCTTAGAGAAAAGAGAAGGAAGTCGGGCAGGGTTGCTAGAAAAAAGGACAGGAGAACTCAAAGTCTGCTCTGTAGTCTTGTGTGAGTGCATTTACGTCAGCATTTTTATCAGAGATTTTCTACATGAACTAAGAAGTCATTTAGTCACTGGGGGAATACAGACTGTGTAAGGTCTACCTAAAATGGTGAGTTAAGCACTAAAAGTGTAGCTGGATTCTGGACAGTGATACAGTGGGTGCCTAAACTGAAGAGATATGTCTGTTCTTATGTGTATTTCTCCTTAGAGAAAAGAGAAGGAAGTCGGGCAGGGTTGCTAGAAAAAAGGACAGGAGAACTCAAAGTCTGCTCTGTAGTCTTGTGTGGGTGCATTTACATCAGCATTTTAGGTTGAATTAAGAGAGCTCTTTTGAAAGAGGTTCTCCCAGCTGTCCTTGAAGCACTCTTCTTTGGTTTGCATCACTCAGCAGTTGCAATGTTCACAAGCTTGACCACTTACAGATGAACCTAAAGATGCCTTGAGTGCAGATTTTTTCTTAGCATGGCAGTGGGTGTGCAAGAGTCCTTAAGAGCAGACCTTTGTATCCCAGGTCCAGACACCAACTCTTCAGAACAGACCTATGACTGAGTGTGGATTTGGCTTAGCTCAGCATAAAACAAAGGAATGTTGTAAAAGGAAATCTGTGGAGAGAATCTAAGTGTCATAAACTTCAGAAACCACAGGACATAGTCCCATAGCAGCCGTCACTTTGGGAGAACATGGCTGTGACGGTGTTTTGTTATATAAAAGGTGTTAAGGGAAGGCCTGCGGGGCCTACATGGCAAGGAAGGTTAATATTATGAGAAGGGGGTGATGATGGTCATAGGAACTGTAAGATGTCTTTGAGGGGAACAGAGCACTTAGCTCTTAATTTAGGATTCAGAAAAAATACTTTTTAAAAAATCAATACCTATGTTTCCTTTAATTGTTTTGTTGCCTTTTCTCGGGGTGATGTGTGCAAAGAGTTAATTCAGTTCTGTTGTTTTAAAACATCTGCAAGAAAACAGAGAATGTTTTAGAAGTTAGGTATTTTAACAACATGGAGATCAAGATCTATTCTATCGCTGCTTTTTTTCTCTCTGTGTACAGCACAGATACCATATTCTTTCTTGCTTGAGGAGGCCACAGACAACTGGCTTGGCTAAGGACAAAGGCAGGGCCCTGCAAGTAGGAGAGCTTGAGCAGCAAGCTAAAAAGTGATTGCAAAGCTTGTTGCTAACCTGGAGGGTGAAAAGTGTTCTTCAGGGAAGTAGATTAAACTTCGTTCCCAAATATTGTCCTCGGAAGCTCTGGCGTATCTAGCTTGAATGCTGCAGTGTGTGTTCAGATCTTTTGTTTTAATATTTTTCCTTTGTTTCTATGGATTTATTTTTTTTTTAAATAGACATTGTAGTCTGTCTGCGTCATCTTTACACCAATTTCAGAAAATATATTGCAAAGATAAACGCCGTTATATTGCCAAGGAAACACAGGTGGTTGTCATGTTCAGGTTAGAGAGAATCCTTGATAATGCCTTTGATAGGTGTGCTGCGTTCCTCAGCAGAAAAAATGGGGAAGAACAAAGACATATCCAGTCACAAAAAGATAACAGGTTACAGCCAGCTCGCAGCTCAGAGCATGGGGAGTCCTGGTTCTTTTTTTACTTAATTTTGTATTTTTTTTTATATCAATTGTACTTCTTTAAGTTGAGTACTTCATTCTCTTGCTCATGCATGTTTATATCCTGACTGATTTATGTGGTATTCCTTCTTATGCTCATAATTTTATTCTTTATATCTATTTTTATTTTGGTTATTTTTTGTTAATACTTGCATTTGACTCTGAGATTAACGTCAGTAGTATTAAAAGAAAAGCTGTTCTGTCCCTGTGTGTTAGGAAACCAAATCACAAAATAGTCTTAATTTGTCTAAGCTCAAACACCTGATACTATATTTGGTGACCTGGAACCTCCTTCCTGGCCTCAGAGGCTCTTCTGGAGAAGTGCAGGTCTCCTGTGGATCCTGTGCCATGTCTTCCTGGCTATTAGAGGTACGCCGGGTCTCTTCTATAAACTGTATGGTTAGGTAGCTGAATCCCATTCAGATTGCTTTTAAGCATATTTTATTGACAGTAGTGATGATGGCAGTGGAACTGATAAACAATAGCATTTTTAACACTGCTATTTAGGAATAGGACTCCCACCTGGAGTACTGTGTCCAGCTCTGGAGTCCTTAGCACAGGAAGGACATGGACCTGTTGAAACGGGTCAAGCGGAGGGCCACAAAGATGATCAGAGGGCTGGAGGACATCTCCTATGAAGACAGGCTGAGAGAGTTGTGGCTGTTCAACCTGGAGAAGAGAAGGATCCAGGAAGACCTTATAGCAGCCTTCCAGTACCTAAAAGGGGCCTACAGTAGAGGGAGGGACTCTTTATCAGGGAGTGTAGTGATAGGATGAGGGGTAACGGTTTTAAACTGAAAGAGGGGAGATTTTGACTAGATCTTAAGAAGAAATTCTTTACTGGGAGGCTGGTGAGGCACTGGCACAGGTTGCCCAGAGAGGTTGTGGATGCTCCTTCCCTGGAAGTGTTCAAGGCCAGGCTGGATGGGACTTTGAGCAACCTGCTCTAGTGGGAGGTGTCCCTGCCCACAGCAGGGGAGTTGGAACTTGATGATCTTTAAGATCCCTTCCAACCCAAACCATTCTGTGGTTCTATGAATTAGCTGAGTGCAATGAGACTGGGAGAATAAGCTATTCTTTACTTGGCAGGCATGAAAAGCTTAGTGTATGTCTATAGTTTACTGGAATGCATGTGGGAATCTTGCTTCCCAAGATACGTGATACAGGGGTGTCCTTTTAGGGCGTTTGCTGAATTGTTACACCATTGTTTTGCTATGTTAAGACACCAGCAGTCAAAAGCCCGTAATTACTAGAAGGTATCTTGATTATTGCAAAGAGACATTTGATGCTGGAAGTAGAATTGCACAGATGGGCTAATACCTAGTCAGGTATTTTTCGGAAATCTTCCTTTTCCAGATATAGTTGCTCATTAAAATACCAAGAAGCCAGATTCAAAGCCTGTCAAGGGGAGTGCTGGACAATGCTTTGACGTGGATCAAGACTTGAAATGTGAATTCTGTTTGACATGCCATATGTAGTGATAGAATCACATACTACTAATATTTTATGTAAAGGTATCAGAGGTCAAAATAGCATAATAAATGTACATTCACTGTTTCAATATACTTAGTTTCTAACTAGACACCAATTTTTTTCATCATTTAGGTTGTTCTGATGGCAGTACTTATGATTGCCTCTTCCTGCATCCTCTCCCAAAAAGGCTTAGAAGTCAAAAGAAAGAGCATTTTCTTAGGTGTCTCTGAAATTCATTAGAGAAAAGAGCTCTATTTGTAGACAGGGAGAGCATTTCAATCAAAACTAACTTGATCAAACATAACAGATGACCGAGATTTTAACTGTGCCTTCAAAAGACAGCTTTGTTGATAATGTGAAGGTTAAGCAATTAGTTTGCTTTCCAGACTTCTCAGCTATTATTCACAAGGAAAGTATTGTGAGAAATTCTACTCTTGCCTTTGACCCTTTCCTTCGCACTTACAAATACATGAAAGTGAAAACCAATGTTCTCTGTTCTTTATAAATTTTTCACTTAAAGCTCTTTTAAGAATAACCATGAAAGATTGCATGTAATGGTTTATAAATATAGTTTCTCTAATACTTCTCTTTTGAGAATAATATAGAAAACCATTGTGGATACATTTGCTTCAAAAGTTAAAACTATTTGTGTTGAATACCTGCAATATCAGTCTGAAGGAAAGATAGTTTGGGGAGCATTTTATAGCTAAACAGTTTTTCCTACTGTAGCTCTGAACCTACAAGCACAATAATCCAGCAAATTTCAATTTGTTGTCTTTTGTAGTACCGAAAAAGCAGGACTTTTTGCAACATATGCAATTGTGTTCAGGTTATATCTTTTATTCTTTTCTATAAATTCTCATGGAAAGAATAAGTATTTGTCCCACCCTCCTCCTATTCCTACATTGAATGAGTGACGAATTTGAAGTCCAGGATTTATATTTTTTTTCAGGTGAGAGGTGGTAAGTGGAGGGTACACCTCACTGAAATTAGTTTGGTAGCACAGTGATTTGGCCTTGAGTCACTCGACACAGCTGAGTGGTGGAACCACTGAGATAATTAATTCATCTGTTGAGGATGTGCTGAAAGACTTTTCTGAGACAAGTAATCTGAATTTGCCATTGAAAGGTACCTATGTTTTACTCTTGTCTGCTCACACTTAGTGATTATAAGTTTCAGAAAATTTGATGAAAGTGATTCTGTCCTAAATTAGGCACTTTAACTCCCAGCGCAGTGTGCGAAGAGAAAGGATAATTCAGTGCACCAAAGTCAGACTCCTGGACATACCTTTCTCCATTAACAACACAAAGAGCCCAGGGCCACGAGACTTCTTACTGTCCGTACATCAGTGGAGTGTATTTGTGCTGGACTAAATCCACAGAAGTATTAAAACCCAGCTTCTTTCCACTTACCTTGGACACCTAATTTAGGAGCAGCCTTCCTGGGCTCTTTTGTAGTCAACAGCCAGAGAAAGGCGCCTGCAGCTTCATCTCCTACCTCAGTGCCTCGATTGGTAACTGAAGGTAGACAACGGGGATTGAGGTATTAAGTCCCATCAATTTCAATAGGAATTGGGTTGCCGTTGTGAATTTGGGTATTAAGAAACATATTCTCTGTCTTTGAATATTTTGACTTCTAACTTCTGTGTTCAGAATCCTTGTGCAAATAGAGGTTCAGCTGATTCAGTTAGGAATCTTGTTCTCTCTGTTGGCTTTGTGGTGCCCTACAATCCTGATTTCCTTATTTAAAATAGGTTCCTACATTAAATCAGTATGAGTTTCATCCTTTTTGTTTTCAGTTTCCACACTTGCATGTAATACCTCCTTACCTTGTAAGTGTTTGTGGTACTGGAGGGATAAAATACATTCAGAGGCTTGTGAGCCAGCTGAGTATTGGAGATGTTTTTTACCAAAAGTAGCTATTTTTGTCTCGTTTGACTTGTTCCAGTTCATTTTCATTAATTCATATCAGAAACCTTTTTGCTGAGGAATAGTATTCTGTTGGAACAGGATGGGATAGCTTTGTCTGGCAGTTTTTCAGTTAAGTACCAGTTTTGATTGTGGGTATTCATAAAGTTCTTTAATTTTCTATTTATTATTTTTAGCATTGATAAGAACTTTACCTTCCTTCATACTGCTGCCAGTTAGACAGTATGTGCTGTGTCCTCTGCTCTTTGGAGTAGCCCAACTACTTTTGTGGCTGCTTTGTGAACTAGAGTGGGAAACTATCCCTGGATAGTTTTTCCTTCTGCATTATATTTAAATTGAATATTTTCCCTGATCTGCTTTGTGGAGCAGCTGCATAAACAGTTGTGTGTCTGCCTGGTACTGCAGCCAAAGACTTGTAAAACCTTAGTCTAAGTCACAATGCTTTTGAGCAACTTCCAGTGCTTATAATTAAAAGACAGCTATGATTACAGGTATGTCATAACTTCAGTTTTTGCAGTCTTTCTTATTAGAATAGATACATTCATCCCAAGATGTAACCATATCTGTTTTGCTGTAAATCAAATGGGCTACTTTAAGTTCAAGGAAGGGAAGCAGTAGGGTAATCTTGCCACTTCAAGTGCTTCATATAACTAATGCTAAAATGTATTTAATTAAAACGTTGCCATAGTTTGTCCATAGTATAGTATAATTCATATCGGATAGTTACAATCAAGTAAATATATCAGAACCGTATTCTACTTCGTAAGGATTTGTTTGCAGATCTGTTGTATGACTTCTGTACAGTGCAGACTGAAAAAATAATAGTAATTAATATATAAACTTCTCCCAAAGCAGTAGATAGCAACAATTCTAGTATAAAATATGAATGATCCACAAATTAGATCTGCAAGTTACTATCTGTAAGTCACTATAGGATTTCTGAACTGAACTCTGAAATTCAGCAGAACTTAAACTGGGAGTAAATGCTAAGGAAGTTACACTGGTGGAAAATAAGACTAATGTTTTATTTAAAGTATTGCTTCAATCCTTCAAAGCTGCATCCATCTGAAGAAAATAAAATTTTGAAGTTTAGCATCTGTCTCAGCTTAAAGCTGATCCAATAGAAATATTCAGATTTACGGCAATAAGTAATAATTCAGAAGACAGTTGTGAATCTAAGGAAAAAGGAAAACTTTTCCTTACTCTTGTAGCTGACAATCTAATATTAGCACAATCTAATAAGTAGGAATTAATCTGTAAGTTAATATATATTTAGAAATTAGCCCAAGTACCAGCGGTTCTTTGCTTTGACTTTATTTCTGTTTTGTATGTTTTTCTTTTGGGTCTTTCCCATCCAAGTCTTGGTTCACATATACTCCAGACATTAAATGCTGGGAACTTTTGGATAGCAGAAACTTTTGAACAGATATATATTAAGTACCTTCCCTTTTTGCCTCAGGATATAGAAGAGTTCTTGTATTTTCATTTTATCAGTAGATAAGCATACATGTGTTGTCCTTAGGCAAGGTATTATTCCATAAGGTGACTATCTCTCAGAAGATTTGTGATAATCCTTAGTAATATTGTACCCTGAGTCTGCTTGACTTTAGTGTCATTGTTTTCATAAGATTGTATTTCTTGTAAATGAGGAATGTGAATGATTTCTTCTTTCTTCCTTTTTTTTTTTTTTTTTTTTTTTTTTTATGTGAAAACCTCTGGCAGGGTTTGTGGAAATGGAAAATAAATCTCTAAATCCAGCATGTGTCAATAACTGAAGCGTCAAAGGGAGCACCTCCTTTTTTTTTTTCTTTTTCCTTTAATATAAGAGCACATTCTTTGGCTGTTGTCATAAACTGATGCTTATATGCATGTTCCTTATAGCCCTTATTCTAGATTTAAAGAAGTGTAATTTTTTTTTTTTTTTTTCTTTTTTTTTTTTTTTTTTTTTTTGCCAGGGGAGCAAGTATCCCACAAAATGTGATGTAGGCAAGCCTTTTTCTAGAGATATTTTAAAAGTGAGGGAAACAGCTAGGCAAATGTTTATATTAGCTGCTGTTGTAAACATCCTTTTTGATCCAGATGTGGCAGGTCCCCCTAGATGTCTGCTACAAGAAAAATCTCTGCTGCTTGCAAATGCACCAACTCTCAGCTCTTTGCAAACAAAGCTTTAGCAATTGAATAAAATGGGAAATCTGTGGGCTTTGGAACAAAAAGAAGCATAATATATCTAGAGAGCCCAAGAGTTGATTTATTTTGACGGTTCTCAGTAAGGGAGAAGTGCAACTCAGAGACACAGTCACATGTGGTCACAGAGATGTGACATCACACCATGGCCATGCCTTCAGCACCTGAGTGATCTCTCCCAGGGTATCATCTTTGGCTCATATTCATCCTCCCTAGCTTTAGTTTGAGCAGCATCTGTACTGATAAATAACACATAGCCTGGGAGGAAGATCTAAACTGTTATTTACCTGTGTTGCCTGAGCATTAGTATTTTCTCTGGTAATATTTTGATTTCTGCCATATTGTGCTCACTGAAAATGTTCATCATAGAGATTAATCCCTGAAGGCCATTTAGACGAGACTGTGGTAAATTTTGCTGTCTTCACCCTATGTGGACCTCAGATGATACTGTCATAACACATTATGCTCTGTATTATCCTGTGGAAAGGTACTGCAACTGTTTGTGACACACCTTCAGATGCTTTTTAACAGAAAATGAAGTGCTGATACCATAGGGTTCACCAGCTAGTTGTTGGGCAGAGCCTGTGCTTTAGAGGTGGTACAGACCACCCAAAACTGACCTAATCTTCGGGATGCCTCTCCCCTCTTTGGTGCAGAGGCAGTCTGAAGTGGCTGTGTGTCTTCATTTAGTGAGATCAACTCACTCTGAATTTTTTTGAATCTGATTTTGCTGAGCTTTAGGAAGAGCCTCCTGAGTATATAAAAAGTGGAAGATTGAGTGATGGCACATTTTTCATGTCTATACTTTCACTCAATCATGTATAAGAGCTTTCTGGTTTTCTATAGAGCTCTGTACTTGAGGTATCAACTGAAGAGGAAAAAGTGTCTTACAACGAATATCAGTTTTTCAGAATGACAACTGGAACTTGTCAAACACATTAGGTTGACTGTAGCATAAATTTCCAAATTTACACACATGCACGCACCCCTGCTGTCTCTCTTCCGTAAAACAGGCTCAGTTCGAGTCGCCTATGCTAGAGGCAAGCTGAGATGCCTGCCTCTCTCCATTGATTCTGCAGGGTTGCTAGTAAGAGAAAAAAGAATCTGTGGTGAATAAATATGGATTTTCACTTGAGATTGCAGTAACTATGAAGTTAAATAACGTAGAAGTACACGTGGAGGCAGTGGCATGGAATTTGCCTTTATCTTTGTAGATCAAATCAAAGGGACTGTACCCTGAGGCAATGATAGGTGGAGTCTCATAAATTAATAAATAGCCAATTCATGGCGATGTCTGTGCTCTTTAAATTATAAGCAGGTTGCAAATTTTGCTAGACACAAGGTAGTGGTAGATAGAACAACAACAACAAAATAATAATCATCAGACATTAGAAATCGTGAGGACCTAGAAATTGCTTATATGCTATGGTGATGAGTATGAATAGATAGCAAACCTTATCCATTTTTTTTATCCTTACTGCATTTTGTGGTTGGCATATTTTAAAGTATTCCTTTAAATATTTTGTGTTGGATCAGGACAATCTGTTTCCTTGCAGTTACTACATACTTTCCTTTTCCACTTACAATCACACCTAAACAGATGCATTCCGTTTTTTATTTCTGTTAATGTTATTTTCCCCCTAGTCACTTAGCTATATGCAGCTTTTAGTTATGTATATTAAAAATGTGGAATCTAGATTACTAATCTTTTTAGTCTTACTGTGTAGTATGCAAATTCACTCACACGGCAGAAGTGGATGATAGCTGTCCTTCAAATCACAAATTATTCCTAGAGTACTTAAAAATATACAAAATCTCTTTTTATTGCGTTAAAATCCTGTGGATTAAAATACATGAGCCAATGTTCCAGGGAATGAAATATCAGCATAATAGAAAAGCAACATTAAGAGAAATATTATGAGATAGGTTAAATGTAATAAGAACGAAGAAGCAAATTTCGATTTTCTGTTAAAATAACTGCAAGTGTTCATTCACTTACAACTATAGTGTTAATCTACAACTTCTAGACTGTGAATTTGAAAAGATACCTATGCTAAATGAGGTCAAGCCTGCAAGGCTTGATCTTTTAAGACACATATTGACACTACTCCCTGTGTCAGTTTGTGTCTTGCTCCACTATCGTACTAATGCAAAACTCTGTGGTGTACAGTCAGCTTGTACTATTTGGTGACCAGCTGCAAGTTTTGGAGAGTCACCATCACTTCCACCAGCTGTGTGTGAGAAAAGTATATTATTCTCCCATGCTTCTCTTCTTATAGTTCCTTACTTGTAGTTTTTGACAGTTAGATCCCTGTCTCTACTGTGATAAAATCGTTGGGTAAGATGTATCAGTTGATCATCTAGTCATATTTTTACATCTATATTGAGTTCAATAAGTAAAATTTAGCTAAAACTGTTTTCCAGAGAAGTATCCAATTTTCATTTGAAGTTGTCGGGAGGAGGAGATGAACCCATTGTTTGCTTTGATAATTTGATCCAGCAGGTAATCACACTGCATGTGAACATCTTTTCTGTTAGATTAAATAGACCTTTAATATCCAGCATTTTCTCCATATGAATGCAATTATATCATTCTCAGTAATAATTTCAGTAAGCTAAGCAACTCTCTGAGTGCCTTACTGTAAAACATTCTACCCAATCATCAAATAGTTTTATTGGTGTAAATTATTTATGGTTTTATGATGTACAGATGCAGTGTACAGATAATGTTACCCTGACCCTGAAAATATGCAAAGTAGAACTGACACTAATAAAAAGTTGAAGGCGGAAAGTTGAAAACCCAACCCAATGAAGTTATAGACAAATAAAATTCTCATCCTGAATCTAATAAACTTCATTTTTTTTCCTAGAACCTAGAAGTATTAAGCCCCTTGAAAACATGGAGACTGTATGGATTTAAGAAAGAGTGGTTGTAAGCTTTGTGTGTTCAGGGTGAATGCGAGATGTGACAGTGTGCCTTCATTGCCTTTGGGAGCAATAATTCTCATTATCCCTTCCTGATGTGAGAAATGAAGTGCCCTTGGAATCCATCTGTCTTCTTCTAATGGCAACAGAAAAAGGAGAATTCACTGTTTTTTCCCAGTATATCCAACTTCTTTGAAGAGGAACTAGCAGAAAACTGAGGCCTGCCGGCACCTGGGCCAGAACATTCCTCGCCATCAGTACAGACTAGGGGCTGAGGTATTAGAAAGCATCTCTGAGGAAAGGGACTTGGGGGTGCTGGTGGATGAGAAGCTGGACATGAGCAGGCAGTGTGCAGTTGCAGCCCATAAGGCCAATCACATCCTGGGCTGCATCAAAAGATGCGTTGCCAGCAGGTCCAGAGAGGTGATTCTTCTGCTTTACTCTGCTCTGGTGAGACCTCACCTGGAGTATTGTGTGCAGGTCTGGAGCCCTCAGTATAGGAAAGACACAGACCTGATGGAGCAGGTCCAGAGGAGGGCCACAAGGATGATCGGGTGTTGGAGCACCTCTGCTACGAGGACAGGCTGAGGGAGCTGGGGTTGTTCAGCCTGAAGAAGAGGAGGCTCCGGGGAGACCTAATAGCGGCCTTCCAGTACCTGAAGGGAGCCTACAGGAAGGCTAGGGAGAGCCTGTTTACAAAGGCCTGTAGTGACAGGATGAGGAGCAATGGCTTTAAGCTGGAGGGGAACAGATTTAGATTGGAGATTAGGAGAGGGTTCTTCACTGTGAGGGTGGTGGAGCACTGGAACAGGTTGCCTATGGAGGTGGTTGAGCCCCCATCCCTGGAGATATTCAAGGTGAGGCTCAACGAGGCCCTGGGCAACCTTGTCTAGTTGGGGGTGTCCCTGCTGGCTGTGGGGAGGTTGGACTAGATGACCTTTGGAGGTCCCTTCCAGCCTGGACCATTCTATGAAAGAGGAAAACCTCCATGTCCCACATCAGATGAAGAGAATAAGGCAGGAAGAGGAAATGGCCTCACGTTGCACCAGGGGAGGTTTAGACTGGATATTAGGAAAAATCTCTTCACTGAAAGGGTTATCAAACATTGGAACAGGTTATCTTGGGAAATGGTGGAATCACCATCCCTGGAGATATTTAAAAGATGTCTAGATGTGGTGCTTAGGAAAATGGTGTAATGGTGGTTTTGGCAGTGTTAGGCTGAAGGTTGGACTTGATCTTAAAGGTCCCTTCCAACCTAGATGATTCTGTCATCTCCAAGACTTTTTCTATTGAAAATACGTAATAAAAAATTTGGGTACCTCTGAGGTATAAAGGAAGTGTTGGTATCCATATTCCTGGAATTTTCAGCAAAGGTAGGAGGTGAGAGGTGAAGAAACACACTGCTTGGTTTTTACATTTCATGGAGGCAATGAGAAGAATATAGACTAAAGATCTTGTGAGGAATCAAGTTGGAAGTCAAGAATTTCAAAAGAAGAACAGATATAGAATGCAAGGAAGAGTAGCCCTGGTGAGAGACTACACAGATAGTTGAAGAACTTTTAGATAGAATCCAGCTCATGTTGCGTATATGTTGTCTCAGTCTGCAGGCAAAAAAAATTCATGTTGCTCTGTGGGATCCTGTGTAGACGTATCCTTTGACTCAGATTAATTTCTGCCAACTCTAGTCATGTAAATTATGAGTATAAACACAGTGGCTTTACTTGTTCAGTCTATGGAGAGAAGTAAAGGGGGTGATGAGGGCTGTGGGCAAATGACTAGTCCCTGTTCTGAGGTTGAGATGATCAAACACGATGTTAGAAACTAGTGGATATAACATGAGAAACAGGCATTTGTGACAAATAACAGTGTGTGAAGAAATTGCCATTGAGGGATGGCTGGATTTCTCAGGTAGCGAAAGGGGAGTGAAGTGGGAAATGTTTGAATGTTATGGATAACTGGAGGGGAAGCATTGAAGACCATTAGTGGAGCAGTCTTGCCAGGCTGGTAGGACATAGGTAATTGTACCAGTTGCAATAACCCAGGTAATGGTATTAGATAGTCCAAATTCGGATACAAATGTAGCAAAACAGAGACCAAAGGGGAAAAACTAGGAATGGGTTGTCTATATGGAGAGAAGATTGGGGTGGAGAAAGGGAGACTCCAGAGTGATGGAAAGGAGTGCAAAGAAATGACAGACGAGATAAGAAGCAGTGCAATTCATGCTGTGGATGGTAGCCAAGGGTACCTGTCAGACAACTCTCTGCCAGGTCACCACAGACAGGACAGTTGTTCTGAGCATACCACAAGTCAAACTTTTGTGGCAAGTAGGACAAGATCAGGTGCACCCTGTGTTTAATATTTATTTCTCACATTTTTTTTTTTTTTCACTCTTTGCAGGCTTTTTATTGATAATTGTCTTCTGTAAATTTGGCACACTGAATTCTGATTTATTTGATGACTGAAAGTGGTCTGCCTCTGTGAACAATTATGCATCTATTGGTCTTGCATGGTAATATGTTACCAAAACCTCTCCTTTTTAGATTCCTATTACAATTTTTTCTTCAAAGGATATATTCTGTCTGCATCTAATACAGTCATCTAATTGCCATTCATTTACACTTTGTTTTATTGAAATGAAAGTGTAACCTTTGCCCTTAACTATTGCTCATCTTCCTTTTAACAGTCTGAATGAAAGGCATTTATGCATACATCATACTAAATTAAGAAGCCTTTCTTTTGTAGGGGAGTATTAATGTCTTCTATTTATTAATTTACAAAGCTTTTCTAATTCCTTTGGGAAAATATGATCTTTTAGTTTCATTACAGTCTTGCCAGATCCCTTTATCTTCTGACAGCTTAAATCTCCAAGGAGAATATTGTGTAACGAAGTAATATTTGTCTATAAAACATTCTCACAGTCATTTCCTTCTGGAGTTTCTGATATTCTATATTTATTTGTCAGATGAGGGATGATCTGGAAACAATTTGGATCATAAGCTAATTGATATATCTGATAACATACTTTTGTGGTTATGTGTTTTGGGTTTGTTTTTTTTTTTTTAATTTTTAGGCTATTTATATTAATCCAATTGCTTGTACCTCAGGAGTCCTGTTTGCACAAAGAATAATGGTTTTGTAAGGGTCGTACCTTAAAAGGTGTATGCATGTTTCTGCTTTGCATGCCTGGGGAGAACTCTTTAGATATTTGAAGCCATATACCATTTATCTTTACAAAAGTTAATGAATAGTTGTTAATAACTAAAAAGAAATTTTCTCTGGCATCTTTATCTTTCTTCTGGAGTATTATATGTGCTAAAAGTGACTGTGGTTTGGCTGTTCATGGAGACTCATTTTGTTCATTAGTTAGCAGAAATCTCAGAGAATAGCTAATAATTCTTAAAGCCTGACAGGAGAGAAGAATCTAATGTTGCATAGTACATATATATACAGGATGTACGTGCAAGACAATCTTCATTGGATTTGGATACATATATGTCCTGTGTGTATGTGTTTTGCTGGCTTGAATTGCACAGTGTTGGGAGTTGATTTAAAAGGTTGCTTGTTATCATACACACAAAGTATGTTTTAGCTCAAAGTTCCATTGTTTAGAGATCCTGTCAGTTGTTTCCACAGAGGACTAATGGGGCTATTTCCAAAATCTTTATTATGTTTAGAAAACATTTTTCCTGAGATGATAGTCAAATTTGCACAGTGAAAGGCAACAGTGCTCCAAGATGAGCTGGTAAGTGCCAATTGGGAATTAGCTTGTTAGCTTAAAATTCATCTAAGTTTATCCTATTTTTTTATAGGTTAAAAGGCATTAATTCATATGAAAAGATACTATGAGTATTCCTATTTATAACAGAAGCTAAGAACATAAATGATGCTGTATGCTAGTGGAAATCTACTCAATGAAGTCTGATAAGTTACATTTATTACAATATTTTCCAGTTACTGTGGGAATGAATTTGGACTGAGAGGCAGGATTTCTGAAACCAGTGATAGTGTGACCAAGCTGCTGGTTAGGCAAGGGACATAAAGTACTGTAGCTTTCCAGAAAGTACTGCAGAGGAATGAGGGTGGTGGGGAGGCAGCAGATTGTAGTTGAAAATAATATGAAATTTGATAAAAAGTATGAAGACTCTTAGGTGTTGAACCAGAAGAAAAGGAAAGTTTGTTTTCCTCTCAAGGCTTAATCAAGAGGAGCTTGAGGCGCTATAAGAAAATCAATGTCAGAACTGAAAACTCTTGTTGATTTCTGTTTTCAGTCCTCAATGTACTTTTCATATATTGGAAATTCAGTGCAATATTTTTCAGTGGTTTATAGATACTTCTGTTCTGGAAAGCTGGCTGCTATTACCAGTTAATGAAAGTATGATCAAGTGCTGATATATATTTTAGAACCACATAAAATAACATGTGAGAAACAATTCTCCATATCTTTGTACTGAATCAAGTACTGTGATTTTCTGACAAAACTACAGCTGAGAGACTGTTAATATAAAAGATGGAGAAAACACTGAAATTTAAAATGGCATAAGGTTTCTCAGTGTAAAATACTTTTTTATTTATAGATAGTGATTTGCGATTTCAACCTTTCAGTTTGAAGAGAAGTTCGTCTGTTCTCTTAGTAGGGGAGCACAGGTTATAGCTGCCCTGAGGGAATTCATTAAAGGCCACTTAGGTAACCAGCCTTGCATCAAATGGTATATGGAGTTAGCAGTGTGATGCAGAACACTTTGAAGAAACAAACACTTCACATAGAGGTATAAAGAGAACCCTGGATTTTTTCATAGAAATGCTTAACGCTGTGCTAGTACAATGAGTAGCACATACTAACATCATGCTCCTACATATTAATATTTTATTGCTTCCCTAGATTGTTGTTTTAGATTTTAGGGTTTTTTCAGTGTTTTTTTGTTTGGTTGGTTTGGTTTTGTAATTTTTTGGTTGGTTGGGTTTTTTTTACAAATAAATACAAGAATGTGTGTACTTGAATTATGTATTGTAAAGTTTTATGTAATTGTATGAAGGGTACGTATAAGAACATGTTGGCTCCATAATAGGTTTTTACTCACACTTTCAGTTTTCAACTTGTTCTGTGTGCTATTAGGGCTAATACCATTTCTGCTACATAAGGAATCAAGTATCATGCTTCTGAGCTTGGAAAATTTATACTCAGCTTAAGGTTTGCAGATATTTTTCATCTGAGAAAGGATTTACTGGGCAAATCAACAGATGCTGTAATAAAGAATAGCATTAGTGAATACACAGATGAATAATGTGGGGAGAGAGTCAACATGGATTTATAAAGAGAGGTTATTTTTCACATTGCAGTTTTTGGAAGGAATGTGCAGCTAACTGGATATAGGAGACACAGTAGATATAATCTACTTGGATCTCCAGGAGACTTTTGACAAATAACTCAGCCATAATTAAGATGCAGGTTCTCGTATGAACAAATAATTGGTTAACAGATAAAGAACGGGGGATAAAAATAAGTATTCCATTCTCAGAGTTGAAGGAGGTCACTCCAGGTCCACCAGGAGTTCTAGGTGGATATCTAGTTTTGGGATGCAGTTCATCGTATTTATAAGTAATCTGGAAAGGGGATAGCAAAATGTCAGTTTGCTTACAAAGTGTTTCAGGGTAGTAAAAATAAAGACCAACTGTGTGAGGCTGCATAGGTGTCTTTTGAGCGGCAGAACAACTGCAAGTTAGAAGGTCAGGTGACACTCTGTGTAAGTTTAATAGCATTATGGAAAAAGAAAAAAAAAGTATTTTATGTAAAAAATAATGGCTCTGAGCTGTTTCCATTCTGTGCTGAGATACTGCATCAATGATAATTCTATGCATACGTCAGTTCAGTGCCCCATAGTAGTCAAGGAGGAATATGATAGAGATGACTAAAATCCTGAGTGACATGGAATAAATAGAGATCCATTTTTCAGTCTCTCCTTAAATACGAGAACTAGGAGGCATCAAATGAACTTTTTAGAAGGTGGTTCTCGCAACCCATAAACTGTGACACTAATGGTATCAGGATAGGAGTGGTTGAAAAAATTTTACATCAGTTCAGCTTCATAGAGTAGCTCACTAGTAAATGCAAAGTTGCTACCTTTGGGTAAGAAAGATTTCCAGTCTCCAGTGGTTGGAAACTGGGAAAGTTCTCTGGAGAATGACTTCCTTGCTTTATGAGTTTCAATTGGAATCTGTTCCACTTCAGATAGGGTATTGGCATGTAGCTGGATATTTGTTCTGATCCTGTCCACATAGTATTATAAACTAATGCAATTGCTTCCTTAATTTGATACGGATCATAAAATTACATAAACTTTAAGTAGATTAAGGGTAAAGTTAAGGTAATGTCATTGTACTTTTAAACTCGACTATTTAAAGACAGGAAAATAAAAATCCCGAACTATGGTAATTTGATAGAGTTCTTTCTTACAGGGAATCATTAATGGATAGTAATTTGAATAAAAACTTAATTGTTACAAGGTACAAAAGAAAATTTTGAATATTCATTATATAATTATTTACATGATGTAAAAAAGTATTTTCCGTCAGGATTTTGTAATAATTAAATCCAATAGAATTACTTTTCTTGTAACTACCAGCACCATTACCTCTTCTCCAAAATCCAGATATTTTTGCTTTCTATTTTGAAAGACAGTCACATGCAAAATCTTGTAACTCTAGCCAAATCTAGTCTATTCTCGTAACATGCACTTTAGAAATTTTTGTTAATTATAATCCCAATCTGGAGGATTTCTTATTATTTAGTTTCAGTGAGTATTGATAAATATTTTTGGATTTTCATATTAATATGTTGATTGAAGTATAACTTGTCAAAAAGCTCACTTAAATTTGTTTATGGAGTCAAATCAAACACTATGCACAGCCCCTACTTGCAAATCAACTTCTACAGTGCCTAATGTTTTTACTCTGGGCCTTAGAGAAGAGTTTTAAATGCAGATTGTCTTAGGGAGTTGAGAAAGTGTATGTAGTGATTTGGGACTGCCTCGTTTTTTTCTGTGCGGGTATAAGATACACCTCTTCAATAATTTTTGGTATCTGATCCCTTGCCCCTTCTAAGTGTCATTGGTTAAGTGAAAGTAGTGAGGGGTATCTCAGTCTAACAAGATGCAGTTTAGACTTCTCTATTGACAGCAGAAACCTTTATCTTTTCTTGCTTTTAATGAAAAGCATCACTATTCTTTTTAAAGAAAAACAAACAGAAATAATGAGGAGAAGAAGAGCTGATATTCTGCTTTATGTTTGAGTGTCTTAACCTTAGACAGTGATCTCCCTTGTGAAGCTCATGTTCCTTTTTTGAAGCTCCATCCAAAAGGGTGAGGGGACTTTTCACTTTCTCCCTGTCATGGTTTAACCCCAGCTGGCATCTAGGACCATGCAGCTGCTTGCTCCCATCCCCTGGCTGGGACAGGGGAGAGAATAAAAAGAGTGAAGTGGCTGGGACAGGGGAGAGAATAAAAAGAGTCAAGGTGAGAAAAAAACTCATGGGTTGAGATAAAGACAAGTTTGAAGGGAAAAGCAAAAGCCACGCACACAAGCTTCCTAAAACTCGTGGGTTGAGATAAAGACAAGTTTGAATGGAAAAGCAAAAGCCACGCACACAAGCAAAGCAAAACAAGGAGTTAATTCACAGCTTCCTATCAGCAGGCAGGTGTTCAGCCATCTCCAGGAAAGCATCCAGGGCTCCATTACATGAAATCATATCTCTTCTCCATCACTTCTACTTGTCAAGACACACCATAACTCTGAACGTCCCCCTGCTTTATATACTGAGCATGGCATCACACGGTATGGGTGCTTTATATACTGAGCATGGCATCACACGGCATGGGATATCCCTCTGGTCAGCTGGGGTCTTTTTAGCTGGGGTCAGCTGTCCCAGCTGTGTCTTTTCCCAGTTTCTTGTGTCCTCCCAGCCTACTCGCTGACTGGGTAGTGTGAGGAGCAGAAGAGGCCTTGAGAACTTAGCAACAACCAAAAACTCCAGTGCGCTATCAGCACTATCAACAACTATCAACAGTATCTCGAATCCAAAACAGGGCATCATTCCAGCTGCCAGTAAGAAAGTCAACTCCATCCTAGCCTAAACCAGGATACTCCCTCACTTTTTTCTTTGCCTCTACAAATGTTAGGAGTAAGAAATTAATGTAGGTTTTGTCATCAGATTCACTGGAAAAAGTTTTTCCCTGTTATACCAAGCACGATGTGGTTTTCTAATAGACCTGCAGAAAAACAACAGTCGCTTCATAAGCTGGAGCTACGTTTTCCTTATAATATGATTATTAGCTTACACATTGTAATACAGTAATTTTTAATATCAATACTGTCAACTCATTTTCTACTGATGGTTTTAACAAGGACAACTGGTTTTCATAATCATGTAGAATTTGTTTGGATCTGTATCCTTGCCTTAAATATAAGATGTATCTGGTTTGATACAGATCTCATGTATTTTTCTTGCCATACAGAACATAATAAACAAAGGACCCCATTAGTTTGCTACTGGGAAAGGGTAATTTATTCTGAAGTGAAGGATCATTTTTGTCAGCACAGCTTTATGGGAAAGGATCACATGCCAGGTGTTGAACTTACACATCTTGGTGATCTGGGCAATATCCTTTAAAGCTCATAAAACTCTTTCTTTAGAAAAGCAGGAGAGTCTAATTATTCTATTCAGCCTCTACATCAGCAGCAAGGGGAGCATTTCAACAAAGGTGGGGTTTTTTTTCTCTGTGGAAAAAAAAAAAGCACTTTCCAGAACATAAAGCAGAGTCAAGGGGCTCCCCAACAATATCTTTATATGAATATCTTAAGATGGAAAAATGTTTTAGCAGCACATGTACAAAAAAGGAAGACAGAAGTGTTGTATTTTTAATAGTAAATTAGATAGCCCACAACCCCTTCAGTTATGATATAAAAAGACTGGAGCCAACCAGGCTGTTATGAGATTAAATGGAATCAAGATGCCATTTATGTTCCTCTGAATGGAAAAATCATTATTTTCCTGTAAGTATCACACTTGCAAGAACTACACTGAGAAATTATTATAATTTTCCTTCAGCTTAAGTGTTGTTATGTTTGCCCCATGCTAATTGGAAAATTTCAGTGTAAGTTAAAATCAAGCTATGTTTCTTTAAAACAGCAAATAATCAGGCAAAATATTTATGATTTAAAAATATATATAATGTTTAAAGGTTACATTTTAGAAATTAAGAATTAAATTTGTCTTCTTTAATTTAGCTGAGGAATAATTTAATGAATTCACATGGAGGTCAATCACATGTATGCTTACCATAATAATTTACACTTCATATATTTTTCTAAAGATTTAAAAACCAAAATATGGTAGCGATAGGCCATGTTACAAAGTTGGGTTTTTTTGATTTGCGAGTATTATGTGAAGTACTTACTGAATGTACATTAATGTATTTTTTATCATAAATACTTTAATTTACACTTCAAAAAAATTCAAAGAATTGTTTTGATGAGTGATACTTTATCTTGCCCTTAAATGCTGATGTGCAGTGTTGTAGGTGCGCGTAACTGCTAAGCCAGATATTATTGTGAACTAACAAGATTCTTTTCTGTAACGAAATCTGTCAAAGCATGACCTCTCTTTATTATGTCAGAGGTCAGTAGACACTTATTAATGAAAAAACAACCAAGATGGCAAATTAGAATGCATTTGGATTGCTAATTTAATGCTTTGATATATTTATCCTTTTTTCTTTATCTGTTAGTCACTAAATGAATTATGTTTCATCCTATGGGCTATATCCTGTGTGGGTCTTGTGAATAACTAGTTTTCTTCAGTAAGATACACATGTTCTTTTTTCTGTTGGCGGTCAGTAGTGACCTGTTTCCTTTTTGATATATTTCAGTTCTTTTTTGTTTTAAAGTTAGCCCTATGTTTTAAGCTGCAGACTGCTCTGAAAAGGGAATTAGAAATATAATGCATTATCTCCCAAACAAGAAATGACCAGTCACCCCAAATTTAATTTGTTTGCACATTAAAAATTCTCCTTTTCCTTGAATATTAAATCTAAAAATTTGAAGATACAAGCTTCTTACTTTTTTGAGCACAGGGAGTTAATGCCACACTGCTTCTTCCCTGAACAAGGTGGAGGTTTACACTGCTACAGCCACCACTAGTGACATTTTAAGGCTTAATCAGTTTGATTCAGCATGTTAGAAAGTGGGGTTTTTTGTTATGGAGAGTACGTGGCAAATACTTACGGCAAGTAACTGAAGATACTTAATACAAAGTTCTGACTAAGGCACTGAAACTCCACAGCTGATGGGAACTCCAAAATATTTTTGTGTTCAGGATTTTCTAGCATTTACTAGTTAAGTTATGTTTTCAGGCTGCACAGCAGCAGAACTCATCTAATCAGTGTTAATAAAATATTAAATCTTTGTAGAGTTCAGAGATTTATACCTAGCCCCACCATTTGTATGGGGTCTTAGTCACTGCTGTTTCTGTGAGTCACCTTTCAACTTTCCAAGGTCAGGGACTTAACTTTTAAATATTGTATAGTCCAAGTTAAAGATGCTAAAGCAGTTTCTCTGGATTCATCATCATTGTATGTTTACTAATGGTTTTCCACTTGTCAGTCTTGACCTGTGCTCCATCCAAATCCCAGCTAAGAATTGTACATCTCTGAAAATTACAGCTGTGTTTTTATTAATTAGAGAGTATCAGAGCATGTGCCTGTGTTCTGTGATTGACTGTTGTTTAATTGTCAGACCAGTGCCTTGATTGCTTGTTAGCTACACTATCTAGCACAATACCTCTCTATAGTTCTGCAGTTAGTGTGGGTCAGGAACACGTACCGTTGGCAGTCAGCGTGCTGGTTCGCAGTGGATGTGGGTCATTCCATGTCAGTTGTCTTCAGTGACAAAGGAGAGTCACAGCCATGTTTAATTTATTAGTAGAGGTGAAGCTTCGGTGCCACAGGTACCTGTAGACGTGAAGGAAATTACTCGAACACCACTTTGATCAATCTGTTCACAGTCTGTTTTTAATAAAACACTATTATACCAGAACATAACGATTAAAATTCTTAGAAAGTTTAGCTACTAGCATTTGCATTTGGGGTTTGTTGGGGCTTTTTTGAACCACCAGAGGTTTGGAGCCATGCTTTAATATTGTGCTGAACGGTGCTTTCTTCTAGCCTGTGATATCTAAAGCAAAAAGCTTTTATGTGGGATTTTATCAGAGGCTGCATCTGATTAGCAATTGTGCTAATGCGAATTTCAGATTAGGTCTTTTCTTCTTTGCCTTTGCTCTCTTCACTCACTGGGGCAGAAATTGACTACAGCGATGAAATGCTCTGGTTTTAATCTTCCCAGTAAGAATCAAATGATCAAACTGCTACCAAGCAACATCTTGGTCAATTGAGTAAGTCTCCTAGACTTTGCAAAAGAATGTGCTGAGCAAACGTGAAGGGTTCACAAAGCCATTTAATAGCAAACTGCTTGCAGAGCTGTTCATTATTGTTTGAAGGAATCGCTGCTGAAGTATAGTGGTCGTATGCTTTGTATTTCATACAGGCTTTTAAAACAATCCCCAATCCAGAAGTGAGCCTGACATTGTTCAGAAAAGATTTGTGAAATAGCATGTGATAAACCATAGCTCAGAGTTTCAGTAACTTCAGTGGAATCCTCCTATCATTAATTTTGAACATAAAAGTAGTTCATTAGCAATGGCACTACATTATATCTGCTTCAGAAGTGAAGAACCAGTCATGGCTCAGCAAAGTGAGGGAATATTCAGCTTGTTTTTTCTGGTAAGTTCATGGAAGCCATATAATTTCTATTTATTTGATTAATGTATATTTAAATATTAAATTATTTAGAATGATTTAATTATTTCTTAGTAATTAAAGGATGGCTTAGGTGATTCTTGAGACTCTAGGGAGGCTAAAACCTGTCTAGTGGTAAGTTAACTCTGCAGTCTTTGCCAAAGAGCTTGAAAAACAGAAAGCTTGCAGTACACTGAAAGTGTTGGAAAACCAACATGAGAAGTGCTTTGACTTTCCATCACCTCTACAGTATCTAAAAAGAAAACGTAGCACTGTGTGGTAAGTCTTCTAAACTTCAGCATGTACAGGATCCATAATGGTTTCTTTTGCACATACTCTGTTCTCTGTTGAAGTTGGACGTGACTCAAGTACCATGAAGTTACGCTTTTATTTATGATCAAATGATGTGATCTCTGAAAAGAGAATAAAGAAAAACATGGAACTGAAAAGTATTTGCACTCACATGAGGGAATGTTAATAGCTTCTCCAGGTGTATAATAGCAAGAACATATACTTTAGGCATTCTTGAAAATAATTATAGCCTGTAAGAATTAGATGATGTGGCTTTTCTGTTTATTAGCTTCTTTCTGACATACTTGTGGGAGATATATATGACATAATTGTAGCATCTGAATGTTTTATCACAACTCACTTGTTTTAATATTTCTGTATAATTTACAATTAATGTTGAAGCATAATACTCAGAAAATACAGTCTAATCAACTAGAAGAATGTGTAACCAAATAGGGTGAAGTTCATAAAGCAATATTTACACTCACAAATTGATCCTAATTATCTCAGTTCATAAAAAATCACTGGATTAGGAGGTTTCCATAAAGATTATTTTCGTGTGATATGTTTACACTCTTAAAAAAAAAAAAAAAAATCAACCCTGCTGATAGAGCAAATAAAAATTTGCCAATAATAAAAAAGCAAAAAGAAAATAAATTTGCTTCTTTAACTTGAGTCAAGATTAGGGGAGAAAAAAGTATGAATAAAATTGATTTAATCGGATATTGTGACCTCAGTCCTTGACTGCCTGTCAATACTACATGCAGAAAGTGATTACTTAAAATGTCTTGCTTGTTTTCTTTGTACTTGAGATATTGAGACAATGTGTTACTGTCATCTGCTCAGAGTAATCTCTACCCAATTGATCTCTTGTCTTATTTCTGAACATCTTTGACAGTGGTTGAAGCAGAGGTTTCTGTCACTGTTAAACGCTGCAGAGAAAAAAATGAAACTTTGCAGGAGAGTGTCAGGCACTTGAATTACATCTATTTCACCTCTCAACCTTGAACCCCTGATTTATTTGTAAACTTCGTGATTAGTGGCAAAACTTGGACATAGCCGATATAGGATAAATAGGATTCCTTGTATTGTAAATTAAATTTCTGGAATTGATGATTTAGGTTACCTCTTTGTATATATTTCACCATAACATGGTTACTCTTGTATATGTATATACAATCTCTTATAGATTGCTAAGTGCATTAAATGTAGCTTCTAAGAGATGACATTTCACAAGTAGTTTTATCAGGTGCTGCTGTAGTAGTCATTGTCCTCACGCAGGTAGAGTTGTCTGTTGTTTTTTTTTCCTTCCTATTATCTTAGAATCATTTCTCTCTTTACCTGAAAGAAATGTAGTTTCAGTTCATGTTATAACTTCCAAATTCTTATTACATTCTTATGTCAAACTATACCACCAAACAAGAAGCGGAAAAAACTATGAAACACAGACAGATATTTATGTGTTTTGTGAAAGTGAGATGCAATTCCATTGAAGAGTATGTAAATATTCAGGTACATGTAGAACATTTTGGAAACATTTTGAGATTATTAGAGTATGTATTAATCTAAAGGATTTATACACAGAGCTTTTAAAAGCCAGTCAGTGGTGATCTAGTGTTAATAGCTGCAGTGTACTTGGCATCAATTTTCCCCTAGTAAGTTTTGCAATGACGCAGCTTTTTTTTGGATGTATAGCTTAGCTTATAGTTTTCCTTTCCTGAGTGAAAAACTTAAAATGATGAAGGATCCATGGTATGCTTTAGGTTAGTTACTTCAGTAATTAATATCCTCACTACTGAAAAATGTGTACCTTATTTCTGATATAATGTAGCCTAGTATTAGCTTCCATTCACTTAATCTTGTTTTTTTGCCACTCAGACATCCCTTACCCATGTAGGTCAGGGTAAGAGATTTCCTAGGCATGTTTTTGCCTGGAAAGTCTGTGCAGGCAGTTTTGAAGATGTTGTACTTCTAGCACTGTTTTCAGGTGTTTGGAATTCTGTTATATG
The DNA here is from genome assembly GCF_001431845.1 of Calidris pugnax. Lineage (NCBI taxonomy): Eukaryota > Metazoa > Chordata > Aves > Charadriiformes > Scolopacidae > Calidris > Calidris pugnax. Next base: position 1,682,036 of record NW_015090999.1, on the reverse strand, counting down.
TCTGCAAATTGTATCAGCAATGATTTTATATTTTGTTCACATAAATGCAGTTAGTCACAACAGAGGATCTTGGAGAACATCATGGTTAATCTTAGTGATCCAACAGTGATATTTGCTCCATTTTTACTTTAAATAGTGCTTCCTCTTGTCTTAATTATTAATGCGAAGATTTTTGGTTCTCATCTGATTTACCTTTATCAACTAAAAGATCTTATGATCTCATTGAAAAATAGCAACTTGCCAAGAAGACCTATTTTCCACAAAGTCATGCTTCTTGGAACTAACTGTGCTTTTATTCTGCACCTTTTAAGAACATTCTGATTTCACTCTTCCAGAAATACATTATTTTGCCTGTAATCAATACCAGGGTAGCGTAAGTTATATGGATGAGGTCTTTATCTTTTTGCTTTTTCTTTTATTTTTATAATTATAATGTTATATGTGTGTGTTTCAGTCTTTCAGGAATTCTCCAGAGTCAAATATTTTTAAAGATGCAACTAATTTTTCCTTTGGCAATTTCTAATAGCCTTGATAAACAATATGTAATCTGTTCATTTAACAAAATGTAATAGTTGCTAGTCAGCCTAGTTTTTATCTAGAATAAAACATCTTTATCACAATATGGTGTCATTTTCTAGCCCTTTAATGGAATTTTCCCTTTTCTGTTGGTTTTCTTGAAGGTTGTTGTTACTTTTCCTTAACCAATGAATGTAAACCAGTTTGGTGTTGCTCTTACAGAGAGGTCATTTCCTCACAAGTCTTGAGTTTTGTACTTTGGGTGGAATTAAATTTTGTCCAAATTTGTGTATCGATGATTTGGAGGTCCATATTTGAGCTAGGTGTCCAGACTTCATTTATGGTCAGAGGCACTTAAACAACAATGTGTTTTGCCGTGTCCTTTAGGATGAGATGAATTGTGCTTTAAAATGCCAAATTCTCCATATGAATTTTGCAAGTATATACTAGTATGGTTTGTTCAGATATAGATATTTACATCAGATAAATCTTAATATCTCTCAGAGTTTCTGTATATTTGAAAAAGGCATTTTTTTTGACCTATGGAGGCATTACAGCTTTCCAATGATCAAATCATGTAACGTATTAAAACATTTATCTTGGAATGGAATTGATTGTCTTCTGGAGGTATCTATTTACTATAAAGGGAATGTGTACGACCAATTTAGATTTTAAAATTTTATTAAATAACTATTAAACTAGGTGAGATACAACTCATCCTGTCGAGCTAATATCTATCAGGGATGGCCATAGTTTCTGCATTTTTTGCTTAAGACAGTGCTAATTCAAATGCTTGGAATGAAGGTTCCTCTTCCTTGAAAACCTAAAAATTCAACTCTGTTCAACTAAAATTGTCTAGTAGTAAAATGTAGCACACAACACTAAAGCATCAAGATCCAGAGGTGTCAGAATGAGGAAAAGTAAGCCAACAGCACTTTGCAAAGTGCTACTATAGGTCATTTTGTGAAGGTGTGAGGGATATCACTCTCCTCACTAATGTTTAAGCTAAGACACTGCTATTTCCTGTAATCAAATACCTTTTTACACTCTTTTTACTTTAAAATACTCAAAAGTAAAAGGGATAAGTTGGAGGAGTTTTTCAGGGCAGAAGCTGTCAGAACAGCATTAGAAGTAACTATAACAAGTAACTTTGATCTGCTGTGGTTGAAAGATAATGGCATGGTTTCCACAGAGAGGGGAACCACAGTTTCACTTACCCAACATATGTGAAAAGATACTGAGATACAGGAGGTACAGCAGATACTGCATATGATTAAATAGCAAGAATAGGCAGCGCCATTATAGAGGCCCCTATAGGACCCTGTCTGACCACTAGCTGTGGCTTTGGAAAGGATCTATGTCATACCTGCCAGTCTCACGTGGAATTCACTCCTAAAACATCTCATAAACACTCATAAAACATCTTCTGTTCTTACTCAGTGCTTTAGAGAGCTGGACATACCCTCTTGTGACATTTTACCACAGCTCCATTTTCCGTTCCTGAGGACAGAGTCATATCCAACTGAAATAAAATAAAGCCAGAGGCTGGCATGTGAACAGTACACCAGATTTCACCTGCAGGTGCTGTGGTTGTGCCTGTTCTATCAGTCTTTCCAGCCACAGTAAGCAAAACTGCTTAAGTGGTGGACTCCTACTAAGGATCTTACTAATACATTTTATAGATTGCTTATAGATAGAAAACAAAAGCATCCATTGATTATAGTCCTTTGAAAGGTGATATTGACAAAATTTAAAATAAAAATTATTCCTACTGTTTCTCACTGCCCATGATAGATTAATTCGATAGGTCATTCTATACCCTATCCTTCTGTGAGGTTTCTGGGACCTTGGTTTTGCAAAACCACATTTTATTGGCAAAACCATTCTTTCCGGCAGGATGTTAATTGATTTGGTGCCGTGGACAGAAATTTCTTTGCCAGTCAAGGCTGTCATGCAGAAAAGCGTCATCAACCAGAAGAGCTCACTTTTCAGTCTGGAAGTCTCTGATAGTTAAGCAGGATCTGGACTGGCTTTTGTCACTGCTGTCAATGATCTGTAAATACTTTCTGCACTTGAAACAGGCCAGGCTTATCATTAAGTACTGATAAATTTCTTCCTGTGTTCTGTGTACCCTTATAGTTAGAAGAATACCTTGCTTTATTTATTAGAGGATTTCAGTGTGTGTCTTGGAGGTATAATGATCTTACTAGCTTACTAATAGTAAATGCTTCTCATTAAATTAGTCAGTATCATCTTCTCTGTTAAAAACATTAAGTATTCTATGTTCAAGATCTGTTTTATATATCATGTAAATTATCACCTTTGTTACAGTCTGTGGAAAGATTCTGTTACAGTGTGAAAAGAGAAAATATGAACAGTACATTGGCAGTATGCAATAGCCATGAAATTTAACCATTGAGTGTTTAAGTGATACTCAGGTCATTATATTCCCTTAATCAGACTTGAAATATCCTGGCTGCAGTGTGGCATGTCTAGATTTAAAGAGAAAAAATTGTATGCTAGGAAGTACCGATTTTTGCATCTTACAGGCAGCTTTACCTGCTTGTTAATACAAGTATTTGAGGTAGAAGTCTAGTTAAAAATTAGATTGGCAGGAAATGGGCTTTTCTCAGGACATTTTCATTTTTAACCACCCACAAATTGTTTTCTAAGTCATCCTTATTAATAAATCCACCTGAAATATACAAAATGCGAATTTGCATTGTAAAATAATAATAATGGGAGCAGGTAATTTCAGGACAGAAATTTTCAAGTCCTTTGTTTTCAGTCCCACGTTGGTAAATGTTTTATCTGACAGCAGTGATGTTTCGTCTTTTCTAATAGTATTGAAGTTTTCTAAAGGATTCTTACAATCTGTGTACATAACAGATTGCACCTTTGCCTGAAATCTTGATGTGAATTCTCATGAGGTTCATAGCTTTTAATATGTATTGTAATATTCCTTGTATCATTTCACGGTTTTCTTAGCTGGCAGCAATCAAAGATTATAGGCACTTAAGGCTGATATACCCCACACAAAAGTTCATGTAGATGAGAAAATGCTGACAACTAATGTAATTGCAAAAATGGTTCCTGAATTTAATCTGAAACGTTTCATTCTGTATGTTACTTCTGAATCTACACTCTCCGTGTTGACAGAAGTTGTTTGTCCTGGTAATTTCTAGATTTTATGATACCAGGTCAAAGGGTCCACACTGTTCAATAGTTCATGCTCTGTTTTTTAGCTAAAGGTTGACATTTTGAAGATGAGGTCATCTTGCTGGAGATTGTTGAAACACCAATTACAGTGTAACTTAGTTTGCTTGCTCTTGAGCATCTTCCCTTAAGCAGAATTGCTCTCCCAGAGCTCAAGTGTTATACTTTGGACTGAACTGAGATTTGAGCTGAATGTTTAAGAAATCATTAAAGCAATCCAAAATTCACGGTTCAGGCTACTGCAGCCTCATTTTACCATCTCAATGGTTACTGAGCAGCAATAACCTATAGTTAACTTACCTTTTCTGAATATATCTTGAAGAAAGAAAATCACCTCGTGTATCACAGCACGGCTCTTCTTTTTCTGTTTTTCGAAGTCCATCACTGCCAGGGTTTTGAATAATGAAATAAATAAGGGACGCTCATAAGTGGTCAGTTCTTTATACTTTCACACAGGCACGTGAGGTTGTTATCAAGAGACAGTGCTATTCAGAGAACTGTGATCATGTTATTTAGAATCCACATGAGAAGGTAAATAATAATTTATCAGAACAGTGACTCCCTATAGGTGTAATTAGTGTTGAGATCACAGTAAATCAATTGCTGTCAGTTACTGACAAAGATAATTGCTCTCAACTGGAAGCTCAGGGAAAAGGTTTACTGTATTTACATGCTCTTGTTGTACTTCTTGGTGTTATAGACTTCTGTTGCATGCTCATTAACTTAAGAAATATTAAGGACTCTGTCTTCACCTGGTAGCTATTTAAACAGAAGTAATGACAGGAAAGCTTTGGCGTAGAACCAGTCCTATGCAGTTCTTTAGAAAAATAACTTGCATTAGGAAGCTTATATATGGGGAAGATAATTAAGATTACTTTTTACTTTGAAAAAATGGTGCAACAAAGTTATTTTTTAATTTATATTGGTAGTCATCTTATTCTCTCATTTGTGTCATAAGCTGAGGTTTTTCAGTGCTATATGAAAGAAAACAAATGCAAGGATTTAGCCTGTAGAAGATAGAAGTTTTCAAATGAATTAAAAATCAAGTAATTAAGGGAATTTATGCTGTATCATGTCACTCTTGAGTAGCAAAAGCAAACTTTGAAACCAATGAGATTTTTTCAGTGGTGACTACAGGAAAATAGCAACGTCTTATAGGACTTTGATGTTAGAGGAATTTGTTGTACAAAATATCTGGGAAGTTCTTTGATCCACTTAAAAAAAACCCCAAACAGAGTTAGGAGCATTCAATGTCACACAAATATTAGTGCTCTCATTTCCTTCCTCTGTGTTTTTTTCTTCGTTGCTCCAGATGGTTTCTGAATTTTGCAAGGTGGGAGTTTTAGGGAATTCAAATAAAACAGCAGCTCTGCATGTAGCAGATGACTAAAATGAGGGGGGAAAAAAAAACAATCTAGGAATCTCCTTTTATTTTACTCTTCATTCCTTTATTTGTTCTGATTGAGGGAAAAAAAGAAAAAAGAACAGATAAAGACCTTCAACGAAAAGAAGCAAAATATTACAAATTTGAAAGATGGTGACATAATCCTTACTTGGTGGAAACATACAATTAAAATTACTTTAACTCTGTTTCATTTTTGTAGTCCTCAAAACTTTCAGTGGCTGTACAAATACTGAGTCTTCAGTTTGGTTGTGGGGCCACAATACATCTGTGATTTTAAATTAGGCCGTATCTTCTGAATTTGAATCTTGATCTTAGAAGTAGCTTTGGAGAAATGATTTATGAATATGACCACCTCAATGATGCATTAAAGCCTTAGTTAGTTAAAAATCATAATTTATTAACATGTGGTAGTATTTCTTTATTAGTTTAAATGATTACTTTGGGGTAGTATGTTTGTTATGGACTTTCTTATCTTCATTATAAACTTGTGTTGCAAAACTTTGAGAAAAATCAAATTTTCCAAGATCTTTCCCTGAATTTTCTGAGATCATTTTGGGTTAATAGGGGTTGATCCAGATTTGTGGAAGATGTTCCATTTGTTTTTTAAGAAACCAAAGACGAAAAAAAAGGTTACAACTATTTTGTCCTTTTTTTTTTACCAGCAGTCTATATAAGCCTAGGTTTTTTACGCGTCTTTCCTAAGTTATATTACAAGATAAATAATGATAGTAAAAAAACAGATTGCTTTGTGTCAGGTGAGGGTGAACCTCCTGGAATGTGATTGCAGATTGCTCTATCCTGAGAGCAGCTAAGCATATCAACTGGGAGAGTCTTCTAGGATGTGAGGAAGGCCAAGCTGAGGAGGAGATACTTAGGAAGCAATGAGTATACGGAAAGGATAGGAACCAAGAACCAGCTATTGGGCCAGGCTAAAAAAATGATAAAGACTTTTCTTGAAGAACTGTTGTGACAGCGGACCTTTCTTACTAATTCTTCCTTGCTGTTCTGTCTCACTGAAGAGTTAGTCTATTTTGAAAAGAACACTATTGTAGTGAAACAGAGGTATTGAGACTTTTGGTACCTTTGGGGTGTTTGCTTTATGGAAAAAGTAGTGGCAGACCTGTCTCAAAACTCTTACTAGCTATGGGTCATCCCACTTCTCTAGAAGTCGGGTGTAATCTCTCTGCTGGCATACTGGACTCTATTTTTTCTCACATAAATTCACCCCTTGTGCTATAAAAGAAAAAATTCTCAACAAATGCAGGGGTTTACACCATGTTGATGCAAAATTGGCTGCAAATATTTTGTTGTCCCTACTAAATTTTCAGTTTTGTCAGTTATGTAGTCAGTACTAAATTTGTGAGTGCAGTTTTGCCAGTATCTTATTTTGTCCAGATTTGTAGCCTTTATATTTTTATGTTTCCTGGCTTCCCTAATTTCAATTTCAGGTCTTGCTGTTTATCTTTTGATATTTTCTGTGCCACTCTTAGAGAAGCTAAGAGTTAATCAGACTCTGTTACAAGTGTCTGTGGGTTTTAGGAGTTATTCAGTGCACTCTGACCTGTGTAGTAAGGACTTTTACTGGTATGATACATTTTTATAAAATGAAATAAATCCAAATGTTCAAATCTTTGTTACCTTTTTTATACAGTCTGTATACATACCTTTTAGATATACTAGAAAAGGACCTGATATTTGCCTACTGTTCTTTTTCTGCTAACGCTGGATTATTGAACTGCTGATTCTCATTCCTTGGATAATAAAATGAACCTGAACCCCTCCAACTCCTACAAGGCCACGCAGCACACAGCTTGAAGTTTTAATTAATAAAGTAACCTTGTGAACGTGAAAAAAGGTCACAAAAGAAATACAGTTGTTAATCCAGTTTGTCTAATTTAAGGTGCTAAGCTAGATATTGTCTCACTTCAAGTTTGGATTACTGGGCCCTGGTGCTGGTGATAATGTTTTCTGCTGTACAAAAACAGTGTTTTGTATGCAGGTAATGGAGACAGTAGCCTCAGGCAAACAGTCCAATCTGCCTAATTTAGGTTCTTTTTTCAGCCGAAAATACCAAATCCATTTGAGCGTTCAGGGTCCGAAAAGGTTAATTCTCCTTCATGAAAAACATGATGGAAAATGTAGGTAATACCTGTTACCCATCCTGCTGCAGATGACACAAGTTTTGGGGGTTTCTCTAGAGATCTTAGGCAGAGTTTGGGTGCCTGTTTGCCTAAACGTGTATTGGAATGACATTTTAGGCAGGAGAAAAGCGTAAATCTCTTGGTGGTGGGGGAAAGCAAATGTATCAGATTGCAATTAAATGGCAAAGGAGCTTCCAGAGCAAAGAAACCACTGCATGAATAGGCGCTCGCAGAGTTAAGCAGACCTAGAAAGTAGGGGGATGTACTGTGTCCTAAATATTCGTGGTAACTCTTGTAGAAACATAAACAGGATTTACATAACTGATTCCTGTAGCCATTTTCTATCTTTAAGTCAAAGAAAAATTTTCGTTTGAAAGGTGGATGAATCCAGATAGGGTATGCTTTTTGCTTTCATTTCAGGACTGGTCGCTTGGCTCACGTGAGCAATAGTTAGTATTCATGGCCATCCTGTTAGTAAGTGGCAACTTTCTATTTCCAAAGACAGTGCCGTGGAAAACAAAATCCCTCACACTCTTTTTGCCTTCCATCCTCCTTTCCAATTTTCCAAATAATGAAATTGCAACTAGAAGCAAACAATAAATTTGATTACCAAGAGAATAAATGAAAAAATGTCTTATAATGACAACAAGGTAATGTTTTCATTTTTTTGTTACTCAGACTGATCTGAAATTATCTGTGGCAACCATCACAAAGCTGTAACAATAACATTTACAATGCCAGTACTTGTATTTCTTGTACCTTGCCTAAAGCTAGATGTAAGAGAGAAAGGTCATGCTTATGAGGATCTCTATAAAGAATTTCACTTCCTTGCAGACTGTCAGATGTATACTTTTGAAAGATTTTGATGATAATTTGTGCTATAGTTAGAAATACTACTCAGTATGCAACACATGATTACACAGTGTATATTTTTCTAAGTTAGAAAAAGTACACTTCAAAAGGCTGTGATGACAAAAGGCTTTCAATTTGCTGCATTGTGAAAAAATAATGGGTTAGGTAGCAATATAAATACTATTCTCTAAGAATTTGGTACAAGGATATAGGTTTACTTGTTGGTGATTAATAACCATAATATTTTTATATCACTTTCTTGCTGACCTCAGGCCCCAGAGAAGCTGAAAGATGTCAGGTTTTGTGAATAATGCCACTGAAAGACATTAATACAAACTTTCCTTAATCCTAGAAACTGAAAACATCTGTTTGAATTCTGTGGCATGTGGTGTGTGTGTTCAACATCAAGGCAGCTTTCAAAGAATCAGCTGATTTTGCTCCCAGCAGTGGATTTTGCTTCAGCCAGTGGGAAATTATTTCAGGAGGATTTAGATGGTGCAGGAATAATTGGTTTAAGAATAAAAAAAATAAGTGAAAAGTTAAAAAAGTACTTTTCCACTGCATTCATGCATCACTTCTTAAATCAACTGTTTGTTAATAGGCAAGTGTTGTACTTTATTTCATTCTATTTCCTGCTAGTTTAATGGCAGCAATAAAGAAGAAAATAAAATGGATTACGCTGTAGTTGTCTTCTCAGTTACTACAACATAATAAATTTAATGATAATTTACTGGTGCACATTCTGTAATATTTTCACGATCATTAATTTCTCGTAAAGAAGACTTTCACATTTCAGTTTCCCCAATCATTCTGCAAAGGAAAAGTATATAATTATTTACATTTTATAGAAAATTAGTCTTAAAAATTGTTTTCAAACTGAAAAAAAAACCAGATTGTAATAAAAATATAATGTTCTGGAATAAAATCTTGAAAATTCAATGTGCTGGTGAGGCAGATATTACAGAAAGATATTGCTACAGATAATAGGGAGTGTAGGAGCAGCTTTCTAGATTGGGGAGGAATTTCTGCTTCCTTTGTAGAATTATGTTTTTCTTGTAACAGCTTCTTCAAACAAAAATCTCCAGAGGGAGGTTCCTCCTGTCTGAATTTAAAGGTTAATTCTTTAAGGAGGTGTACAGCATAGTATATTAATAAATTTCTAAGTATATGAGAACATAGAAGATGTGCTTTCTGTGTTTATTCCAATTGGTAATTTCAGGCCTCTGTATCACCCAAAATTAAGTGGCATTTATCGCTTTTTATTTAAAAATGTTCATCTCTCCAGTCTTGTTCGTTGGAAATTTGTGAATAGAGGAGACTGAGGAGTTAATTTTAGTTTTTTTCAGGATAGTACTGAAACTTTTGAAGAGCTGGGAAGCCACAGTCAGTATCTGAACAGATGTGCCCGTCCATGGTTTCTTTTTTTGCTTACATATTAGTGCTTTCTTCCAGTGGCAACCGGGTAGTTGCAGTCTGGACAACCGTGGGGTGCTCACCCAGATCTGTGTCCCTGGAGAGCTGGAGATGCTTATGCACAGTTTGCCTGTAACTGTAGAGACTTGATACCGCTGCCTTCCGAACAGCATCTTCTTTGTTTGTGGAGTAGCCCATGCACTATGGATATGTACACATGTACATACTTGAATAACAGTTTTCCTGAGTTCAGTCGTTCAATATATTCTATATTAGCATACACAGGTGTGTGTGTACGTGCACAGGTTATACACATGCGTTATGCTCTTCAGATACTCATTTACTGTTAGAATACTTTGAAATAGAAGATCCTTTTTGCATCCAAGTTGAGATGTGTTTTCACTGTAGTGTCGGTTATACTGAATAACGAGGTCATTTTTGCATCGGTATTTCTGGAAATTTGCAAAGTTCTTTAGAAAATTATTCTCTCCTTTGTGGATGCTGACCCTTGTGGCTTATTTGGAATATGTAAGAAGTGTCTTGCTTTGTGGGAGGTAAATAGCTTTTCCCAGCCATAGATGAATAAGATAAGATACATGCAGATGTTTCTGCAGATACATATATCTGGCTTTTGGTATTAAAAGTTAGTGTATTTTGTGAGTGAAAACACACTCACTTTGTGTTGCAAAGTAACTTCCTAGAACTGTTACTGTCAATGAAGTATGTACATACTTCTGCCTGCTGCTTATTACACAAGGAGCATGCAATGTTGTTTGTTGTCTGGGGTCACTATTAAGAGTAATTTTTGGTGGGTGAGGCTGGCAGTAGTTTTTAGATGGCATGACAGCTGTGGTTCCTTGTCACGTTACTTGCTTTGTCTTTCCTTTTGTGAAAAGTAAGTATTTCATTAATATCTGTAATGCACAAAAATATGGAAAATCAACTTTTGAAAAAATTAAGAGTAGGAAACAAGAGTGTTTGTCGAAGAATGTGCATGTTTATCCATAGTACATGTGCGATGTCACATATATATTACTGTATTTTAGGCAACCTTGTGTGGGCCTGTTGTCTGTTTCTATTTACCTGGAATATCATAAGAGAAGCTCAAAGCTTAACCGGGCCTTTTAATTTTGTTTGCTGTGTGCTGGGTTCACACTAGGTCATATAAGGAAATCAGGTGGCCATAAACCACACAAAAACAAACAGAAGAGTGAAACTTACCTCCCTTTCAGAGCTGTTGTCAGATGTGTTTTCCACTCAGTGCTCTACCATTCTCTGTAAGCATCTACTGTAAAGAATGGGTTGAAATGGAATATACACTGAAGGCAAATTAATTTTTGAAGCTGACTTCCTGGGCAGGTAGTTGACCTTTGTGTAACAGAGTCTTCTCTTTAATTGACTCACAAATATTTTAGGTCTGTTACCTTACAGAACAGCACAAAGTGACAGGACCTATTGTTTAAGGAGAGTTGATTCTAACATGAAATATAATAAAATGACAGCAGAACATAAAATATGAGTAATGAAATAGATAAAACAATACACACATATTTCAACATTTAGATAATTATGCTTTTCCTATCAAAAATAAGTTACAGTACTTATCATAAAAACCTTTAGGTTCTTCTCCCTTTTCAAGAATTTTTTTTTTTCACTTTACTATTGTTTTCACCCTATAACTCATTAATGGTATTTCTTGATTGCTAGGTGCATCATATCCTTACATCTTTAATTTTGAATACCAGCAAACAAATATGATAGACACATGCTGTGTCACAAAACCTTTGCAGTGTCATGCTCAGGAGCTCATCAGTGACACAGCAAGGGATGTGCATCAGTCTTCTACTTCTTGTATCATGTAAAATTTAATTTCTTATACAGTATTCATTGTAATGATTCACAGTAATTTTAATTGATTTTATTTAACCCTTCAGTGACAGCAGTTATGAAATACCTTCATATCCCTTTCCCTGATCCTGCAGTGGATGAGATATACAATGGGAGAACTCAAAACAGTCACAGCCTAAATTTTAGTTTCACATGTGCAAATACTTTATTTTAGATGTAAATGCTTAAAGTTTATTTAAATACACAGATTAATCTGTTACACTACATAAATTTCTGTGGTAGCAGAATTTTCTGGTTTTTTACAACATTTGATAGCAGGAGTCTGAAATATAACATTCACCAAGATTCACATTGATTCCAGCCTGCCTGAACATTGTTTATTTGGGAACTGGGCACCTGTAGTGTTCCTAAATCCCAGCCAACAGTTCAATCTGTCTCCTTTCCAACATTCTGTGCCATAACAAATTCATTAGGTGTTTTCAGATTTTGGCTGAAAATCACTTGTTAGCTCAAATTTAGTCTATAGCTGAAGAAGTGCTTATTCTGTGAAAGGAAAATACCAGCCTGTTCCATAGTGGATGAGTTCTACAGCCAGCTAGAAACAACCTCACGCATACAGGTGGACTTCAGCCACTTCATGGGGGACTTCAACAGCCCCAGTATCTGCTGGAGGGACAACACATATTGGAGGTTCCTGACACAAGTAATAGAGAAACCAGTGAGGAGAGGTACTCTACCTGGACCTCATACTCACAAACAAGGAAGGATTTACTGGGGATGTGAAGACTGAAGGCAACCCTGGCTGCAATGACCATCAGATAGTGGAATTCAGGATCCTGAGAGCATGGAGCAGGACAAAAAGCAAGATCACAAGTTTGGACTTCAGGAGAGGAGACTTTGTCTGCTTCAGGGATCTTCTTCAAAGACTCCCATAGAATAAGGCCCCAGAAGGCACAGGGGCCAAGAAAACTAGTTGATACTTGAGGACCACCTCTTCCAAGTTTAAGAGTGGTCCATCTCACTGGGCAGGAAGTTAGACAAAAATGGTAGAAGGCTTGCATGGATGAACAAGGAGTTCCTAGCAAAACTCAAATGTAAGAATGAAGTATACAGAAGGTGTGGAGGCAGTGACATGTAAGCCAGGAGGAGTACAGAGTTACTCTCCATTATCTGAATGATTATGGAGACTGGGAGAGGTGCTTGAGGAAAGAGAAAAGCAAATAATACTCCTATCCTCAAAAAGGTCAAGAAGAAGGATGCAGAGATCTACAGGCTGATCAGCCTCACTTCCATCCCTGAGTCATTTTCAGGCACATTAAGGATGAGAAGGGATTAGTCAGCATGGATTAACCAAGGCGAAGTTATGCTTGACCAACCAACTAACTCTCTTTGGTGAAATGGCTGGCTTGTTAGATGAGGGGAGACCGGTGGGTATTGTCTGCCTGGGTTGCAGTTAGGCCTTTGACACTGTCTACCATAAGATCCTCATAGAGAAGCTGATGAAGTATGGGCTGGATGAGCAGGCACTGAGGTGGGTTGAAAACTGGTTGAAAATCCAGGCTCAGAAGGTGGTGATCATTGCCATGAAGTCTAGTCAGAGGCCATTAACTAGCAGTGTATGCCAGGGACCAATACTGGGTCCAGTCCTGCTCAACATCTTCAGTAATGATCTGGCTGGTGGTGCAGAGTTTATCCTTATCAATATTGTTGATGACACAAAACTGAGAGGAGTGGCTGATCTATGAGAGGGTTTTGGTTCTACCCAGAGGGACCTGGACAGGCTGGAGAAATGGGCTGATGGGAACGTCATGAAGTTGAAGAGAGGCAAATGCCAAATCTGCACCTGGGGAAGAGTTATCGCACACATCAGGACGTGCTGGGGGCCAACTGGCTGGAAATCAGCTTTGCAGAAAAGGACCTGGGGGTGCTGGTATGTACCAAGTTGAACATGAGCCAGCACGATCACATGGTCTTTCGAGATGCCTTCCAACCTGGCCTGTTCTATGATACATGTCTTATTCAATTCTTCTCTTCGTTTTCTGTTGTTTTGTTTGACCTTATTCAAGTCACCATTTTAAGCACAGTGAACCATATTAAATGTGACTGTATTATCAAACAAGACATGATATTTTCACAGTTAACTCAAAATATATACAGTTCCTTTCAGGATTTCCAGGATGATAAATGGTACAGCTTCAGAGATTTTCCTGAGGCTGAAATGAAGAGAAGAAACCCCTGTATTTCTTTTCTAAAGCATTGGCTATTTGAGGTAACTGAAAATAACATCATTAAAGATTTTAAAGGAGACCCTTGATTTTATATTTACAGATTTTAATGTTTAATTCTAAGATGGTGTTGACCTTCCTTATTTGGCATCTGAAAATATACCATGCATAACACGGACTTTCACAGTCCTTACACAAGGTGAAACAGATGGTGATGCTTTAAAAAATATATTGTTAGATACTATTTTGCATGGGTTTGCTTGTGATATTTTTGAAATATCTGGAGGTTCAGATGCTGATCATTATATATATTTATGCAAATTAGAAACATTATTTTGCATGTATGTATGATTTGATTTATTTCCTTGACCCTATAAAGATAAATCTATATTTTCCCCTCCCTCTCCCAGCAAACCATAGGCAGGTAAAGTATACTTTGTGTATGTTGTAACTTATAACTCAGATGGCTTTTGCTTACTAAATTCTTTTTTATCTTTTTTGTGACCAATCATTGACGTAACATACAATAAACTTAAGCTAGAAATGAGAAATGCAAAATGCAAAATTTTACACTTTTACCAAAAAGAAAGAGAAAAATCTTTCTAGACATGGATTACTGCTAACTAGTTTTTGTTCCAATCTGAATGAAAAAATTACTCTGTTGATAATCTGAAAAATACTTTTATGCCAAGCAGTCAGAAAGAAATCAGGAGGCCAGAGGCAGACCTCAGTTTCTGTCTGTGGAGTGCCTGGGCATTTTCCATGAATCCTTGGATAGATAGCAAACCAGAGTTTTTAGTTTTTCCCTTTCAGCTTAGCGTCCTTGCAACAACGCCAAAGTCAGATTTCCTCCTTCTTGCTCTCCTTTGGTGCAGTCATTGTTGATTTCTGCCTTTGTCTCCAGTGTCAAAGGGAACATTGATGAATCATCTGAATCCGTATAGTGTGTGTTCGGGCCGCTAGGAGTTGTTAGGTTTCCAGATTCAGCCAGTAGTGAAGCTGAACGTGTATCGCAGGGACACACACATTTGGGATCACACCCAGGCACAGAGGACACAGACACGGCTGGTCACAGAAGGTCACTAGTGCAGCACGCGCATGAGACTCTCCAGGTTCATGAGAACATGCACATTCATGGATCCCTCTGAGCACCAGCAGAGACCCTCTGCCCAGCCGGCACCCCTGCCTAGATCCTGGCCCCTCTTACCTGCCCGGTGGGTCTGGCTGGGTGCTCACTGTACACAGACAGCGCTCACACACTTGTCCCACAGGCACCCCACACTCACAGTTCCTCCCCCAGCCAAACGCTAGCATGAACCTGCTGCCCATCTGCTGACCCTGCCCAGGCCTCAGGTCCCTCCACACTCAGTGGTGAGTCCAGCTTGTAAGATTGCTGGTGAATATGCAGGCACATGCCATGTGGTCCCTTCTCCGTGTCTTCCACTACTAGGGTGCCCACCTCATCCATCAGTGGGCCCACATTATCCCTCACCTTTCTCTTGCTGTTAACATGCTGATTTTTGGGGCACACACCATTTACACCAGACCCTTGCCCCCAGCAGGCAGCACCAGGGACATGGGCTGTGACATGTGGTCCTGCTCCAGCCACCAGAGCTGAGCCTCTCTTTCACCTCACTCACCCTTGTCTCCCCAGAAGCTGATTTTTGGGGCACACACCATTTGCACCCAGAAGCTGATTTCACTGAATTTCACTGAATTTCTAGAGTTGGAAGGGACCATAGAGATCATCTAGTCCAACTCCCCTGCTGAAGCAGGATTGCCTAGAGCTAGAGCATGTTACTCAGGACTGCATCCAGGCGGGTTTTGAAAATCTCCAAAGAAGGGGACTCCACAACCTCCCTGGGCAGCC
>NW_015090999.1:1589926-1664938 GCF_001431845.1 Calidris pugnax | reverse complement strand
ACATTTCATGAACTTGGGTCTCACCAGCAGCTGGCACCGAGTCCCTGCAGCACACACACACACAGAGGGGACAAAGAATGAGATTACACAATGAGACAGCTAAGAAAAGATTTAATAAGAATACAGAACAGACTGCGGTACTGCGTACAGAGAAGCGTACTAACCAGCTCCAATTAACATGCAACCAGCCCCGTTTATACCCATTTCAACCTACCCCACATCTCTGCTCCCCCTACATCTCCCTTCCCTTGCACCTGTTTCACTGCAGGGGTACCTGCAGGGCTGCCCAGTCCTGTCTCCTGCAGGACAGCAGGTGCTCACCTTCTGGAACTGCAAAGATGTGGAAATTCGGAATATTTATGGTTAATGCAAAAGTATAGTTAAGATTCTTAAACCAGGTATAAATATCTAGACCGTAAGTTAGACTGTAGTGCAGCTGACTGATCTAGACAGTGGAGACTGTTTGCATTTGACAGACGAGGAATATACTGTGACCATGAAAATAATTAGCTGTTAGCTTCTTCTGGGTTTTATTTTTAATATTTAAGTGAATTTCTGAACATTAAATTTTATGGAGTTTTCATTATAGGAATATAAAGGAGGAGTAGGATCAGTTTTCAGTTGCTGGTAATGTTTTGGGTGTTTATGCCACAAAATATTATACCTCTTTTGCTGTTAACTTGTCATCAACCATTTATTAGAACTGAAATTAATGTATATATGTGATTGAGTTCCAAAAAATACTCAAAGGGATAAGTGATAAATGTCCAGAGGTTCAAAATGTCGTAGAGGTTCAAAATTGCCTTGAGCCCTATACCCTGTCTGTGTTCCTATGTGCTTGGGAAAAGATTACGAGAAACAAAATTATTTGCAGGTCCTTCCCATAGTGCAGCCTCACACCATCTGGTAAATGAGCCAAAGGCAGCATCCAAAGATTTTCACTGGTGGATATATTCTCCCTGATTCGTCTAACTACTTTTTGAAGTAATTTTTACTTTTTGGCCTTCATAGCATCCTTAAGAATGAGATCTATGTACTATATGAAAAAAGTTTGCTTTGGTCTGTTTAATTATGCTCCATGGGGCACCTCAAAAGGAACCATATCCTCGTATTTCTGTTAGAAATTATGAAAACTCATTCTGTGTTCATCTTCCTTGTGATTTTACACATCTTTGTTCATTCTCATGCTCGTCTTATTTCTCTGTTCCAGATTGAAGCGTTCTGGTCTGTTTAATCACTTCGGAGGAGTTAATCCATACTTACTTATTATACTCCCTCTCTGCCTTTTTCAGTCCTGCTATTTTCTTCTGGATATGTGATGATTAGGGCTGCGTACAGTATGCATTATTTGTGATACTACATGCCTAACCATTTACGCTGTGGAAGATGGTGTTTAGTTATTTTCCTCTTTTTCACAGTAATTCTGAATATCCCATGTTTGATAATTGCCGAGAAAAATAGTCAACAGTTTTGGCAAATTACTCACGATTCCAAAATTTCTTTCCTGAGGGGTAATAGTTAAAGTCCATCACTGTGTTTTATCTCCCTGTGTGCATGCATTTGCCACTTGGATAAATGCCATTAAGATTTTGAGATCATTCTGAAGCTGTATCAGTCACGGGTTTGTTTTTCGAATGAGGTCCAGAGACCTGGACTGTGCCCTGGCAGGTATCTGTAGGGACTGCAGCTACATGCATTCCAAAGTTCATTGAGCTCAGATGTGTTGCTTGGTCCCACCAGTCTGGCACAGGCACAGCCTGCAGTGAGGGCAAACCCTCTGCCGTAACGGGGCTGGATGGAGGGGTGGAAAGAGCATCAGCTTGGAGTCTCAGGGACCAAAGCAGCCTGAATCAAACTCTGAGTGATTCTGACCATTAGAATCATTTTATTTTGAGGTGTTTTCATTTGTCTTGCTTTTATAGAGAGAATGAATGATTCTTTGCATCTCTGGAATTGGGGCACACACCATTTGCATCCCAGTGGCTGGAGGATAAAACCCCTCTGGCTCCGGCAGCTGATGCTGAGACCCCACTGGCTTCCGTAGCTGACGCCATGGGCCCGCAGTGCCCACACCTCTGGTCTGACTCCAGGAGCTGCCCCCAAATTTCACGAACTTGGGTCTCACCAGCAGCTGTTATTTATTATGTGTCTTTTACCTTTTTGTCTTATTGTCACACCTGTTTCAATCCTGTCCAAGTGCTGTCCTTTGTGCATCCTTTTAGTGTCGATCCTATCCTTCTGCCACACAGCTATCTTACAAACCAGCCCCGTTTATACCCATTTCAACCTACCCCACATCTCTGCTCCCCCTACATCTCCCTTCCCTTGCACCTTTCCTCATCAGTTGGCACAGTCCCACTGACCCCCTCCAACATGCAGGACCCCCAGGTTTGCATCCTCATCTGTGGCCAAGTGCCAGTTTGCCTGTGGTATTCTTGATAGCCCTCCAGTTAGTGTGACTGATCAGGTGTGTCTTTGTTGATTCTAACTGGTCAGGTTTTATGTCTCCGTGTTTTGTCTCTCTCCCTTTCCTTATCCTCCCAACTGAAAAAAAATAGACGTTGTCACCCCTCGCATATCCTTGTCAGTTCATGGCAGTGACCAGGTTTGTTCTTATCATTTTGTCTCTCTCCCTTTCCTTATCCTCCCAGCTGAAAAAAAAAATAAACGTTGTCACCCCCCACGTATCCTTGTCACTTCGTGGCACTGACCAGGTTTGTTCTTATCGTGACCTCCCTTATCACGTGTTGGTCAGGTCTTCACAGCTGCTTTGACGAGATACTGTCAAAGGAGCACACACCCTCCTTCCATGTACCCAGACAAGGGCATCCACCTGAGATGAGGAATTTGTGTTCAAACTTTTTCAAGCTGAAGATCTAGATCATGGTTGTCTTACTTTCTAGGTAAATGTTTAAGCAAAATTATGTCTAATTTGCATCATTTTGCTGTAAATATAGGTAGTTGTGGTGAAGGCTGTGAGTAACGGGAGTTCTTCCAGGCATTTAGGCTTGAGGAGGATGTCATTTGACTTGACATTAGATTACTTCAGAGTGTAAGAGGGAAACAATCAACTGTGCTCTTGATTCAGGGCACCTCTGATGTAGGTTATGTGAATATCAAACAATGTCTATCTAGGAAACTGTCAGGACAACTGAGGAAGTGTGTAAAGGAGTGTCTGAACCTGTAAGATTAGGCAGTGCTGGAAAATAAATAGAAGGATTCATTAGGACTAAAATAGCTGTTGGATCACATCAAAGTAGATATTTCTCTGAAACTCCTGTGGTTCTGGTGCTGTGCAGACATATAATAAGGAAAGTCTCAATCATAAGAGGTTCACAGTGTAAGTAAATGAGAAAGAAGCAGAGCTTCTCTTATTATTTCAAGTCTCACAGGTCATCAGCGGCAGATTAAAGAACAAAGTCAGTCTTTTTCTGAATTTTGATCTAATGTCCATTACTCGTATTTCATTACATGTACAGTATTATTGTTATTCCAATCTACACCTCATATTCTTAATGAATGACGCAATATAGTATGAAATGCAGTAGAGGTTCCCCCTAGCGACACTGAGTCATTTACTTCTTTTGAAATGTTGTTGCATGCATATTAAAAAGTGATGTTTTAATAGCAGCATAGTTTGGTGTTTTGCATGTCTTTGTGGTAGGATTTTTACTAATCTTTCCTGTGGAAGCTTGGATTATACCTGTCATGCTTCATGTAGATCAGCAAAGACATTCTTGTAATATTGCAGAATCCCTAAGCATTTCTTTGCATCTTTTGAACTGCATCAGCTTGGTTTTTTTAGTTCTTTTGTTCTTGAGATTTTCTTTTAAGCATGGAATTCCTTGACTAAGCAAAGACTTTTATCTAATACCCGGGGGTAGTAGGAAAATTCACATCATTGTCAGTAACCGTGAGAATTTCCAGTAACAGTTTGTGACTATGTCATTAGAAAAAAACCCCTTGCTTTGAAAACGTTGATGTTAGTAACTTGTAAAGAGCAAGCTTGTTATCAAGTTGTCCTTTACATCCCAACACAGCATACATCAGCGTTTCACTGCAGGGGTACCTGCAGGGCTGCCCAGTCCTGTCTCCTGCAGGACAGCAGGTGCTCACCTTCTGGAACTGCAAAGATGTGGAAATTCGGAATATTTATGGTTAATGCAAAAGTATAGTTAAGATTCTTAAACCAGGTATAAATATCTAGACCGTAAGTTAGACTGTAGTGCAGCTGACTGATCTAGACAGTGGAGACTGTTTGCATTTGACAGACGAGGAATATACTGTGACCATGAAAATAATTAGCTGTTAGCTTCTTCTGGGTTTTATTTTTAATATTTAAGTGAATTTCTGAACATTAAATTTTATGGAGTTTTCATTATAGGAATATAAAGGAGGAGTAGGATCAGTTTTCAGTTGCTGGTAATGTTTTGGGTGTTTATGCCACAAAATATTATACCTCTTTTGCTGTTAACTTGTCATCAACCATTTATTAGAACTGAAATTAATGTATATATGTGATTGAGTTCCAAAAAATACTCAAAGGGATAAGTGATAAATGTCCAGAGGTTCAAAATGTCGTAGAGGTTCAAAATTGCCTTGAGCCCTATACCCTGTCTGTGTTCCTATGTGCTTGGGAAAAGATTACGAGAAACAAAATTATTTGCAGGTCCTTCCCATAGTGCAGCCTCACACCATCTGGTAAATGAGCCAAAGGCAGCATCCAAAGATTTTCACTGGTGGATATATTCTCCCTGATTCGTCTAACTACTTTTTGAAGTAATTTTTACTTTTTGGCCTTCATAGCATCCTTAAGAATGAGATCTATGTACTATATGAAAAAAGTTTGCTTTGGTCTGTTTAATTATGCTCCATGGGGCACCTCAAAAGGAACCATATCCTCGTATTTCTGTTAGAAATTATGAAAACTCATTCTGTGTTCATCTTCCTTGTGATTTTACACATCTTTGTTCATTCTCATGCTCGTCTTATTTCTCTGTTCCAGATTGAAGCGTTCTGGTCTGTTTAATCACTTCGGAGGAGTTAATCCATACTTACTTATTATACTCCCTCTCTGCCTTTTTCAGTCCTGCTATTTTCTTCTGGATATGTGATGATTAGGGCTGCGTACAGTATGCATTATTTGTGATACTACATGCCTAACCATTTACGCTGTGGAAGATGGTGTTTAGTTATTTTCCTCTTTTTCACAGTAATTCTGAATATCCCATGTTTGATAATTGCCGAGAAAAATAGTCAACAGTTTTGGCAAATTACTCACGATTCCAAAATTTCTTTCCTGAGGGGTAATAGTTAAAGTCCATCACTGTGTTTTATCTCCCTGTGTGCATGCATTTGCCACTTGGATAAATGCCATTAAGATTTTGAGATCATTCTGAAGCTGTATCAGTCACGGGTTTGTTTTTCGAATGAGGTCCAGAGACCTGGACTGTGCCCTGGCAGGTATCTGTAGGGACTGCAGCTACATGCATTCCAAAGTTCATTGAGCTCAGATGTGTTGCTTGGTCCCACCAGTCTGGCACAGGCACAGCCTGCAGTGAGGGCAAACCCTCTGCCGTAACGGGGCTGGATGGAGGGGTGGAAAGAGCATCAGCTTGGAGTCTCAGGGACCAAAGCAGCCTGAATCAAACTCTGAGTGATTCTGACCATTAGAATCATTTTATTTTGAGGTGTTTTCATTTGTCTTGCTTTTATAGAGAGAATGAATGATTCTTTGCATCTCTGGAAAAGCAGTATCAGCATTTTGTTTCATCAGTGAAAAGTGTAAGAGCATAGCTAATTTATGCTGTACAGATGTACTCATAATGTAAGATTCCTACCTGGGTATGTACTGTCATCTCTCATTTACAGTCATAATTTCATCTTTTCTTTTGTACATCTACATAAATCTCTTGGCCATAATTAATTTTTTGTGCTATTATTTATTATGTGTCTTTTACCTTTTTGTCTTATTGTCACACCTGTTTCAATCCTGTCCAAGTGCTGTCCTTTGTGCATCCTTTTAGTGTCGATCCTATCCTTCTGCCACACAGCTATCTTACACTGCCTCCTGGTTAGAAAATGTTACTTTTTGTGTTCTTCCTCTCACTTAGGACATTAAGGCTTTTTCTATTAGTGATTGTTCCTGTATCTTCCCACTAAAGGTAATGTATGCCTTTGAAGAAAATTTTAAACAAAGTACATGAAATAAAAGAGAAATCTTGTGACAGAAGTGAGACAACAGTGCCATCAAAAATACATCCTTAATACTTGCACAGTAAAAGACAAAATATGGCTTTGAAGCCCTCCCAAGAGGACACAGGATGCAATGAGTCCTCCCGTCTTCTCATGTGCAAAGGCACTGCAGCTCCAGGGCACTGCTGATGCTGGAGCTGAATCTGTCCCAGTAGAATAGACCTAGCACAGTAATTCTGTATGTCAAGAAGCACCACTGAATATCGGTCTGTATTTAGGTAGATGTCATCTCTCACACAGATTTCATAGGTTAAACTCCCCACAGAATCAAAATATATTACCATTCCTAAATCTGTATAAGAATGATGCTAAGAATATTCTTTATAAGAATATTAAATACAGCATAAAGCTAGAATTTGAAAAGAACAAAAGGTTGGGTAGTTCAGGCCTATAGAAAAAACTGTCGAAGAAATGTACAGTTAATTCTCATCCTACCTAAGATGGTGGGCAGAGGAATCAAAGTCTTAAAGTGTTTAAAATTAATGTTTTGTTGTAGTGATAAAGTCCACTCTGGAGTTCGGTAAATTGGTTAAATGCAGCAGGAAAAAAATCTCAGATTACTAACCTATTATATATTGACAGTACTTTTTTCCTTTTAAAGATTACTGCTTTGGCAAAGGAGGTGAATCTAAGCCAGAAACATTCCTACTTACCTCAAAACTGAGACTAGATTTAGCATAGATGATAGTATTCATTTAAATGCAATATATTTTTGCTGATTCTTACTTGACACATAGACTCGATGAGCAAAGACAAAACTGTCTCAACTCTTTTCATTGTGAATTTTGTTATTGTAACTATAGGTAGGATGAAAATACTGACAAAAAAAAAAATATTCTACTTTTAAAAGCCCCCTGGATCTCATATTACACTTGTGGATGCTGTGGGATCATTGGGACTATGTGATGGCATCATCTGGTCCTGAGATACTAATGTGGATTTAGGATAGATGTTACTCCTTGGTTTTTTGGTTTTGGATTTTTAAAGTGTCAGTTCTTCGAGGGGATTAACCATGAAATGCTGGTCTCACTTTGTCAACTTTGTAGTCCAAATTTAAGGCCAAGATTTCATGCAACACTAGAAAGTTCTTCCCCGTCCCTTTTAAATTAGTTAGGCTCTGTCTGTCAATTAGAAGGCAGCTTGTGTTTTCTAGAGTGATGTTATGATAGCCATGTTTACAGAAATGATCTGTATCTGCTGCTGTTAGCTGCCTGGATTGCGGCTACTTCAGCAGGTACTTTGCTGGGTGACCAGCTGGTGGGTAACTGGGGTAGATGCTGAATGTGCAGAGCACCAAAGCAATTACTGCACAGGGGCCTTTCACTCTTTTATGTAATATGTAACCATGAGAGGGTGCAAAAAGAAAGCAAGTGGCATTTGCTGACTCCAGTCAGTCCTTGGGGTACTTTTGAATGGACACAGGGTTCTTTAAACTCCAAGGAAAAGGTAAGGATAGCAAAACCAGAGAGCAGATCAGTGTCAACTGGAGCAGTTGGAATCAATAAAGTTTTTACAAGAATATCAAGGGAAAATGAAGGACTTGAGAGAAAGCAAGTTTATTAATAAGTGAGAAGGTAGATTAAATTAATGATTAATGACTCTAAGTAGCCAAGTGCCTAAGTGATTTTTAAAAAATCAATCTCAGGGAAAAAAAAACCACAAAACAAACCAGGAAAGTCATGAGCAAACAGGATGGGCACACTGGGATATACTCTGTCTCAGGTGGGACACAGTTGTACAATCCCAGGTGAAAAGCAGGTACTGAATCAGGGGGCTGAGACCCACAATCTGGCCTTTGCTTACTTTTTGTTCTCAAATCACGCTAACGCAATTTAGCTGCCTGTTCACAGGGCTTTGGCTACACTGATTTGTGCACCGTGAAGCTGATGAGGAATCGCTGCCTCCGTGGTGGCCGACTGTTCTGTGCCTGGGTTTGGTTGACCAGGAAAACTCCTTACACTGCTTTTCTCTCCTACAGCCTGCATTACGGCCCGGACCTTGGCAAATAAGAGGGGTAAATGGCAGTTGGACTTCAAACATGTCACACAAAAAGAAATTTGCAGATTGTCTAAATATGAATGGACCCTGTGAATATAAACGCAATTTATTGCAACTATAATTTATTCTAAAAAATAAAAAGCTGTGAAGGCACTGGAAGATTAAGACAGAAAGCTAAGGTGGCATTGATCTTCCAAAAGAGAAAGAGGTGGGAGGGAAATGATCCTCATAAATCCTGTTCTGTCAGTCTAAATTAAATCCTTAAGGGTGAGAAGAATACCTAGAAACAAATAATAAATTAAAGAGTAGTAGGCAGCTAGTTTAGAAAAAAAAAAAACATGGACACTGAATAGAATAATCTTTTAAGTAACGAATCACATTCTCAGAGTGTTATTACTTCAATGATTAAAAAAGAATGAAGAGGGGATAAATGTAATATACATAGGGTCTTTTTCCCTCTTGGGTGACAATTTGTGCTATTTGTAATTGTCTTCAGAGCCCTAAGCAGTCTATCATGAAATAATCAGAAAGCATCTCCCACCCTGTATTCACTCAAAGCGGTTCTTTTTATTACAAGTTAATTTTACATTCATGTATGTATATATACTTTGATCTAAATATGAGTTAGCACTGTATATTTGAAGTAATTGTTTTTTTCCTTCTGCATGTGTGTGTACATGTATTTTGGGGGGGGTTTTAAAAATACTTTTTGAGGTTTTTTTTCCCTCAAAAATATGGGTTTTTTTCCCCTCAAAATATTTCTCAGGCTGTGCAGATGAAATGGGACAGTCAGATTAATAATGTTAGTAATAGGTAATAAACAACCTATTAATCTAGTAAGCAAACACAGGATAAGACAAATTATTTTAAATCAACTTTTATTTTAAATATTTAATAATATTTAGGTTTAGAGTGTGATGTGATATGATATAAAAAGTGCAATGGGACTGAGAGACGTTGTTTTGGAAAGAAAAAGAAAGTGAAAAAGAAAAAGAAAAAAAAAGAAAAAGAAAGTGAAAACGAGAAAGAAAAAATCTTGAACACAGCCAAGAGTGAGAATAGTTTTATTGGAATTGGCATAGGAACTGAATCTCTACTTCAACACTAACTTCTCTACAATTACGTCATATGGTTTGGTACTTTAAAAAACTTATACCTACATTTCTTTCTGTAATATTTTCATTAATCTTGAAAAATATTTGTTGAAATGGACAGTTTTCCAGCAAATAATGCTGAAGGGCATCTCTTGGCAGATATCATTAATATTGAGAAATATTTTAGGAATGGTAAATATCCAGGAAGGTTCAAGTGTCTGAATTTTCCAGAAGTGCTTACACTGCCAAGTTTTACAAGAATACATTGCTGCTTTTCTAGGTAAGGCAGCCAAGCATATGCCACAATGAGGAAACCACTACCTACAATAACTAGCCAGTCACTTAAGGGTCAGTCCTACAATGTGACTAATAGGGTTTTTCGGTCTGTTTCATCTTCAAATTACAAAGGCAACAGTAGAAATTATACCTACCATCAAGTCTGTAGCTGTTTCCTCTTTAACAGATGCCAGTTACTCCCTTCTTCTCTTCCTGTGGGAAGTGCTCTGATAACCACCAGCAGCGCACATGCCGATGAAGCTAACAGTATTACAGGCTTAACCTCACTTCAAAGTACAACGTGATATACTTGCTACATACACTGTTATGTGCATATGTATCAGATGACTGAAAAGCCTTCATCTTGTTACCTTCTTGATTACTATTAGTTTGCTGCATCTGTCGTTCCTTCTGAATTTTATTCATGGGCTTAGGGTCATTACCTTAAGACAGTGTGCATTCACAGTAATTTTAAAATCAAAATAGACAGGAAGCATCAGAAATGAAAATAAACTTTATATTTAATGTACTTAATCCACTTTTCTTCTGTTTTCTTATACTGCTGCAATTAGATAATTAGCTGTTAAAAGCACAATGAAGTAACTTGAGGAGGAATATATCAATTGGTTTCCATAATAAAAATTGCTTTTAAACATTCTTTTGGAGAAATTGGCTGCTCATGGCTTGGATGGGCATACTCTTCGCTGAGTGAAAACTGACTGGATGGGCGGGCCCAAAGAGTTGTGGTGAATGGAGCTAAATCCAGTTGGCGGCCAGTCATGAGTGGTGTTCCCCAGGGCTCAGTACTGGGGTCAGTTTGGTTTAATATCTTTATCAATGATCTGGATGAGGGAATTGAGCACACACTCAGTAAGTTTGAAGATGACACTAAGTTGGGTGGGACTGTTGACCTGCTTGAGGGTGGGATGGGTCTACAGAGAGTTCTGGACAGGCTGGATTGATGGGCTGAGTCCAGTAGTATGAGGTTCAAAAAGGCCAAGTGTCGGGTCCTGCACTCCATGCAGCACTACAGGCTTGGGGTAGAGTGGCTGGAGAGCTCTGGAGAGCTGCCCGGCAGAGCAGGACCTAGCGGTGCTGATCAGCTGCTGGCTGAATCTGAGCCAGCAGTGTGCCCAGGTGGCCAAGAAGGCCAACAGCATCCTGGCTTGTATCAGAAGTAGTGTGGCCAGCAGGACTGGAGAAGTGATCATTCCCCTGTACTCGATTGACATGGGTGAGGCCGCACTTTGAATACTGTGTCCAGTTTTGGGCCCCTCACTACAAGAAAGAGATGGATGTACTGGAGGGTGTCCAAAGAAGGGCAGTGAAGTTGGTGAGGGGTCTAGAGAGCAGGTCTTATGAGGAGCGTCTGAAGGAACTGTGTTTGTTTAGCCTGGAGAAAGGGAGGCTGAGGGGAGACCTTACCGTTCTCTACAACTACCTGAAGGGAGGCTTTAGCAAGTTGGGGGTTGGTCTCTTCTCCCAAGTAACAAGCAATAGGATGAGAATAAATGGCCTCAAGGTGCACCAGGGGAGGTTTAGATTGGATATTGGAAAAAATGTCTTCACTGTAAGGGTTATCAAATATTGGAACAGGCTGCCCAGGAAAGTGGTTGAGTTGCCATCCCTGGAGGTATTTAAAAAGATGTAGATGTGGCACTTAGGGATATGGTTTAGTGGTGGACTTGGCAGTATTAGGTTAACAATTAAGGGTCTTTTCCAACCTAAATGATTGTGCAAGTGTAGAGTAAAAAGATACATAGCATACACATGCTGTAATGGAAATATTATTAGTAACACCTAATAGAGCCAATAAAAAAAGAAAATTAATTGTAATAGGACGTAGTAAGTACATCATAATATCATCGTCTTCATAAAGCCAGTGTTTTCACTGTAACTGACAACACTTTCGAAGTAATTTTTTACATTGAAGTTTTTTCTCAGGTGCATTTTCCTTTATCAGTTGAATTTACATCACTAAAAATCTATTTACTCCTTTCAGGAGAACACATGGAGTCTATGAGGACTTCAATGAGGACTCAAAAAGAAGCATAGAACTAAGTGTTTTATGTATTTAGATTATATACTACACAATATTTAGGCAATGAGCTATAGCTAACATATATTCAGTATTGCTTAGCATGGTAAGATTTATTCTGATTGGGGTGAATGAGTGCTGTTGTAATAAAATAAAATGAGATTTACTTAGATAATACAAAACTACCACTGAGATAAATTTTGAATGAGAAAGATGAACTGTGTTTCATCTTGAATGATAATATTGAAGAATAAAATAAATTGACATAGCTGAGTTAACAGTCCAATTTTATTTTTCAAATTGTGTTTCAGCGATCTTATTATTAAATCATAATTGTCAAGGCTTGAAGATTGTATTTTTTAACAACCTTTAGAATGTTCCTGTTAACAAATTAAAAGATTTCATGTATGTCAAATAAATGCCTTTCATTTATGTAGTAAGCAAGCTGATTCTTAGAGCTATGTAAGTGATTTTTTTTTTCTAAAATAACCCAGATAAACCAACAAAAGTTTCACATTAATGGCTTTGCTTAATTTCTGTGTGAAAGCAAAAATCTCATAATAATGTTACTGAGTTTATTATAAAACTGTTAAACTTCATTAACTTATTACAGGTGGTTCCTTAGAGCTACTCGATACAAAAACATCATTAAGTCAGTAGCTCTGTTTTATTTCCTGCATGTTACTGGAATTTAAAATGAAAGATTGAAGAATCTCTCCTTTATCACTTTCATTTCTGTTTATAAGTCAGCTTACTAAAATCTGTTCTCTACAAGATTCTTTTTTAATTCAGATATGATGCAAGAGGAAGGGTTTTGCTATAACATTACAGTCAACATCAGAAGACAAATCTTTAGAAATCAAGTTGTGAAAATTGAGATGGTGAGTTATCCTACTCACTGAAAGATAATGCATTTTCAATATATAGTTTTGTAACTGAGCTTTACCTGTAGAGATTACTCTGTAGAAAACAAACCAATTTTGTTTGCCCTGGTAATTCAAGAATTGAACAATTCTGAGTTTATGCATGACACATGTATGAATTTTGTGGGATCCCAGTTTCTGATAGACACTTCATAAAACATACAGATATTCAAGGGGCCCGTTTGTGCACTGAAAGATGTGCACTGAAAGATAAACTAGGCTCTCTTTTACTTGCTAAAACATCTGAGTCTTTCTAGACCTAACACCGAATTAATTTTTTCATAAGATAATTATGTTGGTCAAAGTGACTAGAAGATGTAAAAACTCCCACAAGTTAAAGCAGAATGAAAATAATTTCACTGTCTTAAGTAAAATCACTTATTTTAAAATTTGACTTTTTAGCCTGCAACTTAGGTTGCTGTAGCCTTTTTTGGTAGCAGCTTGAAAGAGTGCAAATAAATGCAGGGAAATAAAGGTGGACATAAGGGAGCACTTGTATTTATATATTTGAATTTTGTCCTAGCTCTATATCAGAGGGAGTTCAGATGCTAAATCTGAAGCACTAGAAGAATAATATGTGATACCTAAGAGACAAATACACAGTAGATAAATGTTGAAGAAAAAGAGCTGCAACAATAGCATACCCTGGAAAGACAAACAGCTAAAGATAACACAACCGAAACAATAGAAATACTTAAAATTTTTCATAAAAACATAGCTACCGAGTGGGCTTGAGAAATATATTCACACGGAGAAGCAAAGAATCTAATGCCTCGCTTGGAATTATAGATTACTTTTGCATCTTTTAAGCTCCTAATCATGCAATCAGCACATGCAAAGAACTCCTCTAAGTTAATGATATTATTGCTCAAGAGTTTTCAGGATCGGGACCCTAATCAGTATTTTCCTGGTTTCTCACTCTTGCAGCATGTGTGCAGCTAATTGGTGTTTTGACTGAGTCAACAAAAGAATGGTAACATCAATGAATCAAAGGAAATTGTTGTCATTAGAAAGTGAAGCTAGAGAAGTACTGCTTTCCAGAACAAATATTATCCTCAAAAAGTAGTCTCATTAAAGCAAATTGCCCTTTGTGGCATAATAAAATTTGTGTAAAGAGAAACATCTGGCAGAATCATATAACCTACTGTAGCGTAACATTTGGAATGAATTAATTTGTTTTATTATCATAAACTGCTTTGTGGGCTTCTCCACATTTTATCCACATTTAATGTATCGGTGTGTTGCTTTATGTCATTTTATCATACTTTCCTTTAAAGTCATTTTATTCTGCACATAACAAACCCTGGAAGATGGGATATTGTGGAGTTAAAGAAAATTCAGGCAGGGTTTGTGGACCTTACTTTGTGTGCAGTAGCACATTTCATCACTGTTTTACAAGGCTTCCAACATGTGAAGGCACTAAAGTGCAGATGTCCCAGTGTTGAGAAGAAAGTCTGGCTAACAGTAAGCAATTGGAAAATTTATGTTCAGGAGCTTAATCTAGAATTTCTCCATTTTACCCTTCATGTTTATAATATAAGTACTTCCCGCTCCTTTTACAGTCGATGGAAAAATGAGGTATATGCCAGACTTACTCCACTGGAACTGTGTTGGTTGCCACTGTAAAAAAAAATCTAGAATGGGTACCTGAAATGCACATTTACACTGCAGATATTTATTTTTGCTTAGATTAATTGCACCATGAGTAGCATACTTTGAATTTGATGAAGTGATGAGATAACGAGGTGACTTTGATGTATAATATTGTTGTGAAATGTGCTCAGAAAGCTCACATATTTTTCATCATGTGCCCACAATTGCTGGCCACTTAAAAATCTTTAATTCCTGCAGATTTTAAAGATACCAGAACATATGCTGACCTGAAGCGTTGATACTCAATAATAATATGGAATGTAAATAATGTAGGATAATACAGGTGCTGAAGAGATGCCAGATTAACTGACTGAATTTTATAGGTAGTCTTCTCAGTGTTTCAGTCATGAGCCTGCAGTCATCAGGCTGCCCACTTCAGAAGCAGGGGAGTAGGACACATACTGCTTATCCATCTCTGCCATATGAGCCAATGGTTTTGTGAGTTAAGCACTGGTTCATCATACTAAGTACCAAGAGAAAAAAAAAATGCTGTTTATTTAAAAGAAAGAATGAGGGTTGAGACAGAGGGGAGAAATTCAGAAAGATGTAAATTCAAAATAATCTAGAAAGCCAAACAGAGCAACACTTTCTGGACCCCTTTGCCCTGCCAGTACCCAAGGACAAGAAATCTTAGCTCCATCTGTTAAATGGAGGTAAAGGGGAATTATTCAGAGCAAAAACACTGCAAGCTAATAGGTTGTCTCAGCAAGAAAGATACATCATGCATAGTGAAGCCTTTCACACAAGGACAGTATTTATAACATGTAAATGAAAGGGTCAACATAACCAACACATATACAAAGACATTCCTCAACACCAAATTAATTTCAGTTCTGTGATATCCTTGAATATGGTTTTTAGTCTCCACCTCTTACCTTTATTTTTCCTGGAACAGCCTGTTTTACAACTGAAACCACTGCTAAAAATATATGAATGTAAATATTAAGATGCACAAAAATATTTTCCTAACTACATTTTATAGAAGTTAATGTGCTCATCATATTGGTGGGGGTTTAGTTCAGTTAATAAAGAGTTATAAAACATGTTTACACTGAGTATATGTACAGTAATATATTCAGATGTTGTAGAAGTTATACTTACAAAGCTATTCTTTGAGAGGAAGGAAAGGGAGTAAAATAACTGTTACATTATATGAAAAAGAAGTCTTCATCTATTGTATTTTCTAACAATCAAAGTCAGATCAGACACCTCACCATTTACCTTCTCAATTAAACTGGTCATCTATTTTCCTTTCAAGTATGTTAAAAAAAATCCCTTCCTTGGGAACAAATCTTACAGAACCAGAGAAGTTTCTCATAATTCAAAAGATTCATATAATGAAACATTTAAAATAATCATATATGCCCAGATTCTAAATTACTTTTCATCCAATAAATGCCTTTCATTTGCTGCAGCTAGCATAGAAGGAAGTGAATGTATATTTTCTCATAGTTGCTGTCTCTCAGGCTGCTCTGGTTTCTTCAGAGAAAATGAATAAGCATGATGTTAATAAAGCAACTGTGATACCAGAATGTACGGGTAAAAGAACCTCCACTAAAAAACTCATATAGTGAAGACATAGTTCCAATTATAATCTAATAATGTCATTCAAGGACATGCCAGTAGATTAAATCCTAATATATATATTTTTTTTTAACATAAACATGAGCGTAACGCATGAAATTTTGTACACTTTGCACTTTAAAATTATTTTGAAGTATATTCTTGGAAGAAAACTTAGTCTTCTGCTAGTATTCCTCAACGTGATATGTACATGCTGCATATTCAGTGCATACAGAAGATAAAAGCAGGTTTAAAGTCTGGTCCAAAGTCCATTTAAGTCAGCAGAAAGAATTTCAGAAACTTGAACGGGCATCAGGAACAGAGCCCTTTCCACATATGTTTGTAATCTGACTAGCCAGCCTATACAAACCTCATTCAAATCATTCTTCTTAGGAACATGAGTCATTTCTCTAGGATTGTCTAGGTTTTTTTTTTTTTCAATTCATGATAGTTTGACCTTAATCATCCCAGGAATCATCCTGCACCCAATTTAAAATGCCTAAGGAGTATTTTGAAGTAACTAAAGGAGTGTGAATACTTTGTTATTGGCATCTTCAGTAATTGTAAATGCTTCTAGCAGTTTCTGGCTTTATGTTCAAGTATCTTATGTCAAGGAATGGAATTACATGTGAGTCTGAAAAAGTTTGAGGTGAAAACAGCTACTGCTTTTTTGGTAATTGAGTTATTTTAAAGGTAATTTTGTCATGCTTTGAATATTCCTTCTCAAACAAATTGAAGTATTTGAGACATTTAAAAAGTAAGGTAATGATTTTCTTAATTATTTGGTGGATTATTTTTACTGTTACTATATTCGTTATGTCTTGGCATCAAGAACATGACTGCATGACAGCGAAATGAGGAAAGGAGAATATGTATCTGAAGGATCTTTCAATATGAAAAAAAATCCGAGTATAATATTGAAAATGCTATCTGAAAACAACACCTATGCTTTATGATTTGCTTGTTGTAGAGAAGTTGTAGAAATACAATTTTGTGAATTCAAAATGTTTACTTTAAAACACCTGATATAGAACAGTAATTTCACATAAGAGATGTTATATTATCTTGGGTTTTTAAAATAAAGCATAAGTAATAAACATAATGTCTAGTAAAGTGATTTAACTAGATATTGTGATGGGCTTTCATAAACAATTCTGATAATTGCTTTGGCGTTTTCTGAACAAGAGTGAGAAAGAGGTGTAGAAGTGTAGAAATCTAGCTTTACAAAGCGGTTGCCACCCGTTGATTAACTGTTTGCATATACGACTGATTCTGCAAAGCACAGCAAAGCAGAACTTCCAAATGACAGTAATAAAACAAACGACATAATGCTATTAGTTAATGAGAGACATTTGAATCCAGTATTGTAATAACAAATGCACGAGGGAGCACTGGCAGCTGCTGCTGGAGCGCAAAACACAACAGCTTCTGAAGCACGATCTACTTACCATCTTTTCTGGGCGATATTCAAAAGTTGTGTTATACTTTTAAGGTCTTGCAGTGATTTGTTTATTGTCCGTGTGAGTGAAAACTAACCTTATTAATGTGACAAAGAGTAGCAGTAAGGTTTTACAAATCGGCTTCTGTAATATAAATTGTTGGGATCCAAGTCTGAAGATGGTCACTTGTTTGTGCAAGATTGGCCTCCATATTTTATCAGGACCCAGGAGCCACTTGTGGGCATGCGGTTATAGATAATAACCAGACCACGTTCACATAAATACAGGAACATGATAATACATTTAACTTAGGAAAAAAAAAAAGTGATCCTTGACCATGAACTCAGGCCTTATGAATCTTAGTTATATTTAATTTTTATGACAGACACAAAAATACACCTCTTTTATTATAATATGAATTCATCCATTTTTTAGGCACATAGTTTAACTACATGAATGGTTCTGAATAACTTTTTAAAAAGTGGTTTTATAGTGTGAAGAACTGGGATTCAGCTCATGTAATTATAGAAAATTTCAGTCTAGGTTTCTACAGCTAATAATTTTTATAGTTGGGGAGAGAAAAGGACATCTGCAGGTCATGACTGATCTATTCCATATTAGATGTACTTTTCTAGAGCGGGAGGGTTCATACAGGAGTATATTTCAGTATATTTCCCTCTGTAAAGAGAAGCTAACCCGTATCGTGATGTTAACACTGAAGATATTAGGAGAGAGAAATACTCCTCCCAAGTTGAAAGTTCAGCACAGAAGCTTTTGAAATTGAGGCATCCCTCTGAGAGTGAAATTCAGGGTCCTGTGTGAGGTAAAGCTACCATAATTCTTATTTAAAAAAAAAAAAAAAAAAGTAAAAAAAGTAGAGGAATGTGGAAGGAAGGTAAGAGCATGCACAGTTTTATGCCAGCTTGGGAAGGAGCTACATGTGTTTGTGATCCCTTTTCACACCAAGGTCCTAGTTACACATGGTTAGAGAGTGGAGGAAGTTTTAGAAACTCATTGTTCCCCTGACCCAGAGCCTTGCACATGCCAAATCATAAGTCTTCTGCCCAGAACTGAATTATCACCACAGCTGCCCCAGAGCCTTGAAGACTTCTCAATGCAGAGGTTCACTAAGTCTCATGTAAGTCTCCCTGTTCTGCTAACTCTATAGCGTAGGTTTCTCTAAACCAAAGCCCCACAATGCTTCTTAATCCCCTCTCTCTCAGACCAGCCCATCTTCCATCCTGTCTGAGACTCCAGCTCCACCTAAAGTCTCCCAAACTTTGTCCACACCAAGTCCCACGGTATGTTATGCCCTGAGACCTTATCCCACTTTCTTGTGAGCCCTCTAATACATCATTGGGCCTCCCCATTCCACCAAATCCATGCTAATTGCTCACGGCAGAACCACCAGCAGGGCTGCTCAGCTCCTCCTGACCCTAGTGCTGCCATCATCCATATCTGCACCCCCATGGGCCACTGGCAGCTGCTGTACTCCCCGGTTGGTGCAGCCATTGGGAAAAAATCACCCCTAGATTTTGTTTTTCCAGCTGAAATTTTGGGACAGGTAAGGAAGGAATACAGAACCATTAGGGACAGACAGCAAAACATCTGGGTGACCCACGGTCCAATCAGCCCCATAATTATCTTCACATGATAAGTGATGTATAAGAGAGAGGAGCATTAACAGTCAAAAAATATTTCTCATTTCTTTACTCAAATGTTACTTGAATTCACTTAACTGAAACTCTTTTTGTACCTGAAAATGATAAAAACTTCTTTGCCACTTAACACAAGTTTTAAACAAGGAACACAAGTCATTTTACAGGAGCCTGTGAGCTGGTATCTTTCAGCAAGAGAAGAGTTTCATCCTTCTTTAAATTTGTAACACTTCTTAAGACTTCATCAGCAGGAGCAGCAGAGGTCCCTTGCAACTTGTTGAGATCTCGTTCCATTCCAGAAAACTGCCTTTTGACAGGGGGAGCAGTTTCACTGGAAAATGGTGATCCAGCGACAGTTTATACATTCCACAGGCACATACTGATTGAAGAAAAACTTTCCACATAAAATCCAGCAAGTGCCCTACTTGTGTTAACCTGTTTCGCGTCTCATTTTCTACAACCCTACTGCAGTCTCTAGGGACTTTGACTTTTGGGTCTTGTGACTAATTTGCTCCCTCTTTATTATTGACCTGTCTTCCAAGCTCCTCATTGTCCCATGATTACTGTGCTGAACAGTTCATTTATCAGGTGTCCTGGCTATCAGACTGCCGAGCTCAGGTAGACCCTTGGTTCTGTATTTGCAGGGCCATGTGCTAGCCCACCTGCCAGCCTCAGCTTCTCATCCTTCTTGGCTTTGTGACCAACAGTCAGCATTTCCTCCTGGCATCTCCTTCCCACCTCTCCATGGTCACCATGGATCATGAGATTTTTCTCCTGGATTGTCACAAGGGTACTGAGCACCCCAACTAGCTCAAGAGGTCAGAGAACTGTAAAGTCTGGGAAACAAAGGCAGCATTATGTTTCCGGTATAGAATCTCTCAAGAATCTGTAGGTGACAGAAAACAAGAGACAAAACTAGGCAGCTTTTGTCTAGCTTTTTTTTTTTTAAAAAAATCTCACTGATGTATACTCTGCACTCTTATCAGGCAATCTGTTCCAGGCCTTAGCTATCACTTCTGGGAAGCTTTTCTTTATGTCTAAATTAATCTCCCTTTCCACAGTTAAAGCTTATTATTACTTGTACTACCACAGTGGGCATGAAGAATAGTTTATTCTCTTCCTCTCTGCAGTTACCTTTTATCATGTCTTTCCTTAGTTTTAGGCTGGATTCAACTTATATTACTTATATTTTTCATTACAAGTCATGTTTAAATCATGTTGTTGTGCCCTCTATTCCTTCTAGACAATTCACATACTTTCGGAATTCTGCTACCAAATTAAAATATAATATTCCAGCAGAAGTTGTCTTAAAGCCAGCTACAGCAGAAAGATTATTCACATATTTCATATTTTTATACACCAATGGCATAGTATTTTGCTTTCCCACATGGCATAGAAGACTCATGTTCAACTTGATATCCACTAAAGCCCCCAGATCTTTTCTTTCCTGGGGGCAGTTATTCTAAAGCCTGGATTTGTGCCATTGACTACTTATGCCCGAGTGTAGTGTTATATAGAACAAGTACCCAATATGCAGTGGTCATTTTGAATTTTAGTTCTGTCAAGAAGAATGCTTACAGCTTGTCAACACCTTCAGTTTTCATAATTTCACATTTCTTAAAACTTCCATTTTATCATACTGCACATTAAGGAAAACGTTGATTAGACCTCACGAATCTCAAATCAGTATATTATTTTTAAGAGGCAACCATTTTTAGTCAGCTTATGAGAACATTGTGTTAGTATCAGAAGCTTCACTAAAGCTTTTTTTTTGCCTCCTAAACAAGTAAAATCTTGTTTTACTCTCTTGTTTTACACACCACCACACACCTACACCCCTCTCCCCCAACCCAGTTACAGCAATTATTTTTATAAAATTGTTTTGGCTCTTAGTCATCGTTCCTTTTGCTGAGGCTTGCAGTCTTTTTGTTTGCTAATATATTCCAGTATTTTTCTGGAAATGGAAAGTAGTCTGAATGATACATAGTTTTCCAGATTTTTTTTGCTTTCCCTTTTTTAAGGACAGATAGGTAACTTGTTTGATTTTTTTCCAGTCTTCCAGAATCCCATTCATCATCTATGAGTTTTTTAAGTGCTTCTGAAATTGCTTCAGCAAATTCTCTATACTCCCTATATTTCATCATGTCTGAGTGATTTAAAGCCAACTAACTTAGGTTCATATTCCCTAATGTTTCCTTTTTTCTATCTTGAATTCTTTGTTGTTTGTGCTAATTACATTATCTGCCTGATTGCATCTAACCTTTTTAGTGAAGACTGAAGCAGTAAATGCATTAAACATTTAGGGTTTTGTTAGTGCCATGAATTCATAGGTTTTTTTCCCTGTTGAGTAGCAGACCAGCTTCTTCCTTAGTCTTCCTCTTGCAACTAATGTACTTACTGATTTTTTTCTTTGTTTATCTTGCATGTTCCTTGCTAGTTGTTTCACATTTTGTGCCTTCACTTTTCTCAGTATGTCTTTCTGTGTTCCTGGTAGTTCTGTTATTGCTTTGTTCTTCATTTCTCACCTTAGTGATTTGAATAGTACTCATTTTCTGTACCTATTCTTCTTGTGTCTGAAGTAATGACTCTGTGATTTTACAAAGTTGGTCTTGCACAGTTTCCATCTTTCTTCTGTGCTAGATGATTTACAGTCACATTTTAAACAGAATTTCTTTAAAGAAGTTCTTCATTGAATTTTTTTCCCAGGGGATCTTACTTGTCATTTCTGAGTTTCCTGAAGTCTTTTTTTTAATGTCTTTTTTATTTATTTTATTGTTCTTCTTCCTTCCCATCCTAAGAATTAAAAATACTGTGATTCTGTGGACACTCACCTAAATCTCTTACTGTCTTTTTTCTTCTTTTTTCATAAGGTCTATGCCTTCTTGCTTTCTGTTTTGTATAACAAATTATTATTAGTCCATCTGAGGGAATTGTTGGATAGTCTCCATTTCACTGAATTCCTTTCACAAAAAAATAATTTAGTTAGTCAGAGATCAGAATTATCTCTGTTTTTATGCTTCAGGCATTATTTCTTAGATGCTTGTAAGAATTGCCGTTACCTGTTCAGTGTTTCTGGTTTGGCACTCACGCAATAACCCCCCACCTTCTTTTCCTCTTGTTAGAGAAGAAAACACATAACAGAATAAGCAGTCAATAATAGAAAACATGGTAGTGACAGACATATGACAAATCAAATAGTTCTATCTATTTTTTACTATAAAATCAAAGATGTAATATTAATGACGTTTCAGACAAATTTCATGGCTTTGTATAAAAGTAGCTAGAATATTTATCGCACTTAATGTATAAAACACCCTGATCAAATAATAAATATTCCTCACAGCCTCCTTCTCATGCAAGTATATTATCCTATTCCAAAGGAATAGAAATAAGGGGAATTACAGGACTTCCCCAAGTCTTCAGGGTAATCACCCTCTGGTTAGTTTGGGATTCCTGGAACTTGAGGCTTCCTGATTCTGACAACTTTTCAGTGATCCAAACTGCCCTGCATTATTGTGGGAAATATTAACTATTGTACTTCTGTTTCCATATCCTCAATTCTCAGTCCTAAGTAACATATCATACATTTCAATCTATTATCTCGGAAGACAGCTTCCCACTATAACTTAACTACAATGCAGTACTATGACACAGATTCTGTACAATACCTTATCATAACAGCATAGATGGTAAGAGTATCTACTAGTTGTGTATGGAATCTGTTAGTGGTTCTGTTGCTGAAACACGAATGGAACACTTAGCACTTAGTAAAAGTTTGCTTGAAAAATAAGCTGGTTTTTGTTTTTTGTTTTTTGTTTTTTGTTTTTTTTTTACCAAATACTGTTAACTGCTGTTAACAAAAATAAGGACCTAATAGATCCAGTCTTAGATTGGACAGCTTTTAATAGCGTAAGCACTCAGTGAAGTACACAATTCAAAGTGCCATTTAATTGCTCATTCTGCTGTAACTATGACTGAAGAATGATTTGTACACTGTATTGTTTATTGCTGCACAGTAAGAAAAATGGAATTTTTCATCAGATTTTAGCACATTCAAAGTCAGTGGAAGTAAAGCTTCTAAGTCTCTGAATAATTTTTAAAAAATTGGATCAAGAAGCTAAGTCCAGAGAAGCAATTAAACACCAAATATGGTGCTTAAATGCCAAATATGGTACTTAAACACCAACCTCCATAGGTTCAGGCATCTTTCTCATGTTAAGGTGTGACACACAAATTTCAGCGTGATGTGTGACAGCCTCCTAATTCCATATCAGCCTGTTAATTGGCAGACATTCTTGATTCAAGTGTGTGAATAGGCTTAATGTGTATAGCTGATAACTGACTTTCATGTGTTGCCAGGAAGAATTCAAGTCGTGTTAAACAGTAATGTTTTGGGGTGACTCATTCACAAAACTTCTTGATAGT
This sequence comes from Calidris pugnax, assembly GCF_001431845.1. Taxonomy (NCBI): domain Eukaryota; kingdom Metazoa; phylum Chordata; class Aves; order Charadriiformes; family Scolopacidae; genus Calidris; species Calidris pugnax. Next base: position 1,641,616 of record NW_015090999.1, on the reverse strand, counting down.
GAATACCAGAAGCTGGAGAAAAAATGTCTAAATTCAGAGCTGCAATCTGTAAACCTGCCGTTTAGCTGGTACCTAACTCTTCAGGTGCTTCAGTGTCTAAAAGCCCTAAGGTGCTCAAGAAGTGTGCTTCCATAAATTTATGTTCCATTACACTTCATTCCTAAAGTTTTTAAAACTTTTAGCTTAACTCTAGTGGCATAAAAAAATTAAGAGGTCCCCATGCAAAAACCACTTGGATGCTGGTTCTCACAGAGTGTGCAGGATTAGGCTCACTACGAAATACTGTAGCAGCCCTGGCTTTTCTTGGAGGGTCCTGTGGAACCAATACCCTTGTGTAGTTATCTGTAACACTGAATGGAATATAGGAGATCCAAGCACACTTGCTTTCTACCTGAAGGAATTATAAACATTTCCTTCACTGTTTCTGACTCAGCAGGAAAATGCAGGCTGAACTCGAGCAGCTTTGAAAAGTTGTTAAATTCCATTCTCCAAAATAGATTTATTTCCTGCCTGCTTAATAAAAGAGCAATGCTGTTCTCACTATTAATCCAAATAATCGATTTCCCTCAGATAAGGATACTTAACATATTATTTGAAAATGCAGTAGTTTTTCATGTCAGTGTTTGAGCCAGGATCTCTCTGGCGAGCATCCCATGCTCGGTTTTTCATTCCTGGGAAGAAGTAATCACCGAGTTCTGCTAACACACAACATGAATGAATTTCCTGTGTGTTTCACAGCCAAGGATCAAACCACAGTGCAGTACAAAAAAAAAAAAAAATAATTTAATTTTTACACCAGTGATTCTTTTCATTTGCACTTTTGTTCCACAGCCAAAAATAAAACCCCAGAGCAAAAAAAAAAAAAAAAAAAAAAAGATCAAGGGCTGGTAACATCAATAAACAATGACTTCCTTATCACTATGAACAGTATGCAATTTCCAAGCTCATTCTCCCCTCTGGCCTTTGAGATCAAAGATCAACAAATGATTATGTGATAAAGCAGAAAGTAGATGATCCAACCCAGCAGTGGCTTGCATCATTTTTCTCAGAGGAACTTAGAAACTGTTACGGGGTAATTTTTCTTCTGGTCTGAAAACCATTATCTGTGGAGCATTAGTGGAACCAGGCTATTTATTCTGTCCCATGCCGTACAGGACTCCACTGTGCAAGACAGATGGATGCCACAACCTTGGCTACACTCACACATTAACAATGCATTATGTTGTGTCTTATTTTCAATTGATGCACATAACTAACTGTCAGAATATCTTTGGGATATTAGCTTTTAAATAATAAATAATGTCCCTCAAGGAAGATAGAAATGATGATCAGAAAAGGAAATACTTTGAAGAATTAGGTGAGCTGTTTTCTCCATCTTCCACTGAAGCTAAAATCCTCTGCTGGCCAATGTGTTAGTAAAACTCACAGTCAGCTTTGGATTCTTGCTAACTTGGAAAGGATAGTATCTGTTTACAAAAAAAAGCTTTCTTTCACCTTCAGTATGCTAGGATGCTGCTTAGACATCTGTCTGTATAGGTGGCTCAACTTAGTATACAAGCATTCTTGAAAAATTGAAGGGTTATTATTTAATAATCAGTGGCTCCCTACTTTCAGGTGTTGCTTTCCTGGATGTTTTGATCATGGGCCTTGTTAGAGACATGAAGTTTGTTTTCTGGGACAGGGAATTGTTTTATCCCAGCACAGATTCAGGGAATGAGCTGGTCATGTAGCCAGACCTGGGAAAAAAGTAATTCTGGAGTCTTCATGTGTGTGGAGATAAAGATACTTAATTGTGGGTGGATTTTTTAGAAGTAAAGATGTAGTTCAGAAAGTCATTTCAAAATGGACTGCCATGGAAATAATTGTTTGCTGGAAAAGGTAGCTTAAATAAATTCAGCACAGACTGATTTTTCACTGCAGTATTTCTTTGCCAGTTTAGTTCTATGGGATAAATCAGAAAAAAAATCATATCAACATGGTAGAGTATTCTTTAGGCAAAATACATTGAAATAATAGCATGCTGCATCCTTACCTTGGGAACTGAAAATGGCAATTGTTAAGTTCTTAGATGGGTGACAACTATACCAAGAAATATGCATTCATTAAAATTCAAAATAAATATATTGCTGGTAGATTATACTAAATAATCACAAAACATTAAACCTGCTAGGATGTGTTTAATAGTGTATCACTGACTTAGTCGGATACATTGAATAGGATATCACTAAGAGCTTCCTCTGGCCTTTCTGCACTGCTATCCAGCATTTCAGGGTTTGATTGAACAAATCAATGGTAGCCTATTTCATTAATGCCAGACAAAATCAGCACAGCCAGTAGGAGCAGATTTTACCAGGGTTTTTTTTCCCTTATGATTCCTGAGTTTTGGGGAATCTTTGCTGAAGGTAATTAATTTATGTAATGGATTAGACATTTTAGGCTTCATCAGGAATTAGCATATAATCAGGTGGGAGGAAAATTTACATTTCAAAATTGTGGTAGTCATTTGCACTTGAAGGCCCTTGAAAAATTAATCTTAACACCCAAAGGTTCCCAAACAGCAGAGAATCTTATAGTAAAATATTTTTCCTTTTTTGTTTTTTTCCATGCATTAATTAAAAAAAATTATCTTTGTGGCAATTGAAGACCCATAAGGTAGGTAAACTCAGTACTAAATTCACCTAGCACTAAACCTGATTCAATATGTAGACCCTGTGAGTGGCGTTAATCTTTTCTAATTTTAGGCACCTATAAAGTAGCTAAAAGAGTATTACCTCATTTCGGCTGAGCATAGCTCATAAAGAAAGGAAAGGAACTCCAGAGTGCAATCCATCCCATCTTAAGGTGGATGGCTGCCATAATCGGGATGAGTCGCCCATCAAAGTTGTCTTCCTGAGTGGGAACTATGGCTTGCACAGTTAAAACATCTTTTTAATTAATCAGTAATCTTAGATTTGCCTCAGGGATAAAATATGAGGAGGTACCTATCTGAACCCCCTGATTATCCAAATAGGTAGGGTAGGTGATGTGTTTGACTTTTAGGTGGCTAATATAAGGTGATATGAATCCTGCTTTATACTTTGGAAAGATGACACTTTTGCAAGAATTGTTTCATTGTTATGATACTAAAAATTATCATTTTTAAACACATAGAAAGGAAAAAATATTATCCACTTTATTTCCCCCCTCATCTCAGAACACGATTAAGGAAAATTACAATTGCATTGTTGTCTTACATACCTATATAAACTAAGCCATCCAGGAGAAATTTAAAACAATATTTATCTACTTATTTATTATTGAAGACTATAGATTTGGTGAGTTTGTAGCAGCAAGTTATTAATGATGCATAAAGTACTGCATCAACAGTTAAAAGAGAATAAAGCCAATACTTTGCAATTTTAAAATCATGTTATTATTTATTGTAGGTTTAGAAAAGCTAAAACCAGTAGAGCCCAAGAAACATGGAACGATATACTTGAAAGAGAAAATAAAAGGAAAAAATGCAATTTTTCTTTTCTATAGATTTTTTTTGGCCTTTTTTCATTATTCCCTTGAGTCCTTTTATGTATGTGCCATCTATAAAGACATATGGCTGTAATATGAGTGTTCACAGACCTGTGTCTGCTCAGTGGAATGGTTTATGTTATGGTGCATTTTTCCACAAAAAATAGCTATGGGTGTCATCTTTTCTCATGTAGATGATAGTTTCCTAAGCCCCATTTTTCCAGTTGATCCATAATAGTTCCTACAATGCTACTTTCTTCCATGATGCCTAAATGACCAGTGATTATTGCTCATGCCATACAGAAAGTCAGTTAATGTATGCAGCTGAACCAAACCATGCAGAAAGATGTCAAGTGAAACAAAAAAAAAAAAAAAAAAAAAAAAAAACCTTCTTCTGGCTTGGATGACAATAAAGTTCTCTGAGAGAAGTGCTTTGGAGAGATTTTGTTTCAGAGTGAGCACCCTGTCACAGGGTCAATGCTTATAGCTTGCCAATACACGGACTTTATTTCCATTAGCAACACTATAGACCCTTAATAACCCGCCTACCCGAAAAAAAAAAAAAAAAAAGAAGAAAAACGTCCTTATGATAGGAATAAGTCAAAGAATCTAAGAAATAGTTGTTTAAAGAATGTTCTGATACTCAGCTTCAGATAAGTAATGCTCATGGCAACTTCAGAAGTACATTTCCGTGCTATTCATTGCACACATGCTCTGTTCTTGAGGCTCCCACCATGTGCCTAGTCACATATTACAGAAGCATTAAGGTATATAAATTTGCATTATCTGCCAGCTAGAGGAGAAAGGGATTCCTTCTATACCATTTGCTTTAAGGCAAGTGACAGCTTTCTGAGGGCAATTTCCCACCCTCATGGAGAGAGTCCTTCATCAGCAGTCACACTGGTTTGAGGAGTCTTCTTGAACCACTGATTACAATACGCGGGAGTCTTAAGAAAGAGCAAAATGATCCTGTGTCTCTTCTGTAAATGTCATCCCACTAAGGCCCACAAACAAAGAGAGGGAGGAGAATAGTTCTCACAATGGGACATTTCTGTAATATTCAATATGCACAAACAAACGTCCAACATGAACTTCTGGTCACAGAAGAGAGTAGCAGGGGACTTCTAAGAGTCTCTGGAGAACGAGAAATTATCTCACTCTTCCCTTCTTCTTGATGTCATGGTATCTTATTTGCTAATTTAGAAACATATCATTTCTGCTTGCATGGGATATGAGAAGGGAGTATTTTGTTGTTTTCTAGACAGATGATTTTCATGGTTTTGGAGAAAGCTTTCACAACTTTTAAGTATCCTGTATTCAGAGTAAGTCTGTTTTCAAGAGCTGCAGTTATTGCTCAACCTTTAGGATTAAAGTAGGACTAATTTACATGGCTTTGTTGTAAGAGAAATATACCACTGGAACTGAAATGGAAGTTTTCTTTCCTGGGATGGTCACAGAAGATCAGTGTTCTTGGTGTTCCTTCCCCCACCTCCATTCTTTGTGGTCTACAGTCTGGAGAAGAGTTGTGGTCATGCCTGCTTTGTCACTGACGAGCAAGTGGCAGTGACACTAGTTAAGGAAATAGTTTAATATGTGATCTTGTGAAACTGGATTTGGCAGGGGTTTAAAAGGCATCTGTTAAAGTAAGTGGAGAATAGGGCTGCCACTTTCAATCTTTAGTAGACGGCACACAAATTTTATCCCTGTAGTAAACCTGTCTGTAGAACCACATGGATTGTCTTGGAAAGAACTAGGAGGAGTGATCTGAAACAACTCTAGGAGTAAGCTAATAGTCCTGGTCAAATTCTTCCCCTAGGCTCTTTCTCTTCAGTGGGCTTGTTATCCATTATTAGTTTTAGGAGTATCGTAAATGTTGGCAGTGCAGTCTAATTTAACATTACAAATGTGTTGCCTTTCTTCTGTGCCTAAAAAATGAAGTTTTTTCAAGCCAAGAGTTTCCACATGGATCTTTTGCAAGTTCTGCCAGTGCACAATTCTTTTGGGATTCAAGCTTAATTCTTTGTTGATGTTATAGTATGCAGGTATTGACACTTATATTATGTATTGCATGTGTATTTTGTGGTGATGTTCTGGAAGATAGTCAAGTTCAGAGGTGAGAAAGCATAGAACACAGATTTTTAAAATTGAGGCTACATTTTCAAGACCTTTTACATATGAATAGTGGTTGAAAATATGAGATTATCTTTTGGTTGAGTAAGTCATATTCAGAAGGCACTGAAATTCATCTGTCTGCATAAGCAAAAAATAGCCTCCATTATGTTCTCCACTTTTTTTTTCATGCTACATGTTTTGGTTATTAACACAGAATAAAATAGTTTGACAGAGAAACACATTGAAAGATAAAAGAACTTTAGTTGATAATTTAATGCATATTTTTCAAAATTACCTCTTTTAGTGAAGAATAGCATATGAGTCATACAAGTTTGTGTATGTTAAATATGCATATATAAGAAGAGATGCATACACATTAGGTGTGACTATTAGGTCAACACTAAACTAACTGTAGACATCAAAAAGAAATGTGACACGACTTCCAACCTGTGAGGTATACTGTTCAGCTTCTGTACAGGATGTATGTTTTCTTTAGGAGATCATTACTTTCACTAGAAATTTGTGTTCTAGATTGCATCCATGCAGTTGAAGTTAGATGAATATATCATTTTAAATACAGGTCTAGTTGCAAAAAGATAATTTCTGGGCAAACAAATCTCTGGAGGAGACAGAGTTTGATCTAATTTTCTACACTGGAAATTCAGATATACCTGTTACAGGTCAGTAATATAGAAGTTCTAAGTAATAATAATACAGAAGTTACAAGTAAATATATAAATAATACAGAAGTTATTAGTAAACTTATAACTAAGATAACCGAGCTATCCCGATGAAATAGCAAAACTAATGAGGATTGGTGAAATAGACTGGATTGTTGAGCTTGTCACCATCAGCTTCCTCTATGAAAATTAAGTGAGAGGCACTTTTTGGGCATGATTCATCTCCCCATAAATATTTTGGCATGATTCATATTCCCCTAAACATCTAAAATAGGTCAGATGAATCATTCCTTAAACATCCCCATAACTTTCTACTGTTCAAAAAAAGAGAACATGGCATTTAGCTGAGGTGGTAGTTGAGATGAATCATCACCATGTATACTTGTGTGATAGGTATGATAAACTCATGTGATCTTTCGCTGCCTTCTTCCTTGTGGATTTTGGATTTGGCATTGGCATTGTTTAGTAAACATCACTGCTTTCATCAGTATTGGCATGCATACGTTCAAGATTATATATGAACTGAACAGCATAAATTGGAAGGCTCCATAGTGAGCCTTAGACTTTGTATTGCATAGGTAATATGTGTATTAATAGCTGACATCACAATATGCATTAGGAGTATAATGATATAAATCAGATCCTCATGCAGAGTCATCAAAAAAATGTAGAAAAGGGTCAAATGTTCTCACATGTCCTACCAGATTCCACTGGAAATAGTTAATTCTACTGAAGCCCAGCTACCACCAACACTGATCAGACTGTTAACAGAAAAAGGACCTCTTTGCGCAGCCATGGAGCAGATGTAAAGGATCTTCACTTCACAATTGTTTTCCACAGTGTTTTCACTGATTGGTTTGTTTTGTCACCATACAGATTCTGTAGTGCTCTAGGAGTTGTCTTTGGATGTGTAGAGTTAGCAAAAGACTCACATTTTATTTTTTTTATTATTTATTATTTATTTTTTTTAATTTTTACTGACTTTTTTTTTTAACAGGAAAGGGGGAAACTAGAGCATTTTAGACTTCTTAGCTTCACTTCAGTTATTAGGAGTAAAAAGCCGAAATATTTTGAAGGCAAATACAAGAACATATCAAGTTGATAAGTAACAATGAAGCTGTATTTAGTGGGGACAAGTTGGGTCAAGTTAATCTAATTTCCCTGTATGGAAATGGAACTAGAACCAAAATATGGGTATGTGAGAAACAGCGCTATTAAGTCATTTGTCTTTCCTAAGTCTTTTTATGTTATTAAACATGCCATTCTCATAAGTAAGTCAGGAATTATCTTGATTAAATTACCACAAAACAGATGGCAAACTTGTTGAAAACCTGCATTTGATTGGTTAGCAAGTGTTCACAGTCAGGATAGAAAGTCACTTCAGTTGTGGTTCTTGGGCAAGTACAGCCACTTGTTTCACTACTGTGTTGAATGGTGAAATAATCACTGTGCTCCCAGCAATTGAGGGAATGCAATAAGAGCTCATCCACAGGCTGGAAAATAGAGCTAGAAATCAAAATACGTAAAAATTTGACAGGGACATATGCAGATTCTGCATTTAGGTAGAAATAAGATGAGTTGAAGATTGAAGGAGGACTGGCTTAGCAGTTGCTCTGATGTAGATGTAGATGTAGAGGTAAACGTGAGTTAGAGAAGTGACGCTATTCCAAAATAGGTTAACAAAACATTTTTGAAGTACCTAGGAACTCCTAAACATATAGATTGTTCACTTAAGCACTTAATTTGGGCAATTTAGACTTGCCCTTGCAAGTCTTTAGTAATAAGTTCGACTACATAGGGGTAGAATTGACCCCCTTTATGACTGAAAGAAGTGGGACTGGTCATTTTAATAAAAAGAAGAGAAAAGAAATTTAAACAGTTTTCAGGAGGAAGATTAATCACCTAGTTTCTCTGAACTAATCACCCTTTTTGTCTGTATAAAGAGAAGAGAAAAGCAGCATGATTCATCTTATTTCCATGTGGACACTTAAACTAGGTCAGATGAATCATGCCATCATCCTCTATACTGATTTAGCTGAGATGTAGACTCATCTGCTTTGGAGATGCATTTGGTCTTTGGAGATGTCTCCACAATCAGGTGGAGAGGATCTAATCTGAAATGTCTAAAAGGAGGAGGAAGCAAATAATTTGTTCTCATTGTTGACAACAAATCAGAGTATGGTGAGGCATTGGAATGATTTTCTTGGAGGCTGTGGCCTCTCTGTTACTGTGCATTTTTTGGGAATAAGTTAGATGTTTATGTTAAAATATGAGATTGTAAATCTAGTCGAACCTGCTCTGGTTTCAAAGGGTGCATTAGAGGACATCTCAAGTTCCTCTTGGCCTTGCACTTCTGTGTGGTTTAATTATTTAGCGAGAGATATTCCAATCCCACATGAAGTGGGATACACAGCTGTAAAGGGCATGGGGAGGTAACCATCCAGTTTTGAGTCGTGCAAGAGATGTGTACCCTTTGTGACATTACATGATGGGGCTGATCGCATGATGGAGTGAAACTCACAGTGGGGTTGCAGTTTGGAAGAGACACGTTTCCAGTAGCTATTGTATCCAGCTCCTTCCCGGAAAGCATTACATGCCTTGGGAATCTATGAGTTGGCAGTGCTGCTGCAGGAGGTGCAAAAAAGGGCTTAGCAGAGCTATATAGTAAAAGTGGATAATGTACTGCTTATACTCATGATCTCTCTGAAAGTTAAAAAAAATATAGCATTTAAGAAGGCAAATTATCTTTTGTATTTATTTGGAAAGAATTTGGTGAAAGTTAAAGTGCATTAAGATACAAAGCTTAAAGGAATAATTTCCTGAAGCCATATTTATGTAATTATTCATACTGTAGCAAACTTAATTGATTTACATTTAAATCTAACATCTATTGTTCTTTGGTCCATTGAGTTAGCTCTAACTAAACATTAATAGTCATTAAAAAGCATCTTGCCAAACAAAATCAGAAAATAATGTGAGATAATCTGAAAAAAAAATGGAAAGCTGTTAACAGGTTTTCAAAAGTTTTCATAGAGTAGACTGCATCTTGAGAACATACATGGACTTTGTAAAGAAGTCCAGACTGTATAAAGAAATCCAGGTTTTGGCTTCTTGTTCATTTGTACCATGAGGCCAGAGAGCTGGGCTGAAAAATCAGATGGGATTTCCCCTTAGCCAGGGCCAATTTTCCTGATACAAGCTACAAGTGCAATATCTGCCTGAGAAAGTGTAGGAAGAAACATCCCTCTGCCAGGTAAGGGTTTTGTTGGTTGGTTTTTTTTAGTTTGTGTGTGTGTGTGTGTTTGTGGGATATTGTTTGTTTGTTTTTCTGCAGATATGCTCAGTGGGGGTATAGTCAGTACATGGGAACCTTACAACAAACAGTATGTGATGGGTTTTTACCCTTTTCATAGTAAAAGCCATTCTGATAAAACAGCTTGAACATCTTGGAGTGTATCCAGAAGTTTCACCTCAAGAGCTTCTGTTGCAGGCTTGAATAACTGCACAAAAACCTCTAAGAGTGTTAGTGGGGAGCAAGAAGAATGCAAGCAAAGGGGATTAATCTGTTTTTGTCCTTCAGCTGTGTCTGCGTTCAAAAGTGTGTGTGAATTGGAAGTAGAGCTAAAGGCAAGTGCCAAAGCTGCTAGCAACAGTGGATCATTGGGTAAGAAAGAGTGAATCAAAATAGAGTGGACTATTCCAATCCGTGCCAATTTGATGATATCAAATTGTTGTCATCAAAAGCAGTTACAGAGAACGTTCTATACAACTGCCGTAGAGAAGTCCTTCTAGAAACAATTTCTTAAGACTTCCCTAGTGTTGAAATATCTTCTGAATTTCACTCAAATTTGATAAGTTTATATAGTAAAACTGTATTTCTTTTGCTAACCAGTTTAGAGAACTAGATTTTTATGTTGTTGTTGACAGGTGCTATTTTCCTTTTGTAGTTGGGAAAGAGCATATTTGCCTGCCTGTTTATCCATCTCCTGAGAGTTTCTGTCTTGTTGAGTTAGAAATGGTACATTTATTAACCTGTCTGAAACTTCAAATTACATACTTTAAATTCATTCCTGTTTACAGCATTCTGCAAAGCAGGTACTGAAATATATGGCATAAACTAAAAAGCTTATGCATCACCTACTTTAAGCAGAATTTTGCACTTCACTAATCACTAATCATCTAACCTAATAGTGATTAGATCAGTAGTCACTCATATACCAGAGCTGTGCAGAGGGACGTGCAGTTTTTCTTCTTGATATCCAAGAGTTATAGAGGAACATAGAGCTAACTTCAACATAATACAGACCCAGTCATGCACTTAGTTGTTCCTGAATCTTCTATGGAAAACATGGGTGTTTGTTTAAGAAATGCAGCTTTAAAGGACATTTTTTTCCTCTCTTTTTCTCCCAATAAAATTGAAGTGAAGCAATGTAAAGTGAAAGGTAACAAATGCATCTCATCAGTTACCAAACTCCTTGGAGACTCTTTGAAAGCTATGACATGTAGTCATATTTTAAATAAACAGACTCCTCAGATTTCTTTGACTGACTGGTGTGACGATATTTAGCGTGGAGTTACTCAGACTATCAGATGCAGGAATTTACCAAACCTCAACTAACACTTAGAAGAAAGCTGTCAGATTAAATATTCAGTGATACAAAATGAATATATTATTTGACGTGCAAGAAGTGTTGCTCTGTAGCGTTGCATCTGCTGGAACCTGATTGTTATTTCACTTTAGCCTGTATCAGTCAAAAACCAGCTCACTGAAGCTGAGGGAATATTGCCAGCATAAGCCTGGGGTAAGTGGAAAAAAAAAACAAAACAAAAAACAACCCAAAAAATCAAGTTCTAAGCTTTCAGATATAAAGACGAAAACTTCATCTGATGACAGTAATCATCATAGCTTTCTGGAAGTCTTCCTGAGGTTGTTCTTTCTCTTCATGTGTATTTCCTCTGTGATTACCTGATAATCACTTTTTATAAAGCTAGCATGTAAAGCCATGATGCTTAGGCAACCCTCTGGCAACCGAGTATATACTTTATTTCATTTTTTTCATTTCATTCATTATTTTTATATACTTTATTTCATTCTAAGAAACACATGTTCCCAGCTGTGCAGAAGGAAAGAGGATTTGCATAAATATATTAGAAGTTTGTCATTTATCTGCCACTAAGACCACTTTGTAGAAGTATGATCATCTTAGCTTTTTATTCATATAAATTACAGTATTGCTTTATGTTTGATGACACTTTCTCCTACTACCTGTTACTTACAAAAATCTAGGGATTCACCCTGACTAAATGCAGATCTTTATATCTGAGTGATTTGTTCTAACATCCCTTTGTAGTCAAGGGAAAGGAACAAGCGCTTCCAGAGAGCAGTTTATCTCAACCACAAGTAGTAATCTAAAGTCAAATAGATTAATCATGCCTTAGAAGTGCTTGTGACTTTTAGGGAGCTTCAGGTGACTAGCTCACATGTGTGTTTGGATTTATGTGAGATGAATTTTACTCTTCTAATCAATTGATTTTCTGGTCCTCCTATGTCAATATCACCCTGATATAAATTCTAAATTTCCCTTTTCAAAAAATAGCCTTTTCATACACCTGAGGTGACTTGCCTTCCTTATTTATTATGGCAAATGTGTAAAAATGCATATCATAAATCATTATCAATTTAATGTCCTTTTGCAAACCATGCACAACATTTTAGGTCAAGAGATTTTCAAACAACTTCATTATATGATGCCAGTTTTAAAGCTGTCATCCCCTGGAGTGTTCTGCTTGCAACATTGAACATATTTCATTCCACACTAGTAAGCAATATATTCAGAATTTAGAAATATTTTCCTCCAACCAGAAAGCATTGCCTGTGAAATGCACAAAATAATGCAAAATCAGAGAGAAGGTAAACAGAATCCAAGAGGAAAAAGATGTTTTGGTAGAGCTCTATTTATTGCTAGATATTTCTTCTCCTGGCACCATACAAAACAATCTGCTCTTGTTGGTTCCAGAATGGCAAGATGAATGGCCCATAATTATCACAATTAAAAGGGTAACAACAGACTGAAAGGAAAAAAAAGAGAAAAGAAAAATAATTTGGGAAGAAAAGTAGAATCAGTGGTTATGACTAGATAAAATAATAACCATATGATATTCATGCATGTCATTATCATTCATTCATTCATTCATTTATATGACAGTCATTCAATATTAAAATATAATCTATCAAGTATGATTACCTTTCAATTAAAACTTAGGAGTATGTTAAAATAACATATTCTAAGGCTAGATATTTTAAACCCAACAGTAGCAAGGTTCACTGAAAAGTTTAAAAAGAATTTTCTGAACTGTTTATGATTAATTTTATTAAGTTATAAAAATGAAGCTCCAGGGAACTGGAAAAAAAGATAACTTTATTCCAGCATTTTATAAAAAACAAAGACTTGGAGATTATAGTGTCAGATCAGCTGAGCATGAGTCCTGTTGCAGTGCTGGGACTGTTCGTGTACATATAAATAGGAAGATGGAAAAAGAAAAGAAAAAAAAACACCCTGGATTTGTTGATTCAGAAAGCAAATTCTTCATGGCAAAATAGTCAGTATCAGGATTGTTAAGAAAAGATTAACACTGAGTGATGATATTAAGCAAATTTTAAAATGAGAATGAGAAGTACAATTATCAATTCAAACTAGTGAAAAGATGAAGTACAATCATGAGTGAATTCATCTCACCTGGCTTTGGGATGTGTTTTTCTTGATTCTTCAGCACACTAAATTTTCAAATAAAATGTATATAATTTTTAAAAAGAAACACTGGTTAAATTGGGAAGGAGTTTCTTATGAGTCCACACAATTTCATTATGGGTAAAAAGGAGAGACAGACTCCTGTCCCCCTTACATATGGGTCTGAGAGAATTTATTGTATCAATGATTAGTGTTTGAACAGCCTTTCAAAGTGCCACGGTTCTTCTTCGTGTAATCGTAGTGATGCTAATGCTCATAGCCCTGATTCTCTATGATTGCTAATTCCTATTAATATTCCAAATAAAACTGTCATACACCAACTTCCTAGTGTCTGTGCTTTTCTCTGGTGGTATGATCACATCTCCTGCATGTTGCTCAGATCAGCCCTCAGTCCTGAGCTCTCCACTGGGAGGAGTACGATGCTGCTGGTGGAGCTTTCTTCCATGATGGTCTTGGGACCTCTATGGGTTAATTAGGTTTGTTTCAATCCTGTTTTGTATTTGTTTTGATCCTGTATACTCTTACCTACCCTATGGGCTTAATTACACCGTGGTTGCTTAATTTTTTTTATTCCTCCATGTAACATTTTAAAGGGTGAGAGTTATGCAATTTCAGAAAGCTAAAAAAAATCCCCAAAACTCCACAACTTAAAAAAAAACGCAACAAAATTTACAATATAACTAAACCAAACTCAAAATTACAGGATATGCAAGAAATGCCTGTCATCTGAGTATCTGAGTAATTTGCCATTGAACACGAAACAACTAAGGCAATGGTCACCTGATTCTAATTCAAGTTTCTTAAATATTTTGTTTCAAATAGAGCTAAAATAAATTCAAGACCAGACAAGACGTGACAAATTCTGAAGTCTGTTATGAGTAGTTAATGGTTGTAAAGCCTGAGGTGTATCGCTAACACTTGGCAACACAAAGTTCCTTGGGTTACAGGTTTACTCTGTTCTACCTGTTTTCTTACTGACTTCAGTGGTGAATCTATAATCTATGAAATGGATTAATTTAAAATATGTGTTAATGAGGAGCAGTTTTAGCGAGTCTGAAGTATCTTCTTATAGCACTTATCCTTTTGATCTCTCTCCCATATAACCTTCACAGGCAATGCCCTAATGAGTTCATTCCTTATAATTCATTTATATGTCTTGAAGACTTTATTCTTCCAGCTCATTTTTCTGATATGATAAATGATTAGGGGATTTCACAGTGCAACTCGTACTGTGTATTACTTTGTAGTTAGGGCTAATTACACTGAATTTCCCACCTATACACATTTCCCTATTTGATATATTTTAAACAAAAATATTATGTATGCAATACTGGGTGGATTAATTAATTTTCTGTAATTATTCTTTTCCATGATCTTTGAGTGCTTTTTGTTTGCTAGGCTGCAAACTGTACTTGAGACTTTCCCCGTGACTCCAACAGGGCAATGTATGCAAGATACACTTGATTGAACTATAAATCTTTTATAGAGAGAGTTTGATGCTTCTGGATTATTTGCGCTGCCCATAAACAGGAGGAAAACACGTGAGATCACTGAACAGCAACTGGCAAGAGGCTCATACTTTCCCACAGGATTTTTTAAGTCGTAATAAATTCATAATATGATTAGGTTTTTCAGCTTTTGGTTGGATTTAGTTATCTGGATTCCTGTATATTATGGGCTGATACTTAAGGTAATCCAGACTCATCAGTTTTGGGTTCCCTCTGGACTGTGAAAGGTATTCCTGCTGAATACTATGTCCATAGTTCAAGGATGAATTTTAACCTGTCTGGTTATAATTTATTGAGTTCTATATCTTACCCTGACTAAGTGTGAATTAATTGATAATACGTAATGTAGGCTGGTGATTAATACTGAATTATAAGACTTCACAACTGTTGGCTCACTACTAATACTGGATTTTTAATTTATTACACTATCTTTGTGTTGAGTACTACAGATGTTTCAAAAGTTAATACTAAGAATTTAGATCATGCATCTTTTCACTCACAGCTTGTATAGAACATTTATCTGTATTAAGAAAATGCAGTTGCTTTTGTAACAACGTGATTCAATATAAATAGCTTTTAAATTAATTTTCTAAGATACCTGTAGGAGAAAGACACTTTGCCAAAACTAGTAAGGATGAGAATTGCAGGGCTGGTTTAAAATCCAATCCAAATTCTATTTCAGTCAGTGCATTATTTCCATTAAATTTGATTAATGTCCAGGAATTAAAAAAAACATTTCTTTTTTGTTCTTTTTATGAGTTGTTCTAGTAAACAAGGCATCTGTATACTTTTGTGTCCTTTTTAAAGCCAGTAATCCACTGGACTGATCACTACATTGTGGTGTCTTTATCATTTAGAACTACCTATGGCTCTCAGGAACAGAAAGATTAAAGAAAGTGAATGAAAGATTGCAAATCTCCTAAGGCCTGATAGTTATTTTACATCACTTTGTTATCACTTTGTTAAACACACTAAATACTATAAATACAAAAAACGTATATAAAGAATCTGATATGAAGAATCAGCTGAATAAATGAAATACATAAAAAACCCCACTGCTCATCTACATTTTTTTCCTAGCCTTGTGTTTTGTTCCTTCTTAGCAAAACCAGGAAAGGAGACACGACTGCTCTTTCAAAAAATTAATGCTTTAATATATTGACAGCCCCTATTTTTGACTTAGAAGTGTACAAATCAAAATTTTAAGTGTAGCCAAAGAAAAATAAAGTAGCTGTGTTATCCATGGTAATTGCTAGACATTATTCCCAGTACTGCTGCAGAAGGTAGCTGTAGGATATGGTACAGTGGTTACTACGAAGGTCTCGTAAGGGTGGAGATAACAGGCACTGAGCCTGCAGATTAAAAAATCATTTAATAACAATAAAAAGAGGTTGTCTGGCTCATCTTGGTTATATTTAAGGTGTCTTTTATATATATTGGATTTATACTCATTGAAAAGTCTTCATTTCTTTTATGTGACTGAATAATTAAGACTGATGGTGTTAGCCTGGGCCCAAAGACTTAAAAGGTAGAGAAGGACATTGTTAAATATCTGTGATGCGCTTACAGTATTGAACCAGCATAACTTGATTTGTCACTGAAGTCTCTGAAAGTGCTGGATATGACATAGATTGCCATCTTAAGGTGTTCACAGGGGCTGTTCAATATTGAAAGTGAACACAGGTTTGCTTTACTGTCTGTCATTCTTCGGGCTGTCTGAGAGCATAACAAATCCTGGAACAGCTTTGGCGGTTATGAAGTAGGAAACATGCCAGTAGAATAAACCAAATTAACAAATTTTGTGAGAAATCCTGAAATTTCAACTAAACAGCATGATGCAGAATCGTAAACACGAGTGGCTGGTATTATCATATGCTGTTTAGAAAAGCACAAATAGTCAATAAATCACGCAGTTGATTATTGTACTCATTCATCTGTGGGTTGCTGGGGCATAAGCAATGTAATTCAATCTTGAAAGTTTGTTATTGTTTAGACCACATTGTAAAATCTATTGATTATCCATGTGCAGCGTGATTTATTCTTTCATCTAATATTTGTGCTCTTGGTAATAGGATACTGCAGCCATGGATTGTAACAGACATTTTGGATCACATACTTTATGGTTTTCATCTAGGAAAAAGTAATAATAAAAAATTGAGAGGGGTCATAAAAGCCTTATTCATGTCATTCTAAAGAGATCATTATAACATCATTATTTGGCTAACATTACCTATGTTAGCAAATTTCATGTGAAGCATTAGATAAAATTTGTGTAAAAGACTGAATCTTACAAAAATAGCCACTTTCCTAGGAGACTTCAATTTTCTTCACGCTTTATTATTTTAAACGAAGAATCGATTTGACTTAAATTGACAAATTCTGGCTGCTCCAAACTTTTGTATGAAGGGTTCTTGAATTCTAGGTATCTAGAATTTAGTTCAGTCGTCTAGGCACAGCCAGCTAGAACCATTTTAAATGCAAAACATCCACACAGAGCCTGCAGTTGTGACACAGGAGCCGCAGGATACCTTCTTCTGCCCTTCTGAACTGGCAGATAAATGGCATCTAACACTGGAAATGGTACTAAACCCTCTTAGGCAACTAAATAAAGTCTCCACAGTAGAATTTTACTTTCTTTGCATTCCTTGTTCTCTCCAATAAAAATGAGACGTAATGTAAAGTAGGATATTTAGACCTGTAATTTAGCTGTCCTTGTATATGTGCCTTCCTGCGAGCGAGGTGTCCAAACTGCCTTTATAGCTGGCAGAGATCTCATCCTCGGCTCAGTCGCCTTAAACTGGGCATCTTGATTAATCTAATATGCCCTGTCTGGTGTGTTGTGTGTCATCTGCTGCTCCAGGACATGGCTCTCCCATACACATGCACTCCTACGAACACGGGGTGCAGGGGAGATGTCTCAGGTACCATCTGGGCTGAGGTGCTGAGGTTGAGAAAAGTAATGGAGCTGGTGGTGATGCGGGCAGCTACAGAGCTGGCAGTTCTGCGTGTCAGCTCCTGGGATAAACTGAAAAAGTTTTGCTGTATTGAATAGGTCTCCGCTGGTGGGAGCCTGGTTCCATGTAGAGTCGTGGCTTCAGGAGTCTGAATTTTGAAACAAATCAAACCCTTTCCTGAACCACTGTGATATTTGGCACCTATGAACGCTTATAGTGAAGTTCACTTTGTGCCACAGTAGTGAAAAAAGCGACAAACCAACAAATGGGATACATTGTCCTGTTCTTTACTGTGGAGTGCAAAAAAAAGAGAGAGAACAAAATCAGTCTTAAGATTGGTGTGAAATATGAAGCTAAGAGTTAAAAGATACCAGAGGAAATTACTCTGATTTATGAGGATCTATCTCATTTTTAGTGGAGAAAACAAAGAGTGAATAGAACATATAAGCAGATTTGTTTAATGTGTCTTGTCTGGGATCTTTTCACAAGGCATGCAATTTCAAATCCACTGAAGTCAGTGATAATAATTTCACTGACCTGAACAAGCTTTTTGTCAGAATATAAGACATTTATTCTTATGCGTAGATATATATTAAAGATATGATAGGCAGTCTTGCTTATTGTATTAAAATTATTCTGAGTGTTTTACTATTCCTTTCAGTCAGTGACTTAATGTCAGACTTCAGATTGCTTCTTTAATTGCCTGACATAGTTTGACACTGCTTCTGCCTATTTTTAACATTACTGTTTGGACAGTATTAACTATACTTCATTCTTTTCCTCACTTTATTTCTATAAAGTCCCAATAAAAAAAATAAATGTGAAAAAATCACAGAATCATAAAATCATAGAATGGTTAGAGTTAGAAGGGACCTTAAAGATCATCGAGTTCCAACCCCCTGCCATGGGCCGGGAAACCTTCCCCTAGCCCAGGTTGCTCAAAGCCCCATCCAGCCTGGCCTTGAACGCTTCCAGGGATGGGGCATCCACAACTTTCCTGGGCAACCTGTTCCAGTGTCTCACCACCCTCACAGTAAAGAATTTCTTTCTAGTATCTAATCTAATTCCCCCTCTTGGTTTAAAACCATTACCCTTTCTCCTATCGCTACGCTCCCTGATAAAGAGTCCCTCCCCATCTCTCCTGTAGGCCCCCTTCAGGTACCGGAAGGCTGTTATAAGGTCTCCCTGGAGCCTTCTCTTCTCCAGGCTGAACAAGCCTAGCTCTCTCAGCGTGTCTTCACAGGAGAGGTGCTGTAGCCCCTCTGATCATTTTTGTGGTCCTCCACTGGACCCATTCCAACAGGTCCATGTCCTTCCTGTGTTAAGGACTCCAGAGGTGGACACAGTACTCCAGGTGGGGTCTCACCAGAGCAGAGCAGAGGGGCAGAATCACTTCCCTGGACCTGCTGGCTGTGGTTCTTTTGATGCATGTTGGATACAGTTGGCTTTCTGGGCTGCCAGTGTGCACTGCCGGCTCATGTCGAGATTCTCATCCATGACCACTTCCAAGTCCTTCTCCTCAGGGCTGCTCTCCAGCCATTCTCCACCCAGCCTGTATTTTTGCCTGTGATTGCCGTGTCCCAAGTGCGGGACCTTGCACTTGGTTTGGTTGAATTTCATGAGGTTTGCACAGGCCCACCTCTCAAGCCTGTCCAGGTCCCTCTGGATGGCATCCCTTCCCTCCAGTGTGTCGACCACACCACACAGCTTGGTGTCATTGGCAAACTTGCTGACGATGCACTCTATCCCACTGTCCGTGTCACCGACAAAGCTGTTAAACAGCACTGGTCCACATACAGACTCCTGGGGAACACCATTTGTCACTGGCCACTTGGACGTTGAACCATTGACTGCAACCCTTTGAGTGCGGCCAGCCAGCCAGTTCCTTATCCACTGAGTTGTCCATCCATCAAATCTATGCCTTTCCAATTTAGAGACCAGGATGTCATGTGGGACAGTGTCAAATGCTTTGCATATGTCCAGGTAGATGGCATCTGTTGCTCTGGCTATGTCTACCAACGCTGTGGCAATATCATAAAAGGCCACCAAATTTGTCAAGCGTGATTTACCCTTGGTGAAACTATGTTGGCTGTAAATACATAGCACGAATATTTGAAAAGCTTGAATGAATAAAAGAAAGTTACTGAGTCACAGCCATTCAGTGGCTAATACTTGTAATGTGTTTCTAAGTATTTTTTTTCTCAACTCTGAGGTAAGTTTCCTTTTGATGTAGGTATCTCTCCTTTGCCTGCCCTGTAGTGCAAGCTTCTTAGGCAGATCAAGGAAATACCTCAATGCAAACACTCTTTCTGTTTTGAAAACCAGCATTTTTCCTTACCTGCAAATCATAGATGAAGTCAGGAGAGAACATTTCTGCAGTATACTTTAAATTTTATTAAAAACTACTCAGTGTGTTTAAGGATTGCCACCTAACACATGAAATTAAATATAAGTTTAATCATTCAGGCTTCACTGGTTATGCAGATCTTGAGGCTTAGAGAGGGTGTATCCATCACCGTGCCCGATGAGAGCAATTCTGCACGTTCCATCACTTCCCTTGACCGTAGCGATAGCCAGACCAAGCAGCATTGTTTAAGAGCACGTCCTCATGTGTGTTTGGTACAGCTCCTTCCTTTGGAAGACAAGAAGACAAAACTGTTTGATCTTTTAAGAGTTAAGTTTTAGTGGAATGGAAGAGTTGTTTCAATTATTTAATGTTCCTTTTGCCCATCCATTTAGGATGGTAATAGGAATGGCTTGAAGTGGAGTGACTGAGAGCATTTAGCTTCCTATTGCACATTGCAGAATGAGTCGTGAGATGAGAGGGCTAATGTATTTATATAGGTAGACAGATACGTTAGGGCTTTGTTGTATTTTGTAACTTAACAACTCAGCTTAGAATTAATTTCCTTTTATATATATGTTTATTTTTTTTTAGACTGGGTTTCATACATCCTGCCAGGAAAACATGGATTATTAATTGTGTTGTAACATGACTTGTAAGGTGTTTGCCTATGTACAAAATGCAGTTGTGACTGTGGAGAAGTTTGTCTCTTCAGAAGTTCTAATGCAAAAATGCATTCTGGATAAATGTAAGATGTCCTTATGTAATTGTTTTTAAAACTTAAAAATAATGAACTTGTTTTTTATTACAGAAACCTTTGAAACGCTTATCAGACTGGCTGAGAATTACACGAGCACACTTTTCTGCAATGCGTATAGAAACATGGCTGCTGAGGCTACGGCACACGTCCAGGAGTTTTTCACAGATGTTGGACTCTTCATATTTGGCGCAGACGTTAGCACAGAGGAATTTGTCAACAGATTTTTTGACACCCTGTTCCCAGTAGTCTACAACCACGTAATTAACCCTGGCCTGACCGACATTTCACTGGAGTACGCGGAGTGCCTCCGAACGGCGCGAAGAGACATCAAGCCCTTTGGTAACGTTCCCAAAAAGGCCATAGGACAGATGGCAAGATCCCTGTTACCCAGCCGGACTTTCTTGCAGGCTCTGAATTTGGGGATTGAAGTGATCAACACAACGGATCACCTGCATTTCTCTAAAGACTGCAGCCGAGCTTTGCTGAGAATGCAGTACTGCCCCCATTGCCAAGGGCTGACTTTAAGCAAGCCCTGCATGGGCTACTGTCTCAACGTCATCCGAGGCTGCTTAGCTAACATGGCAGAAGTTGATCTTCACTGGCGGGGATACGTTCAGTCCATGGAGGAGCTCTCGAGCGCCATGAGTGGGACCAACGACATCGAGCACGTGCTTCTAAACTTTCACGCCCTTGTTAATGAGGCTCTCCTACAGGCTCGTATCAATGGACCACAATTATCTCAGCAGGTAAGAAGCTGTTTTTATCCCCCATGCTCGGTGAAAACATGACACTAAGAAAAGTAACACTGGGAGTTATACAACTTGTTTGGCCATTTTTATGGTGATAAACACATTTGTATCCAAGTGCAGCTTTATTCGACAGTGCATTTTTCCAGCACTGCCAGTTTTTATTTTAATCATGCACATGACCTGCTTATTTCCCATATTCTATTCACAAGTTTAACATCAAGCGGAGATTTAACATTTTGGCAGCATTTACAGCAAAGACTTTTCAAAGTGAAAAGAATTATTGTGTGGAATTTATCTGTTCCCATTTCTCATGAAAACACAGGTTTTTTCAAATTGTGCTGAGTGAAAATTTTTATTGCACAATCCAATGGAATCTTCTAGTCCTTCACCCTTTTTATTTAGAAGGTAACATTTTCAGTAGGTGCACTGAATAGGTCAAGGTTTAGCTTTACAACCGCACCTGTTAAGTTCTGCTGAATAACGGTGAACAATGGAATATGTCGTTAAGTTTGGAAGCTTAAAATATAATGAGAGGAAAGTAAATTGTCTGGTGAAAACTAATGTCACAAATATTCTATAAAAACAGAATTAAATAATAATCTGACACTTGCGTAAATGATAGTGTTAAACTTCAGCAATAGTAGTTGTTTGCAGTGTGGAAACTTGTTATACAACATACAGGCAGTAAGTTTTAGGAGCACAAAAATATTTCTCAAGAACAGACATAAATTGTTTAATTGATTCATTCTTATCTGATATGCACATAAAGATAAATTTAAACAATCCTTTTAGACACCAGTGGTCTGTCTTAAATAACCTATGACTTTGTGTGTATTATTTGCATGATTTCATAGGTTTCAGAGAAAGTAGCATAGTTCATTTGTAACATGAACTAAATCCTTCCTTACATATACTTAACAGAAAAAGCAAGTTATATGAGAGGTCTGTTAGCTGTGAATGTGTGAAGAATTTTAAGATACCATTAAGGAAAATACACATTATTTAGCCACACGTTAGAAAGAAAGTTAGTATATCTGTGAATTTATGAAGGTGATATAAGTAGCAAAATTTTAATTCTTCCTCTGTTACATTTAATCCGTGATACATTTTGTAATTATATTTTTCTCTGTGTTCTTACATGTAGACTTCACTGACTGACATATTCTGGTTTAAAGCTGGGTCAAATATCTTGATCTGGGGAGATGCCTTTGGTTTTACCCTCAGTCTATTAAAATGGGTTCTTCATCTTGCTTGTAGTCAGTGAGTACCAGGGAAATTGTCCATTTCTATGAATTTCCCTTTTTATCTGCTTTATACCAGTCAGCTACATTAGCCAGAATCTCCTGCTGCTGAACTACCTTGAAAAAAACTGTGATTTTTTTTCTTTTTAAAAGCTTTTTCAGTAACAGTTTGGCTCAAAGGTGGCTCACTAATGTCTAATTCCTAGTATGTTTCAAAGCTACAGTTACCTTTTGGGGATAGTCCCTGTTCTTCGTCAGATTTTGGGTGATCTTTTTTGCCTACAATTTTCAGGAAGACGCTACAATAATAAAGCAAAGGCTCAAGGGAAGGCCTTCTGTTTCCTGTTTTATCCTGGGTCATTTAGTTTGAAAAGTTTTAGACTTGGATTTTCAACAGTGGACTGGCATTGGCACAGTCTTAAAAGTCTCTCAGCACGCTCATGTTTTCAAAATGAAAGTTTTTACTCTCCAAAATAGTATATTTTACTCAGCTTTAGTAAAAAATCAAAGGGGTGAAGAGCTCTCCACCCAGTCTTTTGGCATAATGAAAATTTCGGATTGATCCAAAATAAAATGCTGTATTTTATTATTCCTGTAAACTCTATGGTTTCATCTCTTCCCTCATATGATGTAAGGAATGCTAAAATTTCTTCTGTAATAATATTTTGAGTCAATATGTTTGTTTCAAGTTGATCAAGTGTTAACTTCTGTTGTGTTAAGATCTTCTCATATAGAATAACTTCCATGCTTTAAAAACTAAATATTTCAGTTTTCATTCGATCTGTGTCATACCTCTGCATTTAAACATATCTTTCACTTAATCTCTATGTTGCAGTTGAGCAGTCCTTTCTCTCTTTTATCAATAATTTGGTCAAACGAAGACTGTGATGCATTGATCCCTTGAAACGTGGTGATCAAGCCAGTCAGTTCTGATTTGCTGACTATGGCTTGAGTATATTTCATATTTGCCCATACATTAGATACCTGGACCTAATTCTGACAGTTAATAAATACAGTCTTTCAGCTTTAAGGGGCAGAGGACATGAATTCTGTTGAAATTGGCTCATTAATATTTATTTATTTTATCTTCAGAGTGACTCATGAACTGTTTCAAATTTTGATAAGCAATTAATGCATCAGTGATTCTAACAGACACAGAAAAGATGATTATGAGCCAACAAATCATGGCTCTCTTCGGCACGCAGCAGTCTCTGCAGTTTTAAAAGTTAATTTCATCACAGTAAGTACTTTTATGAGTTTTAAAGAAGCAGAGGAAAAAAAAAAACTTTGAAAGTTTAGAAGTGTGATATATACATATGCAAATGTCAATATGAGAATCAACAGAGTTTCCTGCTTAGTGATATATGTATTTGTACAGCTCTTAATCTAATTGTGCATGTTTAAATAACTATATGTAAAGGATTTTTTTCTCACATGGATATCTATATTTAAATTGAATGTATATTCATACTTAAAGCTCTGTATGGTGTGGAAAGACCACTAATGTCTATATAACGTGGTTTCCTTTTTACAAAACTCTTTTTTTCCAGTAATTTACAACTTGTTCCCTTTCCTGCTTGGGTCGGCAGAGCAGTGCCACACCGTCTCCAGCTGGATTTTCTCTTTCCCTTTGTTCTTCCCTCGCATTCACACCTTTATTTCCTGCCTCCCACGGCTCTGCTGACTGACAAATAAGTGCAGCACCTGTTCATCATGTCTATACCTGGGCATTATTCTGTGCTGTCCTGCAGCATCTAGTGGAGATGTGTGGGTTGTGCAACTATTCACATATAAATGTTCATATATAGAGATATATATATGTATTGACACATGTTTAACGATAGTTCTGCTCTGTGTTCCTGAAGTCTATATATGTCCATTTATGCACTGTTTATACTCAGTGCATACTGGACCCTGTGCTTTTTAGCTGATGGGGAGTTGGAACACAGTTTTTTTTAGCAGACTACTGTGTGTATGCTCATGCAAATACAGCGTAGCAGAGGTTTAAGAGAGCCGCATCATACATAACGAGAACAGTATTCATTATTAAGATAATCTGAAAAAAAAAATGATGTTATGTAGTGTTAAGCATTGGATAATGGGTAAAAATGCTTATTGCTACAAAGGGCTTTGCAGCTTCGTTGTATGCTCTTCTGTGCTCAGCGTGAGTTGCCACATGCTGGTCTCTGCACTTGTGTATAGCTGGAGAAATCCTCATTGAGGGCAACTGTAGAGGCTAATGAATGCACAAGAGCTTTGTAACACATTTAAGCCTTATTTAAGGAAAAGTAAACAAACAAACAAACTAAAAACCTATGGAAACTTGTTTACAAGTTGTTATAAATTGCTTCATGTTACCTCCATTCTCTTATACCAGCTACTGAATGTCAATATTAAGACAGAAGGACAAAGAGAGATTTTAGGAAGACTTGCAAAGTTTTGGTGTGGATGGAGCCTACCATCCCCAGCACAAGAGTGTGTTTCTGTTCCCTTCGTACCTGGGTTTATGGCATGGCCCCATGCCGTGGAAGGGCAAGTTCTTGGGTCACTTACAGTGTGGAGCTTAAACCAGGCTCACCCTGGGTTGCCCAAGTCCTGCTCTGGCACTGTCCTCAGCTGCGTGTTTCCACCCCTTTCCCTGTGTGCACACCGCTTCTGAAGGTCAAGCTGGTTGAGGGACCTGTCAGCAAGAGAGAGTCTCTCTCAGCCATGGCTTTGTTTTGGTGTGTGAAGATTTGCACAGCAAATGGGTAACGCAGCAGCTGAGAGCTCCGTCAGAGGGGAACAAGCAGAGGACGTGAGAGGAGGTGAAATGGGTCTGAGAGAAGAGAAAAAGTCACAAGGCTTTATAATTACATCTTTCCTCCAAACTTCTCATGAAACTACTGGTCTTGAGTCCCAAAAGAGCAATGGTGTTTGGGATTAATATTGAATAAAAGAGATGAAAAGGAATATTGATTCATTGTTCATTGTGTATTCTGGGCACTGATGATTTGGGGATCCGGAGGAAAATGAAGTATGTGACCATGATATTAAAAGCTATATATGCATATAAAAATGTGGGAATCAGAAACACAACAGAAAAAATTAAAATCACATAGACAAATTCTGGCATTTCCTAATTTTGGCAGTGAGGAATTTGTGCTATAGGTTTGTTAAAATTCTTGTATGTATTTTTGTATGGGATGTAAGCCTACAAAAATTTGGAATGGGATTTTCAAAAGTCTTCACTGTGAGCTAACCCATGTGGACTTTCACCACATGAATTTTCCAAACAGTCGGAGATAATGAAAATGTCAAAATTCTGGAAATTCTCAGGTCATTTCTCTCATGTTAGTCTAATCCTGCAAGAGCATTTAAGTTATATGTCTTCTAAGAAATATGCATAATTATATTGTATGCAATGAGACTTTTTTCCTAGCTCTTTTTGTGATCTGTCATTAATACAAGGAAAAAAGCAACATCTTTCTTGTGTCATAGAATGCTAGCAGGAAGAAGTTAATAGACCATACTTAGAGCTTTATTTCCTTATTCACTTTTTTTGCTTGGAAGAACTAGCTATAAACACTTAAACAGTCAGAACTGCTGTAATACAGTGATACTTTAGATTTAATATTCCCATGAAGAGACATGGGAACATGAGACAAATAAATTTTAATATTAGAAAATGCATATTATAAACTTTGTACATAAACCAGGTCAAGAAAGATCTGAAATTCATCACTTGAAATTAAATTGTAGTTATCACAAAGAGCTGCACAAGCTTACCTGAAATGGACTTCTATATCTATTCTATATGCATATAAAAATAGACAGTATAGTGTTAACCAAAAGTAGTTACTGATGTGATAACAGTCAGAGAAATAATTATAGTATTTTTCTGTAAGGGAAATATTAGGCTGTACTTCCAAGCATTATTTGCAACGTTTACCCCCAATTTTACTTGAAAATCTTAAAAGTTATCTATCTAATAAAAAATTGGGAGAATAGAAGAATGGAATTAAAAATAAGCATTTCCATTAAAACTGAAAATTCAGGAAAATAGAGTAAAGGAGGAAAACAAGCAACATTTCCCCTAAAACAATTCCATCTGTCTAAATAGCAATGTCATATGAATGTCTTCTAATGTTATTTTCACGTGTTTCAGTGCACCCAGCAGTACATACACAGAAGGGACATACATTTATTATCAAATTTAGTGATTATCTTACCAATAACTTATCGTATTTTCCCTCATTTAGTGAATGAAGCTTTCATCATTCTTTGGTTCTGTGGACTATGAATGCTGCATGCCATTTAGCTAAATGGTTAAGGGCTTTAACCTTTATTTTGCTTCTTTAGATTTTGTTTTCTTGCTTCATAGTCTTAACATCATTCTCATGACACCTACTTCTGGATTTTGAAAGTTTTTAAAAGGAAATAATGTCAAATGAAATAAGGAATATGCCATTTAGAAGTGATGCACTAAAGATTTTTTTTTATTATTTATAAATAAATACTAAAACAATATTTTACAAATGGGGAGGTTCAGACTTGATACTAGAAAAGATTTCTTTACTGAGAGGGTGGTCAAACACTGGGACAGGCTTCTTAGAGAGGTAGTCAATGCCCCAAGCCTGTCAGTGTTGAAGAGACTTTTGGATAATGCCCTTAACATGCCTTAATCTTTGCTCATCCCTAAAATGGTCAGGCAGTTGGACTACATGATTGTAACATGTCCCTTCTAACTGACCTATTCTATTCTATTCTATTCTATTCTATTCTATTCTATTCTATTCTATTCTATTCTGCTTTTATGAAATGATATAGACTGAAAATCAAAACCATGGTTGACAAGAAACAAAAGCTCTACACATAAGAAGAATTAATTATGTGAAAACATAGTTTCACAGCCTAATTTACTGTATATATATAGTAAAACTGGCAATTGTTACAGAATAAGCTAATCGCTCCTTATTTTACAAATTAAGTAGATTACACAGCATAGTATAATTTATGAATGCTTTGGTTTATTATCCATATTGTTGATATTTAAACTGCACAGTAAATTTATCTACTGCAAACGCTCTAGGCACACTTACCTGATGGGAAATAAGTAATTTTAGACAAATTCCAGATATCTCACTGCATTTGTCAGTGATTTATCCGCTGCTGTGTAGACAACTTTTCCCCAGCATTTCCACAATGCAGAAACACGCAGACGGTGTCATTCTGAGGGATTACTCCAGTGCTGCAGCAAAAAAAAAGCAGCTTGAGGGCAGGAACAGCTTTCTGCATTCAAATCCCAGACTTCCCCCTCTTCCATGCTTCTGCACACCCTCCTGCTCCTTCCTCGCGGTGGCTACAATTACCTTGGAGGATCTGCTCTCTCCCTTCCTAAGAGGTCCCCGTGCAACACAAGGCTCCAGGTGTGCTTGGCCTGGGCAGAAAAGAGAATCATGGTCAGGGCTGGATGCGTGGTTCTGTGCCTTAGGGGTGGCCCCAGCATGGAGAGCTGACCCAGCTCAGATAGCTCCTAGCAATTGGTCCTGTTGCCACCAGCAGCCAGGGAGGCAGCGGGGAGACAGGATGATTAACAATGCCCTGACTGCTGCCATCAAACAGCCAAACTACTTTGTGTCCTTATAAATACACATGTGTGCCCATGCAGTGTGTATGGTTGTTTACTGGCTTGCATTTTCTCACTGGAAAAGGAAAAAAAGGAAAACTTAACTCTGAAGAAGGATTATCTCTAAAATAAGACGCAGAGGGAGGGGGAGAAAAGGAATGTGAGTAAGGGTGAGGAAAGTGAATTGGGGTTCTGTGTGAGTTATGCAGGTCCCTCACACTCTGTTGACCCTCTTTCCAGGCTTAGGTTACAACCATGGCACAGGAGCCAGGGCACTGCCATGTTTCAGTGTCAACAACATCCCATAGCTTACTAAGAATGTCCAGCACTGGAGTCCTCAACACAGGAAGGACATGAAACTGTTGGAACAGGTGCAGTGGAGGGCCACGAAGATGATCAGAGGGATGGAGCACCTCTCCTATGAAGACAGGCTGAGAGAGTTGGGACTGTTCAGCCTGAAGAAGAGAAGGCTCCAGGGAGACCTTATAACAGCCTTCCAGTACCTGAAGGGGGCCTACAGGAGAGATGGGGAGGGACTCTTTATCAGGGAGTGTAGTGATAGGACAAGGGGTAATGGTTTTAAGCCAAAAGGGGGTATTTAGATTAGATACTAGAAAGAAATTCTTTCCTGTGAGGGTGGTGAGACACTGGAACAGGCTGCCCAGGGAAGTAGTGGATGCCCCATCCCTGGAGGTGTTCAAGGCCAGGCTGGATGGGGCTTTGAGCAACCAGGTCTAGTGGGAGGTGTCCCTGTCCATGGCAGGGGGGTTGGAATTCAACGATCTTTAAGGTCCCTTCCAACTCTAACCATTCTATGAAAAATGCAGTTTACATTGCAGATGGAGTAGGTTGTAGCTGTTTTTAAGCACGTCATTGATATCAACCAGGGAGAGTCCACCACTGGAAAGAAGTCTCTGTCACCATGGGGGAGGGCAGGAAGGCTGAGCAGTTGGCAACAGGAGGTCAGCAGAATACCCAGCACCAGCCAGAGCATGCTGCTTCCATGGGGGGAAACAGGCACTACTGCTTTTCAGGGAAGAGCCTCCAAGAAGGACAGACCACAGTCCCCATGGGCAGAAACCACATGTGATCTGAAAGATACAATAGCTCAGATGTGTTGCATTTTCCTCTTCTTTAGCTATTTTTGAGATTATACGTGATACAAACTACTTTTTTCTCTTGGCTTTTGACCTGTCTTTCTGCCTGTGCTGTTTCCTTTAAAAGCAGACACCTTCTCATTGTTTTCATGCTTTGTTTCCATGGCGAAGCGTGTGACACCCTTCTTTTGTCATCCAGCACACCAGCTCTTGAGTAGCATTGTGCTGCTGCTGCTGCTAGGGCTCTGCTACAGGATCTATTAGGACTGCAAGGGACAAATGTCCTTCTTGAGCCTTGTCCGTGTTCACCCTTTATAACTCATTCTGCCTGGGCCGTTGTCACCTTCTTCTTCTAGGCACAATGCTCTTCCTTTACTTGCTGGAAGCAAGCGTGCAGAATGCTGTGACCACTGAAGATGTCATTGCCACTTTTCAGAGCGTTTCTCAGAGCACTTCCAGACTGATGCAGCCAGTGTCATTGCGTTTTCAGGACGTCAAAAGCCTTCATTTTTGTGATGGTGAGGGGGCAAGATCATCATACCATTTTATAAGGGGTAAAGAGGGTGAAAAATCTCAGCTGGAGGGAATAGATGGAAATCTCCTGTAGGAAGACTTTCTTCAAAAATAGGGGAAAACATCAGAGAACTTGTGGACAGAGGACACTCTGTCCTGCTGATAGTAGTCATGGCAGGTGTGCTTCCTGTCAATGTTTTCTTGCTTCTGATGTTGATTTGGAGGGAACACACATCATGGGGAAACAGTATACATCATTACCTATTTCACAGATACTTGGTCAAAGCAAAAGTGAGTGATTTGTTCCTTATACAGTTTAAAGCTTGGATGAAATTCCTCAGGACAGGATGATAAAAATGGAGGCCAACAGAGTGATAGCCCAGAGGTTCTTGAAGCAGTTGGTTGCAAAGCTATATATCAACTACTTGTGCTTTTGTTCTTGAGAGAAATGGACTTAATGATGATAAAGAGTGAAGGGAAAATGAGCTTTGTTTTAGAGATTGCACAAATACAACCCAGGGAGGTGGTGGAGTCACCATCCCTGGAGGTATTTAAGAAACGTGTAGACATTTTTCTTCAGGGCATGCTCTAGTGCCCAAGATTATTGGTTTGTCGTGTGTTGCTGAGTGGGTGGGTGATGGTTTTTTTGGTTTTTTGGTTTGGTTGTTGTTGTGTGTTTAGGTGGTACATACTTTTTTTTTTTTTTTTTCTCTTTGTGGTTGGACTCGATGATCTCTGAGGTCCCTTCCAACCACCACAATTCTGTGATTCTGTGATTCTGTGAACCTAAATTTGATGCCATAGGAAATTTAATTATATTGTTTCTATCACCAGACTGTCTAACTGGACTCAGAATTGTACTCCTGTAACTTTCAGCAAGTGTGCATTCTTATTACCAATTTGTAAAAGACAAACCCCAAGTGAGCAACATGTCATATAGTTCTTTCATAGTTGTTAAAAAAAAAAAAAGTAGAAAACGAAATTCATAATTTTCAGTAAAGCAGACTTTGGAATAAAATTTGAGAGTTCTGCCTGAAGCTTTTGGCATATGTCTCTGCCATCATTACTTTGTGAATTTAAATTACTTGATAAATTGATGAATTTAAATTACTTCACAAGATCGATAGAAACTGATTTGTGGAAACTGCTGAACAGTAATTGGATTTAAAGTCTCTGTCTTATACATGTCTGTATTCTAATATCGTTATTTTTTAAAGGAAGGTTTGATATCTAACCTCATACACAACTGAACACCATCACCTTCCATTTATCTCCTTTCACAGATACGCATCCAGCTGTAGCTGTGAAAAACCATGTATAATAAAGTGTGGCATATTTTTATACATCAGTCTGGTTTTTCTAAAGGTAGGATGGAGTAAGTGTACTGCAGTCATGATCTGCATCTGATTCAGATTCTTCTAGTGTGATATTTCACTTCACCATTGTTTCAAAGTGGAAAAGCTTCTTGCTTCTGTCAAAAGGTTTTCTTGTGAGGCTGAACTGGGCTTCATTCATCAGAAAAGAGAATGGAGAACTTTGAAAACAAAGTGAAAATGTAACAAAGCAAGTCTGTATGGCTTGTTTGTGATTAATGAAAAGTTGTTTTCATTAAATAGTAGACTTTGTTTTCCTACTTAAACATAATTAGTGGTTTGACAGCTCTTCCCATCTTTTGTGGTTTGATCCATCCTTGCTATATATTTCAGCAGCTTATACTTACTGAAGTCTGAAGTTTCATCTTTATTTCAGTAGTTTTGTTCTCTATACCACACCCTATATCCTATCACTATAAATGCCCATGCTGTTTCACAGATTTTTTAACTAAAATTGGTATTTTCCAAATAACAACAAAATCTCTGCTACAATATTTAACATAACAATAGTGGTACATACATCCCAGAGCATCTCATGTATGTTGGAATCCTTGTAAGCTCTGTGCTGCAGAATTCTGCTCAAAATTGATGACCATTCTGAGTGCAATTGGTCTACTTGTGTTTAATGTGTAGGAAAAGGGCTTCAGATCATGCATAGAGTATTAACAGAGGCAATAATACATCCATAGTTATGCCCACATTTTGGAAAAATGTGTTTGTTTATGATCTGCTCCGTTCATTTAGCAGCGCGTTACTTCTCAAGTGCATATTGGAAAGAAAAAATAAAAGTGATATACATTGCTGGACATTCACTTGCTAATATTCTGTTAGTGTCTTTATTTTAAGGTTTATGATACACTGGCAGATGTGTGGCAGACAGTGGAAGCACTCATTTCTTCGTAGAATTAGAGAATCGTGGGAATTAGAAGGGACCTTAAAGATCATCGAGTTCCAACCCCCTGCCATGGGCAGGGACACCTCCCACTAGACCAGGTTGCTCAAAGCCCCATCCAGTCTGGTCTTTAACACTCCATGGATGGGGCATCCACAGCTTCTCTGGGCAACCTGTTCCAGTGTCTCACCACCCTCAGAGTGAAAAATGTCTTCCTGATACCTGATCTAAATCTATCCTCTTCTACTTCAACGCAATTATCCCTCATCCTATCACTACATGCCCTTGTAAAAAGTCCCTCTCCAGCTTTCTTGTAGGCTCCCTTTAGATACTGGAAGGCCATTATAAGGTCTCCCTGGAGCCTTCTGTTCTCCAGGCTGAACAACCCCAGCTCTCTTAGCTGCTCTTCATAGGAGAGGTGCTCCAGCCCTCTGATCATCCTCATGGCCCTCCGCTGGACCTTCTCTATATCCTTCTTGTGTGGAGGACTCCAAAGCTGGATGTAGTACTCAAATATAATAGCAGAACTTCTTAAATATAATAGCAGAACATGAAGCCATACAACCATATCTGTCTGAATAAAGTCAACGGCTACATTCCTCAGCTTCTCAGTGTGTTACTATATGGTGGCACAGCTTTTGGTTCCTCTTTCAAGATACATCATTTCCAATTCATTTTCTTTTGGCCGATTTTCCTTTCATTTTTGGAAATGAGAGAGGACATATTTCTCGCCTTTGGAGAGAAGAGGTTCAAAATCAGTGTGAAGTTCATGCCTCACACTTTTCTGAAAAGTGCTTTTTTTCAATCCATTTGCCAGTTTGCTCAGGTTCGTGCCCTGCAGCTCCTACAGTGGAGTTATTTGTTGTATGGGGGAGTGGTGCTCAAGCTGCAGGGCGGCCTCTATGAGGACACAGCTGGTTCCTGCTGGCTCCTACCACAGGGCACGGCTGAGCCTTGCAGCCATGATGGTGGCACCTCAAGGAAAAGGTACTTAGAAAAGCTCAAAAATTATGTATGGCAGTGAGGAGCAAGGAAAAAAAAGTGAGAGAAACAGCCCTGCAGATACCAAGGCCAGAGAAGGAGGAGGGGGAGGATGTGATCCAAGCGCCGGAGCAGATAGCCCCCCTGCAGCTGTGCAGAAGACCACGGTGAAGCAGGTTGTGCCCTTGCAGCCCATGCAGTAGACCATGATGGAGCACATATCAAGGGAGAAGTGTGAACGTGAATGTCAACACAGAAAGGACATGGACCAGCTGGAACAGGTGCAGCGGAGGGCCACGAAGATGATCAGAGGGATGGAGCACCTCTCCTATGAAGACAGGCTGAGGGAGCTGGGATTGTTCAGCCTGGAGAAGAGAAGGCTCCGGGGAGACCTTGTAGCGGCTTTTCAATACCTGAAGGGTGCCTATAGAAGAGCTGGGGAGGGACTCTTTGCCAGGAGGCGTAATGATAGGACAAAGGGAAATGGTTTTAAATTGGAAGAAAAAAGATCCAGATTGGATATCAGGAAGAAATTTTTTACTATGAGGGTGGTGAGACACTGGAACAGGTTGCCCAGAGAAGCTGTGGATGCCCCATCCCTGGAGGTGTTCAAGGCCAGGCTGGATGGGGCTTTGAGCAACCTGCTGTAGTGGGAGGTGTCCCTGCCCATGGCAGGGGGTTGGAACTCGATGATCTTTGAGGTCCCTTCCAACCCAAACCATTCTATGATTCTATGAATGAGTGGCAGAGATGAAGTGTTACGGGCTGACCACAGCCCCCATTCCTGTCCCCCTGCAGCACTTGGTAGGCTGAGGGGAGGCAGAGAAGTTGGGAACGAAGGAGTGAAGTAGAACATAGAATGAAGGGAGGCAGCTAGGGGGACGGTGGGTTTAGTTTTATCTTTGTTTCTCACCATCCTACTGTATTTTTAATTGGCAGTAAATTAAATTAACCTTCCCCAAGTTGAGGCTGTTTTGCCTGTAATCAGTGAGTGATCTCCCTGTCCTTACCTCCACCCCTGAGTTTCTTTGTCTTCTTTTCTCCCCTTGTCCTGTTGAGGAGGGGGAGGGAGAGCACGGCTGGGTGGGCGTCTGGCAGCCAAGGTCTACCCACTGCACTCACCAACACACATGCGCACACGGCTTGGGCAAGCAGTGCTGAGCAGTGCAGGTTTGCATGAGGTATGTTCAATATAGACTGCCAAGTAAATAACGTAGGAACATATCATGGCACGCATTATGCATTCCTATTTAATGTGTTTGAGCAAATCCGCTTCGCAATTTGAAATGGCTTGAATCTTCTGTTAAATCTTGCCACTTCCTTCTTAAGGCTGAGATCTGTTTTGTCAGGAAAGCAGAGGATCTTCTCTCTTTTTTTTGTAATTTGACAGAAGATTAGGCAAAATTTCGGCAAAATGCAGAGGTCCAAAATGGCCTTCCTCTTTCTATTGACTGCATAGGGACTCAGAGGTCTGAAGAATGTGGGGTAAGCAGTCTGGGCTGCCATCATGTTCTGGTTTTAGGTGACATGCTAGATGTCTAACTTTGCTGTGGCACCATGGCAGGCTTCTCTGAATGTATTCACTGGGGATCTGAACTGAAGGTAAGGAAGATGCTTCAAGAGGGTGAAAATGCTGCAGAAAAAAAAGAAAGGAGACTTTTCACTTCTTCCCCAAAGCCACGTAAGGGGCATGAACAAGTGGAAGAAGTCAACTGAGAATCCTTTCTGTAGGCCGGGCAGGTGTTTTCTTTTTTCTCTGGCCTTCCATTTTCATTGTGAAACAGAATAATTGTTCACAAAGAGAGCTGCTGAGCTTAGCAGACTTCCGGTGTCTCAATTGGCCCTTAAATCACTACCGACCCTTTGTCCTGGAAGAGAAGAACTTTGTGAGTGCAAATCCAGAGATTTTGAAGCAAACAAGGTCTTCAGACTGCTTTGGTCCCTGAAATGATATGAACATGTATGAATAAGCAACTGTCTCATACATCACAAAAGATCTTCAAAGAAAACTGGTTTCTCCAGGTTCAAATAAGAGGGTGAGGAGACACCAGAACGCTTAAAGCACAGATACAGGAAGCAAACCCACTAATCTTCTAAGATGTAGTTTGGAATGGGGGAGAAACTCCTAGTTTTTCTGAAATGCTGACTAACTAGATAGTGGAGTTTTTCCTTCATCTTTTTTTTCAGATGGCTTTTGATTCTTTATTATCGTGAAAAAGTGACTCTCCAAGTATCTAAATAGTTGTTTTGTTGCAGATCTTACAAAAAAGATCTGTACTTTTGTTGCAGATCTTACAAAAGTGCTCTCCTCTTCACAATTTGGAACACAAATTGCAGCCTGCCACAAAGAGTAAACACATCATGCAGCTATGCTGACACAGCCAACTTGTTTTGCTTCCACAAATTCTTTATGTATTGTAATTTGTAATATATTTTTTGTTTTAAGTGAATAAAATGCCTGATAAAGGTTATAGAGCCCCATTTCTGGTTTCATTGATAGTCACATTCCTACTGAATTTCTTTGGGTTTACACAGGTGACCCTGGATAGACTTAGACTTAGATTTAATGAACAATTCTGCCTGTATCAGACAAGAAGGCATAATGTTAGCCCTCTACGTCAGAGTTCTACTTGCAGGGCACACAGAAGTAAGGAGCAATAAAGTATATTTTAACCACTAGAGAGTATAGATAAATCAGTCTAACTACACACAGGCAGCTGATCTTTGGAAGGGGCTACTGCCGGTTTTATATAATTGCTTTTCAGAGGAGAACCACAGACTGTTTTCACTGAACATAAATGAAACACCTTGGCATCCACTGAAGCAGACTTGGATCGGGGGAGCTGGCAGCCTCTCACAAGAAGCAGTTTTGTTGAACTGCCTTTGAAGAGTTTGAACTGGCAGTGTTGTATTCTGGCTGCAGGGTAACTTGGCTGAGAACATTAGGATTTCCCCTGACATTAAGCCATTAAAAAAAAAAAAATCATTTCCTTCCCTCCCACCCCCATTCAGAAGGAGAAACTATTTTTACTGCCAGACTTGCTGAGTGTTAGTCCCTCATGAAAGGAGCAGCAGAATTAAAACCATTTAAGGTTTTAGTAATTAAAGAACAGAAGACACAAATTAAAAATATATTAAGTAACTCATTTAATGGGCTATTAGACTTTATTTTACAGTCAGAACATGCAAAATTATGAAGGAAATCAGAGATAATTAAAAAATGGAAGATATGAGAACAGTCTTAAGAACTTGGGCTGGAGCACTGGTTTTGGTAGATAGAGTGGTAGGAGGAGGATACGAGTCTCAGTCACATGAAAGTTCTGGACTGTGGCTCCCAGAATCGAACAGCTTGAACAACAGTCTTTGGAAAAATCATATAAAAAATTGCTGATTAAAAAAAAAAAGGTTTGAAAACTCTTAACATATTTGTCTCTTCCTTGGTCCTCCGTCTTGACTGTAGAATTCCCCAAAAAGGTGAAAAGTAATGGTTCTTATGCTGCACCAGTGGCAAGCAGAGTAAAATAATTAGTTCAGTATCTCCAAGTTGTACTTTGATTTATATATCACAGAAAATTATTTTCCTGTTTTTTGCAACGTGTAATCCTGTGGTTTTTTCTAATGAGGTTACTGCTACCTTCCTGGTGGGTCTGCATTTTGTACATCTGCAGTTTGCATTTATCTTTGCTCAATACCATCTCGTTGGGTGTGCAACAAACTATTACATTTAACAAGGTTGCTTTGAATTGGATTGTTTATTTCTTGAGCTTGAAACCACTTCCAACTCTATCTCACTGGAAAAACTATAACTACACTTCTTCATGTATCACCTGAGCTTTTAATTACAATTTTGAATAAAAATGCTTTGAAATTACCATTATTTGGCAAATCCATTTAAGATTTGTCTTGTAGTTGGTTATAAATCGAGTTTTTAATAATTTATGTAAGCATTAAACTCACTTATGAAATTTATAAAATTGTAAGTTGCCACTGTAACTCTAGAGCTTGCTTGGGGTTCTGGATGCCTAAGATGTATTGCCAGGTGTCCCGAGGCTACAGTGGAAAAAAAGAGTAAAGAACACAAAATTTACAAAAAAAAAAAAAAAAAAGGAAATAATGCACAATTTCTGCATGAGTTTCCTGTGTTGTAAACACTGGTGGTACTCCACTGCTCTTTCCTAAGACAATCACATTGATGTCTTTTTCCCGTTCCGAAGGAAAAATGGCTGGTGGTATCAAGTGCTTGCTCTCGTATTTTCAAGACCTTGAATTTGCCTCAGTGGGGAATATGTTAATCTTCCATGCACGTGTGCACGTGCTCACATATCAAAATACATTTTTCTTTGCAACAGACGTTGGATATTAAATAAGCAACTGTTACAAGCAGCAAATGATAAAACTCCGCTTAAGTGCTCGGAAAAACCGAAATGCTGGTGCCCCCTCTTGTGGCTTCATAAGAAGACGACAAACCAGCAAAGCCAGCCCCAAGTGTGAGGTGTATATTGGCTCCTGCAGCAGGAGCTCAGCTGGAGATTATTACAAGTCAAAAGGAGAAGCTAATCTTACTTTGAGAAATCTTCAGTTTCACCTGCTTAGATGATCAGAGGTGCCCAAGCCCTGTGTTGCCTGGTGACGGAGAAGCCTCTCCTGTGCTGCTCGCAGAGGCTGGCTGGCAGAACGAGGGGCAAGAAAGAGTATTCCCTATTGATCTTCACTTTCTCCTGTGTTCTCACCTGCAGGCATCTACCTGAAAGTGTTACACATCCACTTGCGAGTGATCTGAATCTAGGAAACTTTCATAAACATCTAATGCATTGTTTTTCTGGATGAATATTTTGGGTAGTTTGATTAGTAGTCTGTTGCTGGAAATGCTTGTGACTCCCTGAAAATCTATTTCTTGAAAAAAGTATTCCCTTATGTATTCCTAGAAAATAAAATAAAATTAACTTTACCACTTTTTTTTTTTTGGTAACAAACGTATTTTCAACCAGTCCGTCCCTGCCATCTCATTCTATCTTTGTTTTACAGTTATTAGACTTCAGCTGTCCATTTGCTCTTGAATGTTTGAGAGGATTTAACTGCAAGGGTTGGTGACAAATTTGTGATCTGATAGCTGGTACCAAAAGCCACTGGACTAATCACTAACTAAAGCATGGATTAAATAAAAGCAGTTTTAAATGCCTGTATGGACCACAGCGACACCGATGGCTTACAGGTCTGAGCAACTGTGTCATAATCTAGTGAGTACTTGAAACATGCCTTATTTAGAGGAATTCCTGCATATATACATATCAAAAACTTATAGTACTTGGTAAACTTACCAAAAGAAGCATGAAACAGTTAAATATAAAAGAAGGAGCCATTTTCATACTCCTGATTCTGGCTCCCAGCTAGAGCTGAGTCTAAGCACTCTGGTTTGTATCCAGAGAGGTGTTTTCTTCCCTGTTACTCTATGCACAGCAGTAAGAACTAGCGAATAGACTACAGACACACTGCAAAACTAGAGGATGCTCATCTTCTCAGTGTATTTCACAGCAGCCTGTGATCCAAAGTGGAGCAGAGAGTCTTGGGATTCCTGGCAGACTGGCAGCGTCTAAAAATTATGGCATAGTTAATCACCAGGACTTGGCATATCTAGTTCGAAAGTGCACCACAGGACTGTGCATTCAGTTTGCTTCAGTCATTTGATGTAAAATCATTTCAGTAGAAATGCTGAGGTCAGGAAGAACCATTTCTATAGTGGAAAAAAACATAAAGCAAACCAAAGGAAGTGACTGATTTCTCCTATCGAGCGTGTGAACTTAGAGGACAGTATCCCACCATTATTGATATCATGCTCACATCGTTGTCCAGTCTGGTGTAAATTTAGAGGACAGTATCCCACCATTATTGATATTATGTCCAGTCTGGTGTAAAAGTAAAGGTTTTTGATGCTCCAGCTGTAAGTAACCATAAGTAGACATTCTACAGGATTGCACTGAGCAAACTCAAACTGCCATAAAGTTCATGTGTGGCACTAATTGCAATTTAACTGCATGGTTATTACAAGAGCTTTTAATTAACCCAGTCATCATACTGTGGCATACAAATTGTGCATAATAACAGCATGCTGAGTATAATGACAATACTTTTGTCTGAACTGTGAAAATCAGGAGTTTTATAATTTTCTGAGGTTTCTTTTTATGCTCTTAAATATTGTGCAGTATTTAAGACCTTTTGACCAAAAAGAAAAAAAAAAAAAGACAGAAAAAACCCTAGTAAGTTGCTGAGGCTTGTATGTTTTAAAATTTTATGGCAGTCTTTAATTCTTCCTGAAATTCAGTGAGATGTGTAATTCTCTGCTGTATATTATTTTTTGGTGATTTTGCAGTTTCACTTTTTTCAGGATATTTTCAGTTCCCTTTAAGAATCATTTTATACTCTCTTTTAGGATTTTGTGTTTGAAGCCAAGAAAAATGCTCCATTTGTGGAAGCATTCAGTGGCAATACCCGTTCAGTGAACCTGGCAGATAGTAAGAGTACATTCTGATCAGATATTGTTACAGAATGCTCATTTGTTAGATCATTAGTCTAGTGAGAGCATTCCCCTTCTCTCAAAGTTATGATTCCAGTCTGCGTCTCTCAAGACTGATGGTAATAGCGCTGAATGAATTTTTACTTGGAAGGTTAATTTTGCAGCCCAAATACTAATAATTAAGGAACAATGTAGCTAATGAATATAGTTGTAGTTCTTCAGAAAACACGGGAAATACAACTAAGAGGCATTACGCTGATACCATGTGCTCATTCCTGGGCACCTAAATAAAGCATCAAAAAAAAAAAAGCAGACATTATTATGAAAAGCATATTTATTTCTTTTTTAGACTATCAACAGCCCTGTATTGGGAAATGAGGTACTGATATTTTGGTTCTAAATTATTTGGCTCACAGACAGAACAGGCACCTGAAGGCAAGATAAAAGTCTTTACAGAAGAAACTGGGTGACAATGAAGACTGGGTCAGTGAGGGAGGCAAACGTAACTTTGGCATGCATACATAGTTAATGGTTTAAATGTGACATAAAAGTGACAGCCAAAAACAGTTAAAAAAGGCAGATTGGGTTCAGTAGGGTGAGTGGTACAAGTGCGGTGCACCAAACACAAAAAGAGGAACCACCACCACAGAAAGCCAGTCAGTCAGTGGTTCCAGGGGCTTAAATATCAGAGATATAATAACAGAGATGATGACAATATCATTGTACATGCTAAAGTATCTCATGCAGCAGAAACTATGTCTGAAAAAGTAAATGACTTTGCTAAAGAATGGTGAGCAAACTTTCAGCTGTGAGAGGTGTTGCTGTCATCAGTAGAATGGAGTTCTCAGCAATATCATTACTGTCATGCACTTGTTTCTGGGAATGTCAGAGGTGTGTGTGGTGCTGTACAAACACTTTTTATCATTTAACTGATGCTGTTTTCAAATTTTCCAAAAATGGCTTTTGGAAAAAAAATTCCATCCTTAAAAAGATATTTCACATTATGACTAGATTTTATGGTATTTATATATATATGTAAATTTTACCCAAGATTAATTTTTTAAGAAAGATATTATATTTGAAACTCAGGTTTGTTGTTAAATGTATCGGTGAATGCAAATTTCCCTGTATTGCCCAACGCAGTTCTCAAGACATTCACACAAAGAGAATAAATAGAGAGAAAGGTCATTAGACATTATTTTGAAGTAACTGTCACATATAAAACAAATATCATCCATATTCTAGGCCACTATAACTGTAAAAATTATTGATTTACTTTATTTGTTTGTTTTAGTCAGAGTAAAATGTAATGAGATTTTCTTGTAAATTCAAGAAATATAGATAGCTGTGGATTCTCCTGCCTTCCTAGTGGAGCTGTATGCTGCTGGGTTTTTTTTTCAGTTTACTGTAACTAGAACCAGGGTTTTTTTTAGCTTTCTTTTTTTTTTTTTTTTTTTTTTTCTCAACTCTTTTGCAAAAAAAGACAACTCATGTTTTCTGGTGGTGGGACTAATTTATTTGAACTAGAACCAGGGTTTTTTTTAGCTTTTTTTTTTTTTTTTTTTTTTTTTTCCCTGACCCAAAGGACTGGTACTCATCTGCTTGGAGTCTCTATTAGCCAGTGACTCGTCTCCACCATGTTTCTCCTCCCCTCACAGGCTCCCACTCCACAGTCAGTCTCTGAGGGTGCCTGGACAGCTAAGGTGCCTCTTTCCCATATGTGATGTGCCTAAAACCTACACATGTAACCCACGCCTATCATAAGACAGAGCCTCCTTCCCAGACATCTGCATCTGACTCCCACTGCCTTAAACCCTTATTTTTATTCTTGATAAGATAAAGAGTTGTTGCAGAGTCTATGGCAAGCTGGAACTTAGGTAA
The DNA here is from genome assembly GCF_001431845.1 of Calidris pugnax. Lineage (NCBI taxonomy): Eukaryota > Metazoa > Chordata > Aves > Charadriiformes > Scolopacidae > Calidris > Calidris pugnax. The sequence goes on along the minus strand of NW_015090999.1, from coordinate 1,600,159 downwards.
CCCAAAACATCAGTTGCTTTGTCCTAAAAGCATAATGCTCCCTGTGTCCCATCAGTGAGTATAAGAGAACATGAACAAAGTGAGACAAGTAAAAGGACAAAAGCATCATTTTTTGTCTCTGGTAGATCTGCACTATATTGGTGCAGAGGCTGGTGGAAGGCAGCACTGAAGGGACCGACTCGCACAAGGATGGGTGAAGCCCAGAAAGAGTGTAGAGGCTTACAGAGGGAAATGGGAGTCCAGTTTATCTGGTGAAGGGCATGGAATAATGTGCTCTGAAGAAGAGCTAATGGGGGAAATAGTGGGAAAAGTGCGAGGGAGATTTGAAACTGAATTTGAGGACAACAACAGATGGTCTCCAAGGAGGGACTGCCTCTGATAAGAAATGGTGAGGGGAATACTTCAAGTGATGTTTAAAGCGTATCCCATTAAGTCCCTTAAAGGACATTGGCCATATGTCCAGGGACAATTATCTTGCAGGTAAACTCACGTGCCTCATTTGAAGGGAATTCTAGCTATAACTTGAATGACTAAATTAAGACATATGAATTGTACCCAAAAAGGACTATTCACTTTCAGCTTTACTGTCACGTTCGATTCATGAGGTGAACGCCATTCATATGTAGTAATAATCCTGATTTTTTCTTTTTTTTTGACTGGCCTGAACAAGTACAGTCAATGAGTCTTTCATTATCAGTAGTTACATCATGCAGATACGTTCATTTTATTTTAAATTTCAAATGTATTTCTTAACTGACACTATGGCAGTTCGTAGTTAGAAAGGTGGTTTCTAAGACCTGCAGTATTGTCTTTAATGTATATGATGGTAACTTGAAACATGGGATTTATTTGCTTTCTCTATTCTCACATTTGGGGATATGAAATGTGACAGGAAACAATAATTCCTGCTGTATAACATGCATCCTTTCCTCTTTCTCACGGTAGCATTTTGAATATGTTTCTGCTTCAAAAATTGGATCCCTATGTTAGAGCCAACAGCAATCTCCTCTCTCCCTTTTTCTTTTAAAAAAGTTGACTACCTATTGAAACCAAGTTTTCATAAACCATATGATATTAGTTTTTCAGTACTGCATGTGTGCTATCTTACACAAGATATGTGCTGTTCAATCTGCTTAATAGCATGTCTTATGTGATCCCCAGCATGAAGCATCTCTTATTTAATAGATATGTATGCCCTAATTATTTGTATTCAGTGATTAGGAAGAATAATGGGCTATGAACATTAATTGATATCCTCTGTTCTGCAAAATGCTCAGTATCACATTTTACAAAGAGGAAAAGGGGAGTTCACATGGATTTGTATCTGTTGACACCTAGATCAGAAAGCCAGAAATATAAATTCCCTTAATATTTTCAACATCTATGGTCCGAATCATTAAACTTACATCTTGGATCATTAAATTTACATCTTGCAAGTTTGCACCATGCTAACTGTTCACTATATGCCCTGGGTAACTGTGCTGAACATGCCATAATAATTCATCAACCCTGAAAGAAATCACAAAGTTCAATGCATATTAAAAATGTGATTGGGGTATAATAGGGAAAAAAATTGAAATGCACCACTCTTCATGTTCTCTGAGGTTACTGTTACTTTCTGCATAGCAGTACACTTGCCTTATGGAAACTAAAAAAGCCACAACCGATAAAATACATGTGGTGATTAGCTTGTACACCTGGTATTCCTTCAAAAAGAGTGATTTTGTTTGGGTTATTTCTACTGTAAAATGACTAGTTATGTGTTTACTGCATTCATTATGGATATAGTGCTGAGAAGCATGATAATTACTGGTACTTTTCTTAGCTTAATGTCCACAGAACTTTCTTTCTTATTAAAATGGACTTAAACTGAATTGAGAGATACATAATAATTTTTATTTACATGTGTTCTTTCCTTTTTCTCGTGGCTTTTTTTTCTTTTTAGGTGAACAAGGTATGTGGTCCTCCTGTAAGGAAGCCTACTCAGTCTCCAGGTTGCTCCTTTGATCAGAACAAAGATAATCAAGGAGTCAAGATATTCTCAAGAGACAGTGAAGAAACCCTCACCAGCAGAAGAAAGTAAGACATTAGTTTTACAGCCAGAAAGAAAGAATAAAGTAAGCCATTAATTTTACAACAGAATAGATTATATTCAGTGCAATGGCATGCATTCCTAGAGAATAAATAAAGACTGCAAAGAAACATTGCAGCAACACAATCTGCTCTGTTACATTTTGGAAAGAGTAATTTCATGACTAGATTTTGTTTTCTGAAATAACGGACATATGACCAGAGTAATTTAGTGTGGTTTGAAGTATTTAAAAGAGTGGTTAACGTTGGTAAAATATGAATGTTATCTCTATCTTTATGTGTAAATTTTCAAATTACATTTAACTTGCACATCAACAGGACTTATTACATCTTTCAAGGAGTGATTGTGACTTTTATCAGAAAACTATTCATATAAATAGATCAGGCTGAAGAAAAAAAGACTGTTCTTACATACCTTTTTACTGTGAAAAATGAGACAACTAAGCATTGAGGGTTAAATCTTGAAATCCTTATTCAAGCCAGTCCAGCTGATTTTTTTTCTGTCTGGCTCGTTGCTGGTAAGTAGTGAATTCAGGTGACTGCAAAGGCTTAAGAGATTTGATTTATAGCTGGCTGAGCATTACAGGGTAAAATTTGCCTAACTGCATAAGAGCTGGGTCTTTAAGCTGCCGTTAGACTCTATGGAGAGGAGGACTCAGTTCAGCCGCCCACACAACTGCAAGCATCCAGTGCCACTTGAGGATACCCTAGGGTCTCCCAACTGATCTGCCGCTGCCAAGAAGGATGCAGGTGTCCTGCAAATTGTATCATATATATTCCAGCCTTCTCCAGTTATCTTGGACAGCTGAGGGCATCTCAAAGGCCAAGCTATCTTTGGACAAATGATTTGAGTATTCAATGACTGTAAGAAATACTTGCACTGTAAGGCGTAAGGATAGTATTACATTTGAGACTAAAGGCCCTGTTATGCAAATGAAGTACGAAGTTAAAACCAGAAATTTAATTTCCATCCCAGTGTTTGCCGAAATACAGAGAGGTTTTCTTTGTCCTCATTTTCCTACTATTTCAGTTTGCAATGCCCAAGGAAACCGAAGTGAGAGAATTGCAGGGAATAATTGCTCACTCCTGATGTCTGGAGAAGAAAAAGTGCCTCTGAGCTTCAAAGGCAGACCTTTCTAGTTAGTGCAAGGTCCTTCATGTTCCATGTAGTGGACAAAAAAAACCCAACACCAAACACAGGATTTAGGGAACATTGTGGGAAGGGAAAGAGATGCAAACCACAAGTTTGCTTTAGCCAGCACAGATGTTCACTGGGCAATACCCGTTATACTGGCACATTTTCTTTCTTTTGTGTAGCTAAGCAAGTTCTTGATGTTTTCTTATTCAAACATGAAACCATATTCTAAAATATCACTTAATCCAGTTCCTTGTTTCAAAATAAGTGGTGTCTGGATTGACCTCAGGGGGGGTTGCCCAAAAGAAGACCTTAAGGGGCATCAAAGGCAGCGGGCAGCAAAACCAATGTTGTTTTCCCATGACTTCCCCCTGCTTGAGATGCTGGAAACATTTTATGGCGTGCAACAGGCGCCCCACCAAAAGGCAGCGCAGGACCGGGGGAGGTTTGAGATCCACTGACACAGATTTCTGTTTAACAACTTCATAGTTGATATCATCTTCACTTGCTGCCTCCTGGATCGCCGCCTTCCTTACTAGTCGAAATGGCTTGATGTTTCACTTTATATTCCCATGGCAACTGTTAACAACTCCTCACATGGAAGGGGGACTCCAGCGAATCTTGCAGCCTGCCTTTAAGGAAGTGCTGTTCTCTGAGTCTGACTCCACTTTATTTACCTCCCGTGTGCTTCTGGCAGCAGGTTGCTCTCAGCATCTTTCACAGGCTTTAGCAGAAAAGAATCGGCTTCTCCCAAACAGTTCAGACCTTATCGACGACTGTTATCTTGGGGAAAACAAATGAACAAAAAGACTCCATTAAACATGTAACTCCTAAGAGTTCCCTAATTTCCTGGTATTTTTCAAATGCATCTCCAGGTGAGAGTCTACCTTTCAAAGTGCATGTTGGACTGCCTCTGCCTGAACTTCTCCTAAATTATTTTTACCATCAGATCTAAGCTGGTATTTTCTGGCACTATGTGGTACAAGATAAAAAGCAAATTTCTCTGTGCTATTGACACCAAAAATCATCAGATGAATTAAAAACAATTCTACGCAGAACCTTCCTAGTAACAGACAAACTTGAAAGCGTATTTTCCTCTGGAACTTAACATTGCAGACAGCTTTTAGCTAGGAGAATAAAAGTGTAAAAAAAATGAACATTTCCAAATAAATGATATCTGCAGCTTCAACTGACTGTAATTGCACATTTGTGCTCGGCTGCCTATAATTACATGCTATCTGGTCTAGAAGATGATGATGTGAAAATTGACATTCATACCATCTGCCTTTCTAACTACTTTGGTCAGACATCAACAGGGGCTGAAATCAGTCATTACTTCTGTGTTAACTTTAGCTTTGCCTCAGGATGTATTTACTAATAAACTGAATAACTGACCTTTCTGTCAGAATGCAGTTTGTCACAAGACATTATGGTAGCTGTATTTATTTCAGTTTCTCTATTATACATGGATTGATTGCGCGGGAGAAGTTCAAACTCTTTACTATGGAGGACTCTCTAAACACTACTTTTCATCCAGAATGTAAACCCAAAGCATAGACAAAATCAAAATCAATCCCACTCAATGGGAAATGGAGGAAAAGTGCAAACATACTGCACATACTGGATGCAGTTTTGGTGATGGTGAAATATAAGATATGGGAGAGTGTGGATGAATCATACTTATTTATTTAAAGTATATTGTGTATAGGCAATTGTGTGATGCATAGTTAAAATTGACCCTGCACGAGGTTTACTGAAGTGTTGTTTTAGACTCAGTAGGGAACTCATATCACATTTAATAGGCATAGTAAATCTAAATCACTGTGGTTTGTGTAAAATATTTGCCCTACAATTGCAAGAAAGAACACGTGGCTTTTTAAATTACAGACTGCATATAATCACTCATGTTTTATCTGCTTTAATTTGGAGTCAACAGTACTAACAACTTAATTCCTTATGCCTTTTTAGGTCTACATTAATCAAATGTGGGGAAATACATAGAATATTTGGTATTTTTTCACAAGTCCAGACACCATATAAGAAGTTAACATAAAGTGAAGCTTGCTGGCTTATGGAGCAATGAGTACAGTATTTGCTGGTGCCTTTCTTTGTGCCTGCAGGTCATAGATAACTCAGTATAGTGTGATGTTTTAAATCAGAATGAATAAATATTTTAATTTTTCACAGCAGGAATGGGTCTTCCAGGAAGAGATTTTCAATACATAAGCAAACAATTTATAAACATAAATATCATAATCCAGTTACAAACATACTAACTAAAAAGTCATTTGTTTTGATTTAAATACAAAATCTTATCATTAGCTCTGGGCATCTTGAAAATTATTTAAAATAGCAATAAATAATTTATAACCTACCAGCGTAGCACATGATAAACTGATGTCATTGTCAGACAGTAATTTAAATATCCACTAAATATTTAACACCTGCATCTTAAACCCATCTTAACTAAATCTGAGTTTTTCCATAACTTTAATAGTTAAACAGTCTTTGTAGTATTTGTAACACTGTGTAGGGGACTAGTTGATAGCACTTTTTAAAAACAGATGACTTATTCATACACACCTATTTTTTCATTTGCTATGCTTTTTTGGGGGGGGAACATTTTTTGGTATATTTGTACAAACGTAACATTGAAAACTGTATCACAAGTATGCAAGAAAACTTCAGGTTGGAGGAAAATAATTCCTGTTCCAGAGCATGAGTAAAGTTTGGTTTTTTTTTTTGTTTGTTTGTTTTTTTTTTAACTTGGACCAATGAGAGTGTCAGCTTTCTAAACTACTGAAGTGTATCTGAGAGAATCAAACTTATCTAACGGGAAACTGACAAAATGATTTAAAAAATCACTGGAACTTATGGAGAGCAATAGAATAAGCGCATTCTTTATCTTCTTGTAGAAACACATAGCAGCAGTACTGCTTAATGCTATTGATTGACACTGTCAATTATTTCCCCTGTTCCCCTGTGCAGAGAATTTATCAGCCACCTCCGGCTCTACAGGGCGTTTTACGGCGGCCTGGCTGATCAGCTGTGCGGTAACGAGTTGGCAGCTGCAGATGGACTCCCGTGTTGGAATGGAGAAGACATTGTAAGAAGGTACTTTTCTCACTCACTTTTGTCTTTTCTTTTGTATTTCGTGTTTCTCTAAAGTAGCTTCCAACTCCAGTACGTTGTTTCTGTAGGTATGTGTCAAGGTTAGTTTTAAAACAAATCAACATTGGTTTCCTTCTCTGAGGCTTCACCTGTAAATAGTAAAAAAAAAAAGTCTCCCTGCAACTCTATTTTGAGGAAAAACAGAATTCTACTCTTCTTCAGACATGACTCCTTCAAATTTATGGCACCTGAACATATACTGGAAAAGGAGCTGGACTGGCATTTACAAAATACAGTTGGAGAAAGACAATATGGATTTTTGTTTGAGCTTGATCTTTATAAAATACTCCTATTAATACAGAGTATGGGATAACAGACTCCAGCTATTTGCTTAAAACTTCTCTGGCTCTGAAGAATGAAGTAATCTCATATATATGGTTTCTCAGGAGAGAGCTAAAAGTTAAGACACAAAGATAAAACATTTTAAGGGTGAAACACATGTATAGTTTTATGTATGCAGTGTCTTGGGAGACATCATTCAGCAGCAATGGCAAAGAAGAGATAATAATAAACTGCTATGCTCCTGGATGTATATCTCTGGAATCAATATATCTCACAGCTTACAAAACACTAGCATTTGTGGATGTCAGAAGGATTTTCAGAGAGCTGATCTCTATGTTTTTGCTTTATTGCTCTCATCACCGAAACAAGTTTTTCTCTGAGCAGAAAGTCCTTGTGATGACTGAGACCAAAATATTAAAAGGTTTATTGCAATTTTTTTTTATAAAACAAATGCTGTTAGTGCAGCATATATTAGTAGGTAGTGTCAAAGGTCACATCAAGGAAGGTGGCAAAAGGCTGTGAGGTGAGTTAGTGAAGTGGGAGATAGCTGATATCAAATAGAAGGAATAGTGAAGGCCTGCACCTTCAGGTATCTCTAAAAAGGTTAGGTAGGAGCTGTGATTTATTGATTAATGATACCTAAGGAAACTTAATGGATAACCTTTCAACAAACAGCTTCAGGCCTACTTCTCTTTATCATTTTGGGTAGTCCAATGGCAGCAACCAGTGGCAGCACCAACGGCAGCACCAGGGCACAATGGTTGACTCCCTTGATAGTCTCATTGGGAATCTTTGTCCTAAAGTTTCAGTCATCTTCTGAAGATGACACGTCCTTTCTTTGAGATTTAATGTCAGCTTTACCTCCTGGCTTTTGTTTTGCTGCCCTTCCCCAGATGAGTTATACTACTCCTACCAAATGTTTCAGTAACAGTATGAAACTAGCATCTTGTAATTACAGATTTCCTAAGAACAGTGTTCTTCGATGATTGCTTTTGGCTGCTTATAGTCTTACTATTAATATGTTATATCTTTTCAAACCTATATCATTCTATTAACTGGTACTATTGTATTTAGCTATTTGTGTTGTATTACTATACTATTACTATGTTTATACAGTAATACAAAAATAAGATAGGATAGGATAGGATAATTTCATTTGGAAGGGATCTACAACAATCATCTAGTTCAACTGCCTGACCAGTTCACAGCTGACAAAGTTAAAGCATTTTATAAACAGCATTGATCAAATACTTCTTAAACACTGACAAGCTTAGGGCGTTGGACACCTCTTTAGGAAGCCTGTTCCAGTATTTCTTTGTTGGCTCACTGCCTACCTGTGACAAGAAGTTATCTCCTAAAAGCTTTAGAATTTCCAAGATCTGCTTATCGCAGTGGTATGATATTCCCAAGCTGAAATCTCCCATAAGGACAAGGGCTAATGATCTAGAAATGATCCTAGTTGCCTATGGGATAACTCATCAGTGCTGCCATCCTGGCTGGGTGATCAGTAGTAGTCACCCACTACAATATCTCCTTTATTTTCCATCCTCCTAATCCTCACCCATAGGCTCTCAGTCACATCATCACTAACTGTAATGATAAAGTTTGATATATATATTATACTGTTTGATTTTGATTGAGAAGGCACTTCAGTCCTTATACAGAAATGAAACATTTACTAAATTCTAGATCATAGTGTCTTATAAAAGTAATTTAATTTGATGAAAAATACTTAATTAGTGCAATGTATTTATTTGTGGATCAGCCTAAAGGTAAAACTGGGGACAAAAACACTCTATCTTAAAAGTAAGACAACTTTGGTATTTAACTTATACATTTCCTTACTAAAATACTTTGGTTTCATATTTATTTTTTGATATATATATATATATATTTTTGCTCTGAAAAAGATGTTAACTTCCTGAAAGTGCTGACGTGTAGATAATATTTAGAGGTACAGATTGCTGATTAAAATCAGAAGATTAGGATACTCTGAGTTGCTCTAGGTAATCAACTGGAGCTGAGACCTGAAGATTAGTTCCTACATCTCAATACCTCTACTAGTACACTAAATATATTGTACATATTCTCCTGCTTCAGTTGCTGAATGAAGGTTCGCACATCTCTCCTCTTCCTCCCCTTCATTTGCCTTATTACTTAGTGAAAATGTTCTCTGTTCGATTTTATTTGTTTTTATTTGTTCTTTTAGAACTGGAGGGGGAAAAAAAGATCTTTCCTGCTCTTTGAATGAGATCACTTTTTTGACTAATTATTGCAGAACTGTTAGTCTAGGGAAAAAATATCACCCTTCTTTTTGTGCTTAGGCACGTCTGTGTGCCTGCTCTGAAAATAAGGCACGTGCAACACAAGCACACTGGAGAGGAGCACACACATTGGGTGTGCAGTGCCTGGAGGTTTCTCTTGGTTATGGGAAGTCAAACTCAGTCTCAGAAACACACCCAAATAAATTCTGTGAATTCAGAAACAAGGAGGTTGTGTTTGAGCAAGAAAGACTCCTGATCTGCCCCACAGATTGTGCTGGGAAATGTCATTTGAAATGGATCAATGAATCAATGGACTGGCAAAGAGATCTAATGGGTGATGAGCAGGGTCAGAAGTGGTTGTGTTTGGGGATATTGTGAAAGAAAAGCTGTCAGGCTTTGGGAATGTGGGCTGGAGGCAGTGAGCCTAACCACTGTGCTGGCAAACAAGATTGGAAGGCACTAATAACTTGCAAAAACCAGGTACGTGATTCAAAATTAACTTGATGAAACTCAGCCTGGGCCCAATTTTAGCATTTTCAGGAAAATTGTGACATCCTTGATGAGTATTCCCAGAAGCATTATAAGATCAAATGAGAATCTAGGAAACTCAGGTTACCAAAACAAAAAAAAAGAGAAAAAAGAGTCGAATTAGATTTGTTTAACCTGGAAAAGAAGAACTGTAAGGAGAAAAAGCAAAGTGCAAACAGGCTGTTGCTAGGGGGAAGAAAAGTGTCTGTTATCTGCTTCCATAACAGCTAGAACACACAGCAAACACTTAAAAAATATTCTTATTAAATATTAGGGAGAGTTTTCTAGTGGCAAGAACAGTAACAGGCAAAAATAGGTAGTTTTGGGGTCCAGCATCTGTCTGAAGGAGGATGTTTAAGAGCATGCAAGGCAAGGCACTGAGAAATGATGCAGCAAAAGCCGATTTTTCCTTAGAGATATGGAGATAAATTGGATAACCTCTTACAATCTCCTCCAGCCCTCTGATTCTGAATCTAGGATTATCTAAATCCTCTGTTGCTCAACTTCTGTTGCCATGATCCCAGGATACTGTGACATTTTAGAAACAATACTGACCTGAGCAGGCATCATAGCTTTTCTCTGTAATACTGAAGAACACCTGAACCTGTGGACCCACTCAATCTCTTCTCTTCTTTTTTTTTCTTTTCTCACCCCCGTCTTTCCTCCTCCCCCCCCCCCCCCCCCCCCTTTTTTTTTTTTTTTTTGTCTTCAGTGTACTTTGTTGTTGTTCCTCATGTGGGTACCGTAACTTCACTAGCTCAG
>NW_015090999.1:1432440-1589629 GCF_001431845.1 Calidris pugnax | reverse complement strand
CCCCCCCATAATATTGGTGAATTCATCTGTGCAGTGTTCCTGGCACAGGGGAGGGAAAGTCTGTATTGTTTATATTAGTTAAAAATAAATAGATTTTATCTGTTTTGAGAGTGTTCATAATTTCCATCTGGTTTTGTCTTCTGTTTAAAAATCATGTGCCATAGCTGGTGATGCGATTTTGTTCCTGACATGGGAAAGCAATATCATAAGCTACATAATGCTGGTGTGAGTGTATCAGGACCTGAAGAGATTGCTCAGACTGTTTGCTACATCTGTGTTTCGAGCTGCAAGTAGCAATAAGCCCTGGAGTCAGAAGATAGATATGTTTTTAAAAAATCTTTGCAGTTCTTCTTTCTCCTTTTCTCTGCATTTTTCTAAAGAAAGTAGTTCAAGGTTTTAACAGCTGTAATATCATATCTCAGATAAATCTTACAGCCTTTGGCCGTCTCTAATACCATCTCAGAGATTATCAGGCCTGGATGGGAAAAGGTCAGAAGAAGAAAAAGAGGGTATTATTGAAATGAAAGCTTACTTAACAGTTTACATTTCATATGCTTCAGCTGTTTCCTTTTTGGTTTAAGCCTTTTTTTTTTTTTTTTTTTTTTTTTTTTTAAATTGTAATGTCGTAGTAATACAGCCCTTGATTCTGAAACTAGAAATTGTTCTGAATCTAGCCTATCACGCAGTGTAGGCTCATGCTTTTCTGGAAACTTAGACTAGAATCCCCAAATTCTTGTATTATGTCAGACAAAACTGGCAGCAGGCAGGACTTGCAGGAGGAAGACTACTCTCTCAAGGTCCATATCACCGCAGAAGGAGGGACAGGACATCTCAGAGGAGTCTTCAGTCCTTCAACTGTTTCACCCAATTGTGTGACTACCGTGGCTGGGCATGAAATCCAAACTGCAGTTTCAAAGGCATAACTGAGTGCCAAGAGGAAGTGCTTGGAATTTAGTGTTATAGGATTCATTAGGTTCAATGGAAAAAGAGGAATTGCAATTGATGAATTAATAAGGACAACTACCAAAGCATACAAGAAGAATTGCATGCAATGGTTTGGAATTTCAGTGGCATTTTAGCATTAAAGCTAAAATAATGGGAATTGTGCAAATAGACAGATTTTTCTCATTCATAAACATACCTGACATTTGTACAGTTTTGGTAGTCCAGAGTGTCTGGCTAGAATGTGAAGAGAGGTGGATTAAAAATCCACAGAGGAGAGCAGAATATGTACTGTACATCTTGAGACCTGAGATTTCACTGAAATAAAAATAGATGTGAGAGAAGAAAACAGTAAAATTATGCGTGGTGAAGGATTCAAGAGTAAGGAAGATTATTAAAAACAGCTAATCAAGTTTGGAAGGAAGAGTTTCATATGTAACATATCTAAAGTATCCAAATTAAGAGGAATTAAACAGCATGATTGATTTTAATTGCTGAACAAGTTGTTAGAAAGTGATTATAATAAGCATCTATCATCTAATAAATGCTTAGCTCTAACAGAGCTCTGAGGCTGGGGAAAGGAATTTTCTCTTTTGACTCTTAAATATTTGGAACAAGACTACAATCCGGAATCCGTTCTTAGCCAACAAAAGGGAGATCTAATGAATTCCTCATAGTTTTCTTCTATTTGAGCAAGTCATCACTTCGTAATGAGGCAGAATGTAAATTGCCATCAAAGGCAGCACTTGCCACCTTATGCAAAAGATTTGCCTGAGTAACTTGAAATATGGGAACAGCTCATTATGGCTCTTACTGCTTTGCCTAATATACTGATGCCAACAAGGAGCAGCGACAGATGCACAGAGAAAAGCAATTGTAAATATGTGCTTTGTCACAATCTGCAAATCTGGAATTGGCTGACCCGGAACTCTGAATGTTCAGTCTTCCCATGAACTCAAAAAATCTTCACACTAATAGCATTCCAAGGCAAACTAACCAGAAGTTTTTGGATACCAAACCCCTGAATCAACTTAAGAGGTAAATGGTGGATAAAGATATTTGTAGGCTGAATGTTTTGTGAAAAAAAAAAAATTAAAAGTAAATGAATTATTAATTCCAAATGCCTGAAATTGGAAGTATTTTTGTTTTGAATTGTTGCTGTCCCTTTAGCGATGTTTGGAAATGAAGTCACCAGCATATGGCACCTGGGTTGTAATGAAAAATCAGGTCACATGGCATAGAAGAACATAGGGTCCTTCCTGAATTCAGGAGAATTTTTTAATTACAACTTATACATTTTCACTTGGAAAACTGTTGATATCAGGATATATTCAATGATTAATCAGCAACACCATTGGTTTTACCACTGCCCCCCCCAATCACAAATAATTTCTTATTGATCCTACTTTGCTTATCCAAAGAATGAGAGGGGCTTACGAGAAATTTTTGTGTGTCATTGTAGAAAACAAAAGGCATTTCTATTTCTGGCATCAACATGTAATTGAATAATTAAAAAATAATTATATTAATCTACTTGTTGGTTTTCTGGAGGTAACTTTCTGCTCTCTTTTCTTTTGAGAAACCTTAAGCATTCTTTTTAGGTTATCTTAATGACTTTGGGATTTATAATGGAGAATATAATCTGAACTATTTATTTCAGAGAAATACCAAAATTGGAAGAAAGAAAGATACTGGCTTGATGGTAGATTATGTAAAAACTAGATAGTTTATATAATGAAATTCAGATCCCCGTGTCAGTTGGTTCTAGGAGATCCAAGTCTGACATTAGGTGGAAAAATGGAATAGAATATGATCCCTTTGTTTATATTAATTGTGGAGTTTGTTCAATATTTTGTTGTTAGATACAGAAATAAAATCATTCCTGCTTTAATATTGGTAATATCAGTTCTCAATATATGCGTAGATAAATCTCATGACACTTCAGTATGGAATTTGTTTAATTACATAAAAGCAGCAAAATATGTGTTCATTTGATTACCTCAAAATACAGGAACTGTGTTTCCTTTTGTTTGCTTGAGCAAATGTATAATTTTCTGGAGTGTTTGTCCTAGAAACATTTGAGTCATTTGTCATGCACAGTAGGGGTTATAATCGAAGGCTTCTTACACTGGATGAATTAATTTTTATTAAGCTGGTAATAATTTACAAAAAATTATTGACTTTTAAATATAAAAACATGATTAGAGCCATGTTAAGTAAATAAGAGCATTTATAAAGTCACAGAAGACTGTTGAAATACAGGCATGAGAAAGAACCGTGACCAAATATACTCTAAGAGTCTGAATGATGGCATCATCATACTTCCGTTTTGGAGCGTTTTGTTCTTTCATTTTACACAGCCACCGAAGAATAGACTTACTCCAGAATTTAGTATTAGTGATCTAATGACTCTTAGAGCTTTTCCTAGGGAATTGAGGACTACTTTACCATAGTTTGTGACATGAATAAGAAGAGGCTAACCCCCAGAAATCTGTCATCTCCTTTTTGTATAATAAGGTTTCATATTAATACCAAGGAAAACTCATGCAAGAGGCTTTGCTCCATAGTGCAAAAATAAGCCTAACATAAAATAAATAGGTATGAATCATAGCACATTATACTAGACAGAAGATTTGTATATTTGTGCCTCACTGAAGTTCTTATAAAAGAAATATGATCTAACTGAATTCAACTTTGATATGCAGGAATCCTTTCAAAGAATAAGTTTAGCGATATTTTACAATGAGGACCCTTTCACACAGTGATGTTCTGAAACATTTTATATTTCTAAAAACAAATTATCTATCACCTTTTGTCATGGCAATGTAATACAGCAGCTCTCAGTTAATTATTTAAACAATATTTTGGCTTGAGAGATACCTTCTATGGGGTCCTCTTTCTCTGTAATGTTCACAGTGGTTCTCTGTAAGCACTGCAGGCTGACCAGTACCACCAGGAAACTTCCAAGCACTGATGTTCAGCATTTGCAGATGCTCCTTTCAACCTTCATATTGCTCTGCTGCCTCTGCTGAAGACTTTTCTCGTGACAGCTATAGGTCATATTTTCATTGAGCATCCCACACTGACTGTGAAAATAAGCTACTGAAACTTCAATTATGCTGGGGTTTTTGTTTTTTAATTTTCACAGCTGACTTTTAGATACTTAGGGTGATTGAGATCTGGAGATTGGGTGGGAGTCCTTCATGAAAACCACTGATTTTTCCTATGTGTCTAATGTGAAAGTTTGCAGCAAGTTTTTTTCTAGGTAAGAAAAAAATTGCTTTATAGAGTCCTATTTTAGTGAATATTCTGTAGATTATTATGTGTACAGCTTGATTTTTTTAGTCGTTTATGTAATACAGAAGATAAAAATTGTTATTCATACAATTTTATTAATGCATTCAAAGAATGAGTTCACTCATCATTTGTTCTAGAAATTAGTATTATTCTTTCCAATTGTACCAAATTCTTCTTGCTGCTTTTGTAGTTAAAAAAATCATTATGTCCTCTTTAATGAAGTAAAACTAATCTGCCATTCACAACTCTGAGTCTACGAGCATCTACTTCAAAATACCATATCATCTGTTCTCCTTAATAAAAGTTATGGTTTCTTATCTTCCCTAGCAGCTCAGCTTCTTCTTATATTCCTTTAGAATTATATGATGGGAGGCACAAGTTGGCTTGTATTCATTAAAATGCCTATTTTGTTCTAACTGTTTCAATTTTAACTCTGCTTTCTCACGTCCAAAGTTTTTTAGCGCTCGTCCACATGTGGGCACTCAGGAAAATTAAACTGTATTAACGAAGGCTGAATTTAGAAATCAGTGATGTTAGTTCATTTTTTTACTCCGTTCATTGAATGAATAAACCAAACTGAACTTACTTTTAATTCAGAAAGAATTTTAATTATGACAGTGTAGTATCCCACACAGAAATGTAGTGATGTTTTGCTAGCCTAGTTAATGCATTTGCGTCTTTAGTATGTTCCAAGGGATGTTTTGAGTTTAGCCGTGTAGTCAAGCACATACCTGCTATGAGTGCTTCAGAGACAATTATCTCTGAAAAAGACCGAAGCAAAAACTAATGAAAATGAACACGCTTATATATGCCATGCTGCAGGTTTAGCAAATGACCCAGGCAAGCACTAGTGTGAATAGCCGTGTCCAAATCTGAAAGGTTTTCATGTTCAGCTAGTGCCTAAGATATCATGAGAGAAGTTACTATGAAGAACTGATCAAAGCAGCAGAATTAAATTGTTGCATTCATGCAACAGGAGACTGTGCATATTCCTCCCAAATATATACTTGATACCTATGAGGCAGAGAAAGAAAATATGAAGCATAAAACATAGTCCAAACTCACAATTAACTGTTTTCCTTCCACAATAAAAAAAGAGCTCTCAGCTGCTTCTAATAGGCAGGAGTACCATCAAGACTTTCCTTCAACCTGTTAGGAATCATATATATTTTAGAGAAGATCCCGTGCCTGTGGATGGAAGGATTGCCTGATAGCATACTGCTGTGTAACAAGGCGTAGCTTCTCCTAAGGAATGTGAGGTGTGAATCCCTGTCATATTAATTTTTAAATTCATTTATCTCTTACAGTAATAATAGCTTGCCATGTTAAAACTTGTGATATTTTTCATCTCTTCTATTCCAGTATTTTTTTGTGAAGAGGTGCACATCTGAGTGAGCCTCTTGGCCTCTTTTTTAGTAAAAAGATACATGGATCCTTGTAGGATGCAATTAATTTAGTCTTTAAATAGTTGGATAGAACTTCCTAGAAGGACTTGTTTCTCACCCTTGGCTGTAAAAAGCAGGCTAAAGGTAGTGGTAGAATTTACATATCTAAGTTTAAAATATCTAGAAACTCAGAAATATTTAAACAACTAAGACAAAGTATCTACGCTGAGATTAAAAACCAAAATACCCTAAACACTAACTGTTAAACCTGGGAGATTGATCCAGAACCATTATGCCTGAGCGTTTGAGATAGTTCACTAGAAAACTAGGTCCACATGTTCACCCATATACTGAAAATAATGCCATATAGCACTGGTGATCAATTTTAGCTCGTGCAAATATTTTTTCTTCTAGTTGAAGTGGTGTATGAAGGTAACTGGAGTAAGAAGTATAAAGGGTTGTACAGGATCAAGCACCACTTTAGCTCTTTCTCAGTATCTTTGGTCAAAGATGGAACATATTCTTGAATCAGGTATAAAACTTTCTGGTTTGCATAGTTTCTTAAAGTTGCTTTGTTTCAAAGGTTAGATAAAATTAGGAATGTAACCCAAATGAGAGTTAGGGTGTTTATGGAAAGAATATGAAATTTTCCTTTTGTTTTCTCTGTTTCCTAAGTATATTATCACTGTAAGAGAGGTTATGGCATCTAGAACTCCAGGTTTTAAGTCTCTTGTTCTTATAAAGTGCTATAAAAATCTTTATGTTTGTGTCCTTTTTCCAAATATGATGACAACAATATTTGAGAGAAGCTTATGTTCCTGTAAACAAGTATGTTCCTACTCTTTCTTCTTTTCATATGTCCCACTTTCATATCCTGATGTCTTTAAAACCTCTGAATCACACATAAGTACAACAGTAATAGAGGAAGTAATAAGCCTAACCTATCTTATGGTCTGATAAAACTGCATTTTTTTGTTGTTGTTGTTTAATGAATACTTCTGGAATCTAAAAAGATAGCGTGGCAGATAGCTAATATTATTGCCTTCAGTTCAAACATCAAAGCAACATGCTTTATTCTGCTTAGGGAAGAAAAATACATTATCAGTGCCTCCTGAAATCCTTGTACAGAAGCTGTTTAAAATAAATAAAAACGAATTTAAAAAAGTCAAACAAACAGTTTTTTTGATAGAAGGATGTTTCATTTTCCATTGAAAAGTATTAAACCTGGTCAGTTACCACACTGCAGTACTGAGCAGTAGAAGGGCAGTACTGAATAGTACAGCGGTTCTACACAGCAGCTAATGGAGAGAGACTGCGTAAACCATTACGGTTATATTTTGAGCAAAAGCCTCTTGTATTTGCAAATTATCACTGTATTTTCTTCAATTACTTGCACATGAATCCCAAGATAAGGGCAACTGGTTCTTGACTGCATATGTTTCTAGCACAGGAAAGATTTGACTATGATCCAAACCAATGAAAGCTCATTCTGGAGTACTGCCCTTCAGCCTTTTGACAGCACAGACTGTATTCCCAGAGATCTTGGCAGTAATCGTTTAATTTCAAATCCATATTTCTATATCTAGAGAATTAGTTTTTCAAAGGAGAATTTTTAACCAGCCAGTTCAAGAGCTGATAGCTAGACTCTACCACCTCTTCCATACTTTTACTTGCTTGGTAAAGGGGAATATATTTGCAGAAAAACAAAACAAAACAAAACAAAACAGCTGGATCAAACATCAAGAAGTTGTTTACTTGCTTAGACACCGGTGAAAGATTTAAAATGAAAAATAATTTCATTTATGTTTCAGTCAATACAGTTGATTCTTTTGGATTCATATGTTTATAATGCCGTATTTGAGTATGCAAGGAAGACTTCGTTTTGGGGTGACATCTTTAGCTATGAAAAATGTAGGCACTTAATTTGGACTTATGGAATCTGTGTAGTCAATGGAGAGAGACACGTCCTACTTAGTGCTGGTGAACTGGCTGTTTCTAACCTTGGAGTGAGCAGCACAGAAGAGCTGTGTAGCTTAGATGATCTGAATCATCCCTTCAAGGACGTGTAAGTCTGAAGGAAAAAGTTTTGCAGCCTGAGAGAACAAATAGAGGTAATTCAAAGCATATTTCATGAGTATCAGAAAGTACAGAAGTGGATCCCTTCTACCCTGTGCCTCAGGGAGCTGTAGTTACAGGTGCACCACTGTGCACCATCCTTAGGTAAATGTCACTGGAAGATGACCACTGAAGGCAAAGGAAAAGCAAATTCGCTGAACATCAGCTGGAGCCCATTGAATTGCTTTTTGCTACTTTCTTCTTTCAGATTCTTCTAGGCTTTGAACTCTTCTGTAGAGAGAGCCTACATGGCAGATGCTTCAACACTGCCATTGGAACAGTTCACAGTGATAGATACAGCAGATATGATGAGTCAAACAGATGCTCATGACAAGAAAAACCCTTGTCTCAGCTGTGTACACAGGTTGTCGTGGAATACATGAAGAGGAGCCATATATAAAAAGATCCTATAGTTGTTGTTCAGATGAGCAGTTTTCTCTAATTCTTCCATCACCTTCAGAAAGTATCAAGCTATTTGGGACTTGCATTACATTTTTTTTTTCCCATTTTCCATAAACATGAAATAGACCTTGAATACATAAGATTATACTTTTGTAGGAGGAGAACAGTTTGTTTTTTTTAATTTAGGGACAGAACAACTCATGTCGTAGGAAGTCTCATCTTCTGATAAATAGACAGTGTAGTAAGTTCATTTTTCATCACACCCACAATGAGAAAAAAACAAGAAAAAAACAAAACGGGGGGACCCAGGGTTATAGTGACAATAGTATGTCATCCTGTGACCGGTTTTCTGTTTAAATAAGACCACTTACCTGGAGATCTAACTCCAAAACAGATTTCCAGCACATTAATGTGAAAAAGTGAGTAGGCAATAATCCTTCACAGTTACCAACAACAAATGATGTCTGTCCAGCCATCTAAAAAAGGAAGGTACTTATTCACATAGTGTGTAATTAAATCACAGAATTTCTGTCCCAGGATGTTGTAGAAGTCAAAAGTGTATTTGTGTTCAAATTACTAGAGAAATTCATGGAATAATTCATCAAGGACTCTTGATACAGTTACAGTATAATTCTGCTTTCTGTAAATTGCCAGAAACTGAGGGACTGTACCCAAGGAAGAGAAGGGAGAAAGTGTAGCAATATATGCTTATTCCAGGTCCCTGCTGGCCAAACTTAGTGGTTGCTTAGAGAGTGGTGCTTCTTGGTTGGAGATGTTTCTCCATTTGAACTTCATGATACTACACTGGGCATTTCTGAACCATTTTGTTCTTACAAAGAGAAAAAAATATATTGTTGGGCACTCAATTATAAAGGAACTGTAATCTAATTATCACTCACATGCGTGCATTCGTTTCAAGGTATGTGTACTGTGGAACCATAACTGTTGCTTTGCAGCAATCCATCAGAACTAGGGAGCGAGAGCCTCAAGTTATAGTAGAAATGTTTTGAAGTTTATGGGCTTCCCCACTGTGACAAAAAAATGCCAAGTTTTCCTTTGTAATTTCATATAGTATGAGGAGCTTAAACATATATTATTTCTTTTTATTTCTCTGGAAGAAGTACCAGTGTAATTTTTTTCTTTCTTTCCCTCTAATCTGTCATCCTCTTCTCATTTTTCATAGCTTTTTTTAGTTTACCTTATATTTGCATACCTTTCTCATCCTGTATTTCTCACATCTTTTTCCCATTGATATCCATATTCTTGTGTCTACTTTGTCTTCCACTTCAAGCCTTTCTTCTTTGCACTCACTTTCTTTATTTTCACTTCATTGGAGTCACATTAATCGTTGTAAACCAATGACAAAGTGGACTTTGTAATTTTATTATTACTATTTTCTTTTGATAACCACAAAAAAACTTTAGAAAACAAAGTGATCGTGTTTACAAGTTTTTTGCAAAGGAGTCCTTCTTGTTCTATGAAATTTTGACAGGGGAAATGCATTCTGCATTTTAAACAAATCGTAGTGTTTGTTTGGTTTTTTTTTTTTTTTTCCCTATTTGTGTCTTACATTTTCTTACTATAAATTCAAGTGACTATTAAAATAATTGATTAAAAAAAAATGCAGAACTGTAATTGCGATGCACATGAGAAACCACTTATCAGAAGTCAGCATTAGTTTCAAACACTTCTAATGGCAACTAGAGTTCACATTTCATGACCCTGTTGTGATCAAAAAGAACAGGTAAACAAAAAGTGGGATTTTGGGGGGGCTTTGTTAATACTTGTTTGAAATGCCATTAGGCCATATCAGTCACCTTGGTTCAAAGTTTGTTTTTTTTCCACGTGTTCCTGGCATTGCCAAGTGCAACGCCAGCAGAAGCAAAAACTTTAGCTAAATATGAATGGTGGAAGATTTCTCTTTTTTTCGGTGGTCATCTGCAGAGAGCAGTTCTTTTCATTGCTGCATCCTAGGTTGCCACCCAGTGGAGAAGACTGTAAATTCGCAGGCTCAAAAAGAGAAACTTGGTTACCCGCTGGCAGCCCTTTATTCTGCAAGGAAATACCTGTGGGTGGTTTCTTTTTGTGAAAACCGTGCTTGCTTTTGTTCTTTTCAGTTGCTTTAATATAGATTTAGAAGGTGAACTAGCAATAGCATGGAATCTTAAGGTAACCTCTGGGGTTTGCCTGTGTTCTCTAGATACTTGCTGATTTTGACCAGTGTGTTATATACCATATAACAACCCCATACAACAATATAGCTCCATTTATATTAATGTAAAAACTGATTGACATGACAGTGCATCAGAGCTGTGATTTGTAACAGTGTCTTGATTTCTACAAAAAGATTACATTATTTTCAACTTCTTAGAAGTTATGCTGCGTGCCATTAAAATCTCTTCTAACAGAAACTTCATTTGACCTGAGCTATGTTTAAACAAGCAGCTCACAGCTTTGAAGAAAAAAGAAAAACAAACTAACCAAAAAACACCCGAACCCAAAAATTAGTTTCCAGTTTGTGTTACTGAATTATCTGATTCATTCTGTATGTTCACTAAGTGTTTGAAATTGCTATACAAGGCAAGTGTTGGCTGCCAAAAGTATTTAAGTGTATCATGAGGAAATACTTTGAGTATTTAAGGGAAGGAGGACACCAGAGAAAGGTGAATAAGAGTACTGGAAATAGCAAGGATGCTGGTCAGTCTAAGGAACAAAGAGATAGAAGGTAGTGACCAGTAACTTCCGTATCAGAAACAATTCCTGAGTAGCCGTCATTCTGCCCTTGTGCACAAGCTCAAGGGTGCCCAGAGCAGACCAAACACAAATGGAAGAAGATATTGGCCAAATCCTTTTTCCCTTGGAAGCCTGTAGTAGGCCATTGCCATGACGAAAGCCAAATTACAAAGCACAATCTCAGAGTGCTCTCTTTCTTTAGAAAGATTAAAAGTAACAGAAAATCAAAGTCTTTTCAAATTGTCCCTCACATTTCCAGCTGACAAGAAGCCTCCTTATCTAGTCTATTACCTGGTATTTCCATTATTTTAAAATTCATCCCCCAAAGTCTTTGCCCAAAGACGAGAGGAGGGCAAGACCAATTCTGCCTGTAGTGGTTCATGTACAGTTTCCAAACTTGTCGTGAGAGATTCAGCTTCTTTAAAGTCCCCTTCACATTAGCAAACCTCTGTCTTTTACTAATGGAACCAAGCTGGAGCAGATAAAGTAGAAACTTTGGAGGATATAAGCCTCAGTACTTTTCTCACTGCAGTGTGAACCAAACAAGTGCATACTGCTACTTATCTTTTTCAAAGTAAAAACATGCATGAACTGTTGCAGTTCAGGATTCCAAAGGGAAAAAAAAAGATATATTTTTTCATAATATTTTTTTCACCTTGTGTGTAGAACCTCTGTTGTTACTTAGGGCTCAGAAACAGGGAAAAGCCTGGGTTGGGAAGGAACCTCTGGAATTAGTGGTTCAAACTTAAGTAAGAAGTCAGAGCCATAGATGAGATTATTCAGGACTCTGCCAAATTGAGTCTTTAAGATTTTCATTGACAAGGGTTTCACCAATGTTCTGGGCAACCTATTCCAGTGTTTAATTGATCACAGGGTGTATATTTTACTCATACAGACAGACAGCATTTCCCCTGAGCAATTTATGCCTGTTGCTTCTTGTTCTGTCACTATACATCCTTGTAAAGCCAATATCCCCTCCTTCTCTGTACCTGTGTTTTAGTTATTTTCATAGAGTGTGTGGTGAGATACTCCCTAAACCTGGTCTTTCCCATTCTGAAAAAGCATCATTCAGCCTTTCTTCATATATCCAGTTCTCCAGCTCTCTAATCATCTTGGTGGCATCTTAATGGAATCATTTTGCTTTTCAGGCCTTTTAAGGCCCTTATTTTGCTGTGACATTTGCAATTATGGGTATTGGTTTTGGGTTTTTTTAATTATTATTTATGATGTCCTTTGATGCACTATCTGTATAATTTGAGAAAGGTGAAAAAAAGCACACTCTGAAATCCACTGCTCACATTTAACATGACCTCTGTCACACTGTGGACACAGATCTGGGTATTTTTTTAAGACCAATAATTTTATTGATTGCCAGAACTAGTTATATCATTATTCAGCTTTCAGATGATTTTTTATTCATATATGTTCTTTAAGATTGCAATACAGCATAAGGTTGTGGGATTTGGACTTAATATTTTGGTTTTGGTTTTTCCCTGTATGCTTATAATCACAGCTGTGTAAAATATGGCCAGATATTTTTAATGTTTGCTATACAAATATATATAGTAAATAATTAGTAGGATGTAACTGAGAAATTAAACAGTCAACAGCTGAGATGTGGGAGAGTTCTCAGAGAAGTAAAAAAAATCCCACCCATTTTAAATCCTGAGTGTATGTGCAGAAACTGAAGAACAGTTCTTTCCTCCTAAGTTATGGACATGTTACTGTCTGCTTTCCACTTGAAAAAGCAAATACAGATGCATCTACGTTAGCATTTTAATTTGGATCAGGTCTGTGCTTTTGGAGCAAGTCTCTCAGTCATCTCCTGTTGCTGCACTTCAGTTCATGCTATGGAGCAGTTTGGGGCAAATAAACAGGATTCCTTTCAGATGAAATTCAACTGTAACATGTGCCTGAAGATTGCAACTAACACATCCTAACTAACTACTGATGGACATTCAGTCTCTTGGGATTAGAGCAGATCTAATCAAATATTTTTTGTCCTGGTTTGAGGTGAAGCAGAACCAATCATCTCAGTGGCCTTGTCCTGGTTTGAGGTGAAACAGAACCAATCATCTCAGTGGCTAGTTCAGCCCAAACCACAACATTCTCTAGCCTCCAAATAGATGTAAGCACCAAGTTTTTACAGAAATGAAAAGGTAGAAAAGGACCTGGGGGTGTTGGTCGACTGTCAGCTCAACATGAGCCAGCAGTGTGCCCAGGTGGCCAAGAAGGCCAATGGTATCCTGGCCTGTATCAGGAACAGCGTGGTGAGTAGGGCCCGAGAGGTGATCATCCCCCTGTACTTGGCACTGGTGAGGCCTCACCTCGAGTACTGTGTCCAGTTTTGGGCCCCTTAACACAAGAAAGACATTGAGGTGCTGGAGCGGGTCCAGAGAAGGGCAACGAAGCTGGTGAGGGTTCTGGAGAGTAAGTCTTATGAGGAGAGGCTGAGGGAGCTGGGGCTATTCAGCCTGGAGAAGAGGAGGCTGAGGGGAGACCTTATCATGCTCTACAGCTACCTGAAAGGAGGCTGTAGAGAAGCGGGGGTCAGTCTCGTCTCCCAGGTCACAGGAGACAGGACAAGAGGAAATGGCCTCAAGTTGCGCCAGGGGAAGTTTAGGTTGGATATTAGGAAAAATTTCTTCACGGAAAGGGTTATCAAGCATTAGAATGGGCTGCCCAGGGAAGTGGTTGAGGCACCATCCCTGGAGGTATTTAAAAGGCGGGTTGACATGGTCCTCAGGAATATGGTTTAGTGGGGTTTTTTTATTATTATTTTTTTTATTTCTTATTTCTTATTTATTTTTTTGTCAGAGTTAGGTTGATGGTTGGACTAGATGATCTTTAAGGTCCCTTCCAACCTAGAGGATTCTATGATTCTGTGATTCTAATTGCTGTAAATTTATTGCTACAGAATTTAGCGACTTGCTGATGTTGGACATGACTTGTTGTGCCCATAGGACACAACACTATGATGCTGTCCACAGCACCATGGGGAGCTGTGCGTGTGTGTGGGAGGAAGGGAAGCTGGTAGGAAAAGCACTGTACAAAAACTGGCAAACCCAGGCACATGAGGGGAATTGTCTAGACTTCATTAAAAAAAAAAAGGGGGGGAGGGGGAGACATGTGCCCTAAATATATTTGTATTCAGAATATTGCCTGTTCATTATTCTAAGACCCATTATTTAAATGGCTTAAATTAACTACCTTTTTTTTTAAAAAAAAAAAAAGAATCTTAATACTTATATTGAGAAGGGAATTGTTAAATTATATGTTTGATATAAAGGCTTATGATTGTTTGAAATAATCATGTTTATAGCAACACAAACCTTTTAATGAGGCGTGATGAACTGAGACATCTAGTTCAATGGAGGAAAATAAAGTGAAACACTTTTTCTCCAAATAGAATACATGATCTTTTGTTTCAGAGGGACAATCATCATGTACAAACCACTGCATTGGGATGTTTTTCAGCCTTAATTGCCCTGTCAGTTACAATTAGAAGTGTTAATGTAACTGTGAAATGCTACAAATTACTTGTGGCTTTTCCTCCTTGTGCATTCTCAGCCTGTCTTGCACAAAAAGATATCAGAATGACTGAGATCTCTTGCTGAGTCTGTTATTAAGGTTTGCTTGTTATACTCCCTGGGTACAGTTACTCACTCAGTGTGGATTCAGTATTATGGGTGTAAAGACGCCTGCAGCAGAATGATTTAATCCTTTACAGTAAGAGGAAAAATCCTCATGCGTTAGGCATTTTTGCTGAAATAGCTGCAGCTAATAGGGATTCGCATAGCTGAACTGGTTAAAGAAATGCTGGTTTTACCAAAGTTGTTATCAGTATGAAAAGCTATGATTTTCACAATCTTATGTATGCTTACTGATCTGTAGCTATCTGCCATTGTTTTTTTTTCTGTTATAACGAAGGAGTTGACATTTTTCGAAATCCTGCCAGTATGGTCATCTAGAACAAAGGGATCGTCTTAGTAGAACAACAGAGAAATTTTTGACTGTTGAGGAAACATGAGCTTGAAAGTGAGGCACTGAGGACAGTGAT
Source organism: Calidris pugnax (assembly GCF_001431845.1). Lineage (NCBI taxonomy): Eukaryota > Metazoa > Chordata > Aves > Charadriiformes > Scolopacidae > Calidris > Calidris pugnax. The sequence goes on along the minus strand of NW_015090999.1, from coordinate 1,574,695 downwards.
TTGCTAGTCCTTTCATTTTGGTAAGCAGTATCAAAAGCTTACCTGATCCAACACTAACAAATAAAGGAGAGAAATCGAATGAATGAATGAACTCTACGATGCTATACTCGGTGATGAGTCGAGCAAAAAACAACATGGGGGAGATTCACAGAGGGTGGCCAAATGCTCCTGGCTGTGTGGAAGGTTAGATGTGATTTTCTTCCACTATTGAAAAAGCTACCAAGTGTAGTCGTTCAGTGGACTAATGGACTTACTTCATCTTGTTTTGAAGCAGCTGCTCTGCATTTCTGCAGTCTTAGAGATTGCGCTGGTTTTTGAAAGGACAAATGTTTCTGACAGTGGATTAAACTCCCCAGTGCTTGCTTCAGAGCTGGAAAAAAATTCAAGACTGGGGGATGATTTTATCTTGGAACACTGAGTAAATTGTACATTGCCCTCAGTATAGTCACCAAGTGATGGATGACTAGGTGAAGTGACAGCTCACCTGTTTGTTCAGTTTTGATGCATATATACTGCTTAGTAAAGTAATTTAAAATACCATTCCTGATGGAATAGTTTCTCCTTAATATCTTTTTGTTCTTTTACCTGTGCAGTATAAGTATCCTGCTAAAATAAATGCAAATTTAATGACTGTGAAGTCTGAGTGTTATGATCTTTTCTTTCAGACTAGGCTTACAAAGGGGAGATGTCAGGAATCGAAAATATTTTGAAAATAGGGAAAAAGAAATTAGTCATTAGTCTTCAAAGACATGAATGGCTTTCAAAGAGGTGGGTTGTTGGTTTGTTGGGGTTTTTTTTGTAAATTTTGAAGGCAAGGCCACATTTGTGTGCTAGGGAGGTTTTTCTCTTATATAATTTTTCTTATCTCAGCCAAACAAATGAGCAATCTCTAAAATTATGGAATTGTTAAGAATTGCAAAGACAAAATTGTTTACAACAATTATTTAAGCCATGAGATGTAGTAATTCTTTTATAAAATTAGTAACAATTAAAACTTTACTTTTTGCATAATGACAAGGACACGTTATTTTAGAGATGGTGTGGCACTGAGTTATGAACCTATGTTCTTTGTGTGCCTGCTGACACATCTGAGGTAGGAAAGAAGAAAATTCTGTAAACTGAAAGTATTAATATGTTAGACGTTAACATATGTTAATATGTTACCAAGTAGACTAAAAAGATTGTGTCACTGGCATGTGACATAGTATGTAAATGAAATCGAACATGTTACTTAGCAACAAAAACCTTATTAGATGAATATGTCATTCCCATATATGTGTGTTTGAATGTGTGTGTGTCAACTTAGCATAGTATTAAAGACCAAGTAGAAAATTTCTGACCTACAATATGTAGGAATTAAAATTGCCTAACGTTCTCATATAGTAACAGTTTGATTTTCATTCTTTCTTAGCTATGGAAAGTGTTTTGAGGGCTAGACGGCAACACTAACAGTATCACCGTAATATGCTTTATGAAATATTTTTCTTGCTGAAGGGAAATGTTTTACAAACTGGCATCTCTGCATGCCTGGCCTATGGGAGAAAAAAAAAGCAAAACCTTTTTCTGTTTTAAAATGTCTTGGGGGTAAAACTTTCATGTTTGCTACTCTAGGACCTTACGTATCCAGCCTAGTCAGAAAAGTGGACTCAAGAGTCTGAAAAAGCTCGATTTTAATGCTGCCACAACATGGTTGTTTATGTGCTTCAGTTCCTGGTCTGCAGATGCTGGGAATAATGGAGCATGGTTTTAACCTGTGCTTTAGGCATCCGACTTTGGCCTTTTTCCTAGGCTAATCTTCTTACTCTTCCTAAATAGCAAATAGAGCTGCACTGACTCTGCAGGAAGATGATTGGGAAGCCCTGATTTAAGCTTCTTCTCTAAACAACTCTTTTGAAGAAGCACCTACCTTTCTCCCATGATAAAACAGGAAGCCTTGCCGAAATTCCTCCAATTCATCTTTGTTGCAGGCGTTCTTTCCCTTGACTTTGTCATCTGCTTAAACTCAGACCATGAAAAGGCATTTTGGAAGGTAAACGCAGTCAGAGGAATACTGCTGATTTCAAAGGAACTGCTTATGTGTGTAACCACACACACAAAAATGTATTTGCAAAGCTGGGGTGTTAGATAATGAAGTCTTTGAGGAAGAAGCTCTCTGTTTGGCAGAGTTATTTGTTAAATAAATAGGAACCAGTAGGCTCTACTTTTGCAATCAATAACTGTAGTATTTCTTTTCATGTTTGTGTTTAGATAAAAATGTATTTATGCTGAAGCTCTTGCAAAGATTGACTGAAACTTTAAAAGCCACAGAGTCACTCAAATATTTCACGTGCTTTTCACCAGAGGATGACAGTTTTACTTTTGTATAAAGAGCCTTATCATAAACAGGGAAAGAACTATGCCACTGAATTTCATAGATATGGTTGTATTTGTAAAGAATTTTCATCTATATTGTCACATCAATGTGCATATACGTAAAGGCATTATTTCTGTTTATTCAACACTACTGTTTCAGATACTGGACAGTTATGCTTGACCTGTTTCTGATCTCTGGAGCAGCAGGTGATTAACTGCAGCTTTTACTCCCCTTCTTGCTTGTAGATATCCAGAAGAAAGCTATAAAAAGACTATTTAAGGGAAAGAAAGAAGGTCAGGCACTCAATCAGACTGTAAGAGCTGGAATTACTGTTAAACTGGAAAATCTTTTTTATAAAATAATAATTTTTCTATTATTGTTTTTTTCTATTATTCATATAAATTAGCATAAGTTTTGTACCTTTTTTTTCTCTTTTGAATCTATAATTCAACTATTAGCCTGCTGACAGAAAGAGCAGGTTAAGCTGTAGAGACCAATGACACCTTAAAACAGGATGGAAAATACAGCATTGGTGTGTTTCTGGACAAGAGCCCTGAATTGAAAACATAACTACTAAGGATGTTTTGGTCCTGCGAGAGCTAGATGGGTCGATCTATCAAAAAAAAAAAAAAAAAAAAAAAGTCTAAATTACTGTTTTGCTTTGTGTATTTCTTATTTACTTCCTTGCCAGTTTATTAGGTGTGTTCACTGGAGCCAGTGGGTGCTGCAAGCAGAGTGCAAAACAACTAAGTCCTGATGTGACACAATAATAAAAGAAAGTAATCCTCCTCCGCCAAAGAAAATTAAAGACAGTGAAAGAAAATATTTTATTGTTAATGCATCTTTTTTCACTCAATGTATATATTTACTTCTCTGGATTGAAATGAATAATCATAAGAGAGATATTCATAAGCTTCTAGCCTGAAATTCTCATATTTACTCACAAAATTCATGTAGAAACACATCCTTTATACCATGCCCTTGGCATATGCTTCATCCAGGAAAGGGAAACTAGGAGTGAGATTTTCTAGGCCTACCCAGTAGCTGGGTCTCTTGTTGACACAGGAGATAGGAAAGAAATTCTAAGCCATAGGAAATAGGAAATTTACTGGGAGCTGTACTGCACGCACATTCATTTCTCAAAGGTATCACATTTATGTAGATCAGTTAATGACTGTTCATCACCATGCTAATCAATTAGATAATATGGAATGGGAAGGTCTGTAGTCCTAATCATTGCACTCTTAGCCATCCTTTCTTTAATCCTGCCTCTACTCTTTCTTCAAATGGGAATTTCTTAGCTGATACTTTCTTACATCAGTTTTTAAATACTACATGCTTCACATGTAAAGTGGCATCTCCAAATCATCAGGCTTTATCTGATGTACCTACCTTTTTTTTCCCCTAGTATTTTTACATTTTCACAGTCAACACTTTGGGTACTTGTTTAGGATCCCTAATGGCTCATGGAATGGAGAACACTACCAAAATTTTTAGATTATCTTGGTATAGCAGAGAAAATATCTGAAAAAAAGATAAATATAATAGGGAAATTACAAGGAACTCTAGGTAGTCAGGAATAATTGCTGTGCACTTACTGGATTAACTGATTAGGTTGTAGCTCTCCAAGAAAAGGTAAAAAAGTTGTGCTGTGTCAGTCAAAATATATTCCAGGAGAGACGTACTTTTGGGAAAATGACAAGCATGTATTGTAGTATGCCAAACCATCATGTATTTTCAACTCTATTCAGCATTAAGAAAGGCTCAGTCAGAATTCTGTGGCTCACCAGGGTAAGCAGGGCATGAAAAGAGCGAGTTCCTGCTGATATCTATATGATGTTGTGTTCACACAGCAATGTCAGGTTGTGGCAGGCTCACAGACTTTTGGGTCTTTTTAGTAGATAATGCTTTTGTGTCATTTCATTATGATATTGGCACCATACATACAGAAAGAGAGGTTCCTATGAAGTAAACAGGAAGGGATTACTGTGGGAAAGATACAGGAAGAAGTAACACTGGTTATGTCAGAGATAATTAATGATACTTATATCTGAGAAAAAAGTGGTGATTCATGAAGGTTTCAAATACCTTAGTTCCATGTAATTTATTTTGGCAGCACTCCATTTACTCCACATTAAATTATCTCTGTAGTAGAATTAATAGGTATAATGCCACTTTATATAAAGGCAGAAGTCTTCCCGAAGTTCTCTGATATGCAAAACATTAAAGGTGCAAATTTCTGTATTTTGGTAGTCAGTTGTTATTCTACAGGCATTTGCACAGGTCAGAAAAGTCTTTATCTCATTTAGGATAAAAAATATTGTTATTTCATCACATTTTGGGGTTTTCTTTTGTTGTTGTTGTTGTTTTGGGGTTTTTTGGTTTTGTTTTGTTTTGGTTTTTTTTTCAAAAGAAAAAGCCCACAGGAATCCTGCACTTTCAGCGATTCCTGGGGAGCAAAACAATAAGTCCTTTGGAGTCAGCCCATGGCTCAGGGATTTTATATATAGCTCTATAGCAGGTATGTACCCTGGGGTTCTCATATAGTTATAGGATGGTTGACGAGGCCTCTGGAGAACATCTAGTCCAGACCCCTGCTCAGAGCAGGATCACCTAGAGCTGGATGCTCAGGGATGGGGTTTTTTCAAGTATCTTCAAGGATGGAGAATCCACAACCTATCTAGGCAACCTTCTGCAGTGTTTCACTACCCTCATGGTAAAACAAGTTTTTTCATATGTTTGAATGAAATTTCTTGTGTTTCAGTTTGTGCCCATAGCCTCTGGTCCTATCACTGGGCAGAACCGAAAGGAGCCTGTCTCCATCTTCTTTGCACCCTCCCTTCAGGTACTTACATACTTCGATAAGATCAATGGCTGACATCGGCCTGTCAACCACTTCTCCCAGTTCTATCAGCAGACTTCTTGCGGGTGCATTCTGCCTCATTGTTAGCTACATTAATACAGATGCTCAAGAGTTTGGGTCCCACAATTGACCCCTCTGCTCTCCAGCTGGACTTTGTGCCACTGATAACAACCCTTTGAGCCAATTCAGACAGTTTTCAATTTACCTGATGATTCACTTACCTGATTCATTTACCTGATGATTTCCGTAACATCATCACATGATGGTGTTATGGGAGACAGTGTCAAAACCCTTGCCTAAAAGCAGAGATGAACAGAATATGCTACCTTACCCTTATCCACTAAGCCAGTCATCTCATTGTAGAAGGCTATCACGTTGGTCAGATAAGATTTTCCCTTCATAAATGCATTGTTGAGAGTGGAGTGATATCTGCCAGCTCCTTCAGAACCCCTGGGTTCATCCCATCAGGGCCCATGGACTTGTGTGTATGTCCAGTTTGTTTAAATGGTCCCTAATCTATTCCTCCTCCACTGAGGGTAGGTCTTTGCTCTGGACTTTTTGATGGGCCTCAAGGACCTGGGATTGCAGAAAGCCAGTGATACCACTAAAGTTCAAGGTAAAAGTAGCATTGAGTACCTTGGCTTTTTCCACTTTGTTTCTAGGTCCCCCACCCCATTCAGCAGCAGGCTCACATTTTCTCTGGGCTTTCTTTTGCTGTCAATATGTCTGTAGAAGCTTTTCTTGTTGCTCTTGGTGATCCTTTCCAGATTCAACTCCAGGCCGGTCTGGACTCGCTTACTTCCATCCCTGCACCTCATCTCTATATTCCTCCTTGGCGACCTGACCCTGCTTCTACCTTTTATAGACTTTCTTTTTGGTTTTGAGTGTAGTCAGGTGCTCTTTGCTCATCCATTTAGGCCTTCTGCCACCTTTGCTTGTTTTCCTACACAAGGAGACGGACTTTTCTTGAACTTGGAGGAGGTGAACCTTGAAAATCAACCAGCTTTTCTGTACTTGTCCTTTCCCCAGAACCATCTCCCATGACAATAGTCCCAGCAGATCTGGGGACACGCTAAAGTCTGCTCTCTATTACTTTCTCCCAAGTTAAGTAAGGCTCTTTAGATTAACAGAAAATATGTTTTAAGCTACTTTGTGATCTTTCAGGTGCCATACATGGGAGCTGAGCTGAGCCTCAGACATTGCTACACAACTTGCAGGCTGTTGAGTCTGTCCCCTATTTCTTTTTGTACCACAGTAAACCTCACTTTTAAATTGTGGTTGTTTACCTCATGTCCATTCCTGGGTTTGAACAGTGTGTCCATACAGAAGCAACCATCTGCCCTTAGCCAGTGTGTGGTTCTGCTAAACTACTGAAGCTCTGTAAGGATATATCTTCACAGCTCAAAGGAGTGCAATGCATAAGGTTCCCCAGCTAGCATCTAGTCAAGCTGGCATGTCCACCCTGCACTGTATAGAGATGCCAATTCCTGGCAACAGTATAACTTAATATAACATTTCTTAAATTATGTCATGCCTACATGTGTTCTTTCTACTGTTGTATCTGAAGATCATGTTTTCATGGCTGCAACATTTGGTAGCTTATTGTGACTTTGCGATCAAGTACACTCAATAGGGACCTAAAACAGTTTCTGTTACGTTCATGAACCTAATCTTGGGAAGAATACAAATAGCATGAAGTGTAATGATGTAGGGCTCCATTACTCAATTTCTGACTCCTACTTGACTCATATTAATCGCCTGTGACAATCTGTGGTAGAAATATCTGACACACAATGCAGGCAAACTGGGTAGAATAAAATTAATGTTTACATTTCCATTATGAAATTGTATAAGATGATTGAGATTATCTAAAATACATCTATTTGGCTTTCTGTCAAAACAATTTTAGAGCACTTTAAAGATTTTTCTTTGTGTTGTAGATTAAATACCCATCCCAGGACTCCAATACCATTAATTTCTCAAAAGCTGTTTAATTACAATGCACGTCAGTTTCACAAGAAGAGTAATTATTTTGTATTGTATTTGTAGACTTATCATGTGTAAAATCAAGATTCAAATTTTGTTCTAAAGCCATAACCTCTATATTTTGTAAGCTGTGAAGGAGACTTGGAAGTGATTAAAGTGATAAAGGATCCACAAGTTAGGATTTTTTTCCTAAAGAAAATCAATCTCTTTGTGTTAAAATTGCATCCTATTTGCTCTTGCTGTCACAGAAAGCAACATAAGTTTTTCTCAGCTCCTTTACTAGTAGTTAGATGACATCCATATGATTAATTTGACTTTTGAAGTTACTGTTGATGGTAAAAATATTAAAAGGCAAAGCATCTTTGAAGGCAGATGAAATAAACACAAAATTATGGAATTTAAATATCAGTCTCTTTGGGAAATATGCTAAAAATACTAACTCATGTGAAGATGCAATTAAACTCTTGAAGTGGTTCTAAGTACTTTCTGTGTGGTTGCAGGGAGTGAAGTTCACAGAGTAGTAAAATATTACCTGAGAAAGTGCTGGCAGTGGGAAATTATGCCCAAATACCATGCTTGACAATATTAATATTGAAGTTGGTGATTTGTCAGTCTGTGGGCAACAGCTTTTGTTTAAAACATTCTGTCTGAGATACTAAAATGTACTCAAAAGATTCCTATTAATGTATTTTTTGTCTAAAAATTTTGGAAAATTTCAAAGTCCTTTGTTTCGTCTGTATTTTCTATGAAAAATGGAAACGGGGTACTAAACACATGATGTGCAGCTGTCCCAGTGATATTGGGGCTGACTCCAGCGCTGAATACTATATTCTGTCTTAGCTGGGTTTGTTTTATTTTAAACAGTCTTTGATGATATGAGGGAAAGGAAGACAGGAGGGAGAAAGGAAAGGATGCATTCCAGAAAATGAAAAATTAATTTAATGATTTGTGGCTCATTTATGTTCATTTTCCTACCGTATCCTCTAATGTTTCTTTTATATCTGAAATAACATGCTAATGTCTGCCATAAACTACAGTATGGAATTCTCAAGTGTGCAGTCTAACAAGAGTCTAACTTTTTCTCCTCTCTCTGTAATGTAATAAATTCCCAAGTGAATTGGGAGAGGGTACTCAGAACCAGTCTGTGCTTTCAGTAACGGTATCTCCAAGGTGCCCTTATTAGTAAGATGGTGCAGTCATGCATTTTAAAGACTGGTTTACCATTGATCAGTATTTTTATTGTATGTTTTCAAGCAATTCTGTATATTTATATTGCACCTGTCATTCTGATATCCAAATACCAAACAATATAGAGTATCGCTAAGTGAAAGTGTATGTAGCATTTTCATCTTCTGTCATGAGAAGAAAGGGGACAGTTGTGTGTGCGGTTTGCTTAGTTGCACTTTTAAAAATAGCAGCACTGCTCTTAGGGATGAAAACTGGTTTGAGGTTGTTTAAGGCTGAAGACTCAGGCCGTTCTCAAATAATATTTTGTGGGTAAAGCTGTGATGCAGTCAGACCCTTCAGTGAGCGTTTTGATTTCTGGGCCTTCCCTTTACCCAGGAAGAGACCTCACTGAGAAAAGGGGCATTTTGCTGTGATATCCTCTGAAGTCTGGATCTTTTACAGAAGCATGGCAAATAAATCTGCAAGAGTTCAGTGTCAGCATCCCAGTAAAGGAAGGAATAGGATGTACTGTTAATGAGTTTCATAGAAATTTTGGTATAAGAATGCCAGAAACTGAGTAACTTCCTGTCTATTTATGCACAGAATATGTGGGAAAAAGTTAATCATGATAGGTTGGGCCAAGCTGTAACTAGTACACCAAGAAAAGTATATAGTTTGGTGGGACTCTGCTGCAGACTGTAGGCTGATTAAATGTTAAATTTCTTTTGAGTGAGCTGAACCAAACTCCATTGACTGTATTAATTAGACACCTGGTTCAGCTGAGTAAAAAATATAGGTACCACATACCAGCTGAGATGCCAAGGATATCTGAACTGTTGCACAGGGCTGGCAAGTATAGAATCATACAAACATTAGTTGGAAATGACTTCTAGGGATTGCCCAGTGCATGTCCTCCACTCTTGGTGGCACAAACCTATGAAAGAGGACTTTTTGTACTGGTAGCTGGAGGCCATACATGATATCATCAAATGGCACTATATGCCTCTATTCAGCCTTCTGAATTGAACCCTACATTTTCATTTACTGTAGTGGGAGTGCAGAAATCTACCTCCTGGGCAGACACCAGTACTTGTGTGTCTGCAGTCTGGAACTGAATCCTTTACCCCCTGCTTGAAGTTGGCAGTGTGGAAAGCAGAAGAGGAAATTAGGATTGTAGACAGGCTACAGCTGTGGTAGGAGAATGGGAAAAAATAGGACTGTATGTGAATTTTGAGAAATTTTAATATGCCTTGTGTTAAGAACAATGTTCTAAGCAAAATGATAAAGAAGCTTTGTTACTTTTCATAGTTTCATAGGCACATAAAAAGATGAATCACAGAATCACAGAAACACCTAGGTTGGAAGGGACCTTTAAGATCACCTAGTCCAACCATAAAAACAAACAAACAAACAACAACAACAAACAAACAAACAAAAACCCAAAAAACCCCGACCACCACATAGCCACACACCACACCCACACACCACCAACCAAGACTAAACCGTATCCCCGAGCACCATATCAACTCGTCTTTTGAACACCTCCAGGGATGGTGCCTCAACCACTTCCCTGGGCAGCCCATTCCAATGCTTGATAACCCTTTCCGTGAAGAAATTTTTCCTAACATGGACCTCTCGTGGTGCAACTTGAGGCCGTTTCCTCTTGTCCTGTAGCCTGTAACTTGGGAGGAGAGACCGACCCCCACCTCTCTACAGCCTCCTTTCAGGTAGTTGTAGAGAGCGATAAGGTCTCCCCTCAGCCTCCTCTTCTTTAAACTGAACAACCCCAGCTCCCTCAGCCTCTCCTCATAAGACTTATTCTCCAGATCCCTCACCAGCTTCATTGCCCTTCTCTGGGCTCACTCCAGCACCTCAATGTCTTTTTTGTGTTAAGGGGCCCAAAACTGGACACATTACTCTTTGATGACAGTGAATAGTTCTGCAGTAGCAGAACACTAATCAAGATAACCTACTAGTCTTTATTATTTTTTATCATTGCTTTTTTATTTTTCTTTTCAGCTATCCATCTTCTCTCTTAGAATAAAATATCTTGTTTGAATATTAAGTGATACATGTGGTCATGTCTTCGAAATTGCTGCAATATAAATGTACTAAATAATTTTCGCTTCAAAGGCCGTCAAATTAAAAACTACATCTAAAAAAATAATCATTGGACAAAAAGAGTGTTTGAGATGTACTGATATTATTACTTCAGATATTTCCCAGTTCAGATTCTGTCATATTGGTGATCTCTGTGATAATTGTTTTGTAGTTTGTTTGTTTACCTTTCTGGTTTTCAAGTACTGGTCAGTTTCATACTGATGACTTTAGAATTTCTTTCCTGATTGTATTAGCATCTGGAATAATTTTCCTACTTTTCAACTGTCCACCCCAAAATGTATATTAGGGCTTTTGTTGATTATATAGTTCCTTACAAAAACACTCAAGAACTATTTTACACAAGTATTTGCTTGTGAAAAGCTTAATTAAACGTTATTTGATGGTTTCCAACAGTTTTATTGTGGTGATGTAATTGGTGCATTTACATTGTAGCACAGCACAAAAATTAACATTTTGCTTACTACTGAAACAGCTAAGAGTTTAATTAGAATTTTTTTTTATCTTTTGCCAAAATCTTAAATATATAGCAGCTAGAATATTTTCTTTTCTTAGAATGTTGTGTGTACTAAAATTAATCAGGACCAAAGATGTAATTAGACAAATTCTAGAAGATAAATCCTTTGAGTTAAAATAAATATTTACAAGCAGCTTTGGGCTTATAGGTCCTCTAGGCTGAAAGCAGACATAAATGTTTGGGACAAACTAATCATATCTGTGCTCCCTGTTCTTATTCTTCCCTAGTCATCTGTTTAAGGCCACTGTTGGACACAGAATTCTGGGTTACGCCTTTAACCAAATGGCTGTTCTTATACTCTTACATTATTTTAGGAAATTATTTTTTAAAGCATTTTTCCATTTTTATTACATATTAGGAGGTATTTCTTGGTAGTCTTATCCCTGGTTCTGAAAAGTTTCATATTTATTTCTGATTTTGTAGACGTACTTGTGTTATACCGTTGAGTTTGGTACTACTCTTTCCTTGCAGAGGTGTCGTAAAATATTGATATCAGGTTTTGTAGTATTTATAAATGCATTTTCTTCTTTGATTGCTGTGGTAAGGAGAATCCTATACCAAATTATTTGTGAGAACACGCAAAAAATTCTGAAGAATGAAGTCATATGTGGTGTTCACAAATTACTACCTCCTGTATCTCTGAGAGATGTCAGTTTATTCTTCTTTTTCAGAAACCAGCTGACACTGCAGAGGGTGTATAGCCAAGCTTTGTATCAATCTGTGCAGCCCATAAGCATGTCGCTGGTGTTTATTGGTCTTATTTCTGTTACAGAACAGGAGTAACACCCGTCAGTCACAAGGTGACCTGGGGAAATCCTCCCCTGCCAACTCTGTGATGATGGGTGTCCCCTCCCAGCCCATGGGTTGAGGCTCTCCAGGGACAGCCCTGGTGGGACTGGGGCAGGGGCTCACCTGCCTGGCCTTGCCCCTCTCTGCTCCTTCGTGTTGGTAGAAATGACCCTTTAATTGTATAACCTAGCATGAACCATGGAATGTTTCTTGAGTTTTTGTGTGTTTGCACTGCTGTGATCTACAAACGTAATTTATAGGTTGTAGGGTATTTGCTTTGTCTCCTTTTCATCTCTGACAATAGCAGGAGGTAGGGGCTTTATATACGGTTGTATAATGCTTGCAGCACTCTATATTCAGTGCCCTTTTTAGCTTCAGAAATTCCAGCTCTCTGTCTTCTGCCTCACAGGGGGAGTTCCCTGAATCAGCAGGCTGGAGGTTTGCTAGATTGCTGGTGCTCTCCATCTTTGTGTTGGAACTGTAAAGAGAAAAAAAAAGCCAGGTTTCTGAGGCCAGAAGGAGAGGAGAAAATAACCACATCTGTGTTATGAGTATGTTCATTTAGGAGTGGGGAGACCACGACTGTGCTATTTTGGTTTATTTGATGCTTGTTTGTTTGGTTTAACAGATGACTGGTAGTGATGGAAACAGGCGTTCTGCTGTTTTTCTCTCTTGCTTCTTCTTCTGACCTCAGATGCACCGATATCAGTCTGCATGGGGCACGCTCTGCAGAGCTGGAAAGTTTAGGGGCTCTGTTGTCCCTGTATTGACCTTTTGGCTTTTAATGGAAGCAAAGCACTGCTGAGGCAGTTCTGGTCAAACAGAGAAGCATGCCACTAGTTATCTTTGAGGTGAGATGCCAGGCTGAGAGAGTTGGGGTTGCTCAGCCTGGAGAAGAGAAGGCTCCAGGGAGACCCTGTTATGGCCTTTCAGTACTTTAAGGGTGCCTATGGAAAAGATGGGGACAAACTTTTTAGTCCTGTTGTGAAAGGGCAAGGGGTAATGGCTTTTAGCTAAAGTGGGGTAGATTTAGACCAGATATAAGGAAGATATTTTTTACAACAAGGGTGGTGAAACGCTGGAACAGGTTGCCCTGGGAGGTGGTAGATGTCCCATTCCTGGAAACATTCAAGGTCGGGTTGGAAGGGGCTCTGAGCAGCCTGATCTAGCTGAAGATGTTCCTGCTCGTTGTAGGGGAGGTTGGACTAGATGGACTTTAAAGGTCCTTTCCAGCACAAACTATTCTGTCATTCAATATTACAAGTATGTTATTAGAGCCTCAAGGAGGACCTCCCACATACCACCTTCTCCTCACCAAAAAAAACCCACCAAACAAACCAAACCCTGAAAAGAAGCTAATGTTGTTAAGCAGCAGAATAAAAGAATCACAGAATCGTATCATCTCTTAGAAGTAAGAAGACATCCTTCAAAAAAGCACTTTTTGTCATTGTTTTGGGCAGCTGGTATGGACGCCCTCTCTCATACACACTCATACACACACACATAGCCAGAGGGCTCGCAGGATTCCCCTTGATACCCAGACAAATCAGGAGAGGTATTAGTAAATCTTGTTTCAATATATCATTAGGAAATATAAAGCTTCTGCAAAGAAGCTGTGAGAAGGGTTGGAGAACACAAAAAAGATCCATACATTAAGTCAATTCCAAGGAAATGAGGGTGGTGAGGAACTGGAACAGGTTGCCCAGAGAAGTTGTGGATGCCCCATCCCTGTAAGTGTTCAAGGCCAGGCTGGATGGGGCTTTGAGCAACCTGCTCTAGTGGGAGGTGTCCCTGCCCATGGCAGGGGGGTTGGAACTTGATGATCTTTAAGGTCCCTTCCAACTCTAACCATTCTATGATTCTATGATTCTATGAAATTAGAGACAGGACAGAAAAGCTGAATTCCTTGTATGCCTTGGTGTACATGATGGAAGAGCCAGGAGCAGAGCATCCACCCTGGTAGTCCAGCGAAACACTGAAATGGCCGTGCTGTGTGGCAGGTGGTGCAGTTGTACCTGTGGCTGGAGGCTGTCCTGGGACCAGGTAAACGGAATGTGGCAAAAGCAGTTTTACAAATGCCTCCAAGCAGGATCCAGCGCCAGTTCCTCTAGGGGTGAAACCAAGTCTGTGCAAATACCTCTCTGCAATAAAGGAAAGCAAATGTCACAACAGAATTAAATCTGACAGATAAATACAGAGCTTCCTGATCTTTTTGGAAACTGCTGACATTTGGCTACAAACTGTTTATGTTAGGCAGACAAATTTGTTTATCCTTCTATATATTTGTAGATCCATGGATTTTTTTATATATCTACTTATGTCTTGTAGCGAATAGAGAAATATTTTCCTCACTTCAGCAAACTTCTCTCGGTTCATAGGCAAGATCAGTGTTTCCATGATGTAGGTTTTGTTATTTTGTAAACTATGCATTTAAAAATAAATAAAATCTACTAGAGCTAACACCAAGTGTGTGATTAATCTTTTGAAATTTTAGATCCATAAAGTGTACATCTCTGGCCAGTAGTGATGAGGGGCCCTTTAGAATTTGTGGAGAAAAGAGGTATTACAGAACTCAATTCACCATATCTGCTTTGGATATGAGATTCACTTTCCTAAATACAGGCATCCAGTAGGCCATTTTAGATGCCAAAGGTATCTTGCTTGGCCTCTAGGTGCTGCTCAGGTGTTAGATCACTTCTCTGTCATGTTTACCAGCCCCACAGAAATGTCTCAGGTACCCTATAGCATCTGGAATGGCTCCAGAGATACTTAAGTTTAGGCAACTGAATTCCACTCTACTTATCAATTCCAGAATAAAAATACACTCTTTAAATGCCCTCACTATTAAGAAAGCCTAGACAACCAATTTACATGTAGATATCCAAATTGTAGACATCTAGATTTGGTCAGATGATCCTACCAATCTGTTTTTAAAACAACCAATCTGCAACCATTCTAGTAATTCCTGACTTTCTAACTGTTGTGAATAAAATGAAAGGCTGAATTAAATTCTGATATAAATGGGTACACCTCTACTGAAATTTTAGTTTTGTTTGGGGTTTGTTTTGGGTGGGTTTTTTGGTTTTTGTTGTTATTTTTTTTTGTGGTAGATGCTGGCTTGTTTCTGAGTTTCATTTTCTGCTTACTCACCTGGAGCATTCAATAAAACATACTTTCAGTAATATCATCCATATGGAAATCCAATAAGCAAGCATCCATGTTGTTAATGTGTGAATCACACCACTTTTTAAACTTTTTTTGTTTTTTGTATAAAGATAAGATATGTTGAATGATAGAAGATGTGGGACTAATATTCAGAAGGTGGTTAATGATATTCTAAGGTGTATTCCGAAATCAGGTTTGAAGTGTGCTTACTCTTTTACCATTATCAGCTATACATTTCCAAAAGTTAATACGGAGAAGTTCAAGACTCCTAGATAGCAGAAGGAAAACTATTAACACTGCTATTTTATCTTATGCTTCATATGTTAAATAATCTAAAAATAGAAAGGTGGCAGTAAGTTTTAAATAGCCTCTTGTTATTGAGATCTCATCTTAAAATTAAAAACCTATACCATAATAACATTAGGATACTTCAGGGCATTTTTAGTGAAATGTTAAAGTGGTTTGGATGGTTAAAGACAGCTGTTTTGTTACTTTATGTTTCTGAACCTACCCAAGGCATATATAAATGGACTAGCAAAACATGCCTTGGGGCATCCTAAAAATTTATAGATGGCATATTCAAATGTTGTTGGGGGAGCAAAATGATTATTTATACTCAATCCAGACATTGCTCAAAAATTCATGTGGTTTCTTCACAATCCAACCTGTGCTGATCAGTGCTGATGGGATGATATTTACTCCATTAGAAATAGATGGGATGGGGCATATATGTGATAAGAAATATTAATCTAGGTATACTCTCTTCGCCAGGTAATGTAATCTGCAGCATGAATAATAACTGATATTATTTGCCTTTATATGAGCTCCCACCTTTGTCCAGTTTCCAAAAACTATATGTGCTTTCTGTAATATATGATATAGCTTGGGTAACTACAGGTATAGAAAATACAATATTTATTTTAGAGTTGATTATATTTTTACTTTGAGAGAATCGGGGGAAATAAGAGCTACATGTATCCTGTGCTCTACATTTTGAACCCTACAAGGTTATATTTTTTGTTGAAAATATTTATTTAGTGCAGGTCAATTGAAATCAGGAAGTAGGATGTGGAATTCCAATTAATTTCATTTTGTCACTTTAAATCCACATCCCGGCTATGAAAATGGAAACTTCAGTGAAGGGGTTTGTAAACATTTTGATGGAAAAAAGTCAGGATTGGAAAAGAATATTCAAAAGAAGCTTTCAAAACTTAATATAAATAAAAGAAACACATAAAATGAGTGGCAGAAGAAAGCCAAGTTTTCATGTGCCTATACTCGCAGTCAGAGATTGATTTTTAGCATTTTTTGGTATCTTCAACTCCAGGTAAAGTCAGGGCAAGTCTCTCATAATTGCATTGCAGCACTGCAAACTGGACCTTGGAAGTCTGGTGAAGTTCTCAAAATACGAGTTTTATCCATGAGCAGATAAATTTAAAGTCAGCTAGAGTTAAGCCTGGAAGGGGATTTGAAGTCAGATGAATGGACAGCAGGGAAAAAATGGCAGTGACTGAGAAGGATCTGAACTAACTAATAAAATTAGAGCTAGAGGTTTTAAAAGAAAAGAAGGGAAAGGAAAGCCACAAAGGTGACAAGAAGCCCAAAGAAACCACTGTATGTCATGCAATGAAACAGGGATGAGCTGAAACTTTTAAGAGTTAAGAGTATGAGACAGTAGAATAACACTGTGAAATAAGCATAGAGAAGAAAACGTAATCAGATCAAACATTAAATTACTTATGAGTGGCACACTTCTTGCTATTTGGAAAAAATGCTTCTCTACATTCACTAGAAGAGAGAGAATAAATTGCCTATTTGCTGAGATACATCCCTTCTCTGGCCTTACACATATCCCGAAGCATATACAGACATCTCAGCCTTGCTAATTCTGCTGAAAATACTTTTCACTATTTGAGCAAGGTTGTCATTTTTATCCCCCTGCCAGCTGGCCATCTGCTGATATATTGAAATAACCTGTCATCTGAATGACAGCTGGCAGTAAGAGGACTTCTGGTGATGGAGTTGATTACTAAGCTTCATTGACAGAAATAAGTGTTTTTGCTCAGTCTTTCTCCAACCTTCCTTCCGGGCAGGAGAACAAAGATAAATATTCATTGACAGATTTTCAATTTAATGAGAATACTCAGCCATGTGGATTTTTTTTTCCATTCTCTTCTGTCTTTTTTTTTTTTATTGGGCTGAGTTTTGGGCACAGCCTCTAAATGCTTTAGAAGAGATTTCCTTCTCTGATGCTTTTTATATACATATATATGTTGTATTATATGCTAGTATAATATCGTAAAGGTTATCTCTTCCTTTTCAATATGTTACTTAGATTTTTTCCCCTGTCTCTGAAACACGAAAACAAAGCCTGAATTGGTTTTTTTTTCATCCTTTCAGACAAAAATGAATGTTTAATTATACAAACTAAAATACAGGATATATTCACAGCCTTTGAAGGCATGAAGTGACAATGGAAGATAAAAGGAAATGATCCACTCTTTGCCACTGAAAGATACTCCCAAAAACATGCAAGCAGAGAGCTTATAAAGAAGGGTATGGCTGCAATTATCAGTGGAGCTTTAGAAATGTTACACGCTGTTTTCAATGACTTCAGCAGCTCATCTTGGATAAGTAAATCCACAGATACACAGATAATAATTTAAAACTCAGCAAAGCTATGTGTTTCCAAAGCTATGATATTCCTTTTCTAAATATCATACTGGCAACCACTACATCAAAGAAGAATAGTAGTGCATAATTTTGAGGATTTTCTTCTTCTAAAGCAATGTGCAATACATTGCTTTTAAAAAACATTTCTCTTTCTCTCGCATTCTTTTCTTCCTTCAAGAAAATAATTCATTCTTTCTTTTAGCAATACTAGATTTTCCTAAGAGCCTTTCTAAAACTAGAGTCCAAGCAAATTCTTCTAATTGAGGCAGGGGGAGATAGCCTTATGCCCCTTAAATCAGGATGGTTTGTAGAGAGAGTCAGGCCATAGCAAGGAGCCTCATGCAACACAGCAGACTAAACAGTTCTCGATAAAGCTTAACTCCAAGGCAATCTTTGTGGCATCATATAAACTGAAATGGAGTCTGTGACTGTGTTCTTGTAGTCTGTTTTTGTATGGCACATACTCGTGATGACTGAAATTTTCTTAGGCAATTTTTAAAAATGAAATTTGAAAGTTTGGACACGTTTCATGATCTTTTAGGATCTTGATTCTCATTCTGAGTATTCAATACCAGGAAACTATAAAAGAAGCAGAAAAAGAAATGACATTTTGTTACAGGTCTCCTGCTAACAGCATTTTCAGTGATTGAGATATCAGCAGGTTCAGCAAGAACAACTAAAGCCAAAGTACCCAAAGCGCTCTCAGAAGGAACAGACTGACTTAGACAACCAATGTTAATTCTTACAGTCTCTTTTACATAGTTATATCAGATGCTTGATGGCTGGAAGAAGTGTATATTTTATGGTGCCTTTAAAAGGGACATTTGAACCTGTAATTCAGGACCAAATTTTAATAGACTGATTTCAATTGCAGAACTAAATGTGCACAGAAAGCTTTCATCTCAGCACTAATGCACTTAAATGTATATGTTGTGTAAATATTATCCCTGGTATCAAAGACCTTAATAAGGAAGAATTCTGTTACATTGTAAGAGAGACAGAAGGCAAAATAAATTTTTATTTTGTGTAACTCATTATTGTGCAAAAATTTAATACTATAAATGACTAAAGGTAAATTTGCTTGGTAGAATTATTTGCATGTTAATAAAACATATTTAAAAGTTATGAAAAAAAGTATGATTAACTAATAAATGTGGAAGGAACTATAATCCAGAAGAATAATCAAATCTAGGTGACCAAAATTTTACAGAACATTGTCAACTGATATAAGAGAAGAGAGGATTTAATCTGTCATCGGATCCTTAACTTCATACCCTTGTCAGACTTTGGAAGCAGACTCGGGATAACGTGTGATATTTCTTATCTAGACATAGCAAGCTGAATAAAGAACAGATTGTCAGCCTAATATATATCACAGTGGCCCCAGGGCAGAGCAAATCTTTATGGTCAATTTATGAGTGCCTGAAAGGTTTAACTAGGAATAAAATAATGCAAACTGGCAACCTTAACTGTATTGCAATTTCCCAGTTCAAATTTTTTCTTGCTTGAGTGAATCAGTTCAGCTGGGGTAGCACAGAATTAACTGTATTCCTAAACTCTCAGAACATTCATCACTTTTGCAGTTAACAGTGAAGGAAATTTTAATGCATTTATTCTAATTGTTCATTTCAATAAGTACTTATATTGAATGAAAAATGGATCTGTATTGTCTCCAAACACCCTCAGGGAATATTAGAATCTAGATCTGTGGTCCAGCTTCAAATTAAACAAGCTGGTGCACACACATAGATACTGCAACAAGTAACCTGGATGCATTTACCTTTAAGCTTCTCAAAGAAATAACTCACAATAAGAAGAGTATTGTTTGTAAGAGAATGCAGTGATCAATGACATGGAATTCAAAGTATTTATCTCGCTTAGTAGATTGTTCCGGTGGAAAAAGCAATCATGTTTATAGTGTTTAAAATATCCACAGTTTTTCTCCTTATCAGTCCATGAATTTGCCTAAAAAATGAAAAGCTGTTCTACTAGGCAGACGTATCTTTTGTCTTTGTCAATGCTATATTAATTGTATTTACTTATTTATTGCGGTATGGTATTTTATAAAGAAGCCGTCATCCTACAGGATATAAAAAGACACTAAGCTTCCTGAAGTTAATATTGTTAAGTTCCTGAAGGTAATATTGGGAAAAAGCCCATTAGTCAGTTACATTAGCATGTAATCTTCTCTGGTGGGAGAGGAGGCTATGGACAAGGTTGTTGATGCCTAACTGGGGAATACATGCACAGAGCAACTGGAAAATCATTGGAAATGTCTCCCTTGCCTTCAATATATTCTCACATTGGCCACATTGTGGAGCTACAACTAAATGAGTCAGAAAGTTTGAAGCACCCTGCCAGGTTCACCATAACAGCAATATGTGAGGCAAAGCATTAGATAATGCGTAGTGTGTGCAAATGCATTTTAATTTTATTATCTTTTTTCTTTAAAATTGTATATTGAAGAAGAAGATATTTCTTTAAAATCATTATAATATAAATATCTTCTTTTTAGACTTTTAAGACTGAGAAAATAAGATGCACTTCAACTTTCCTCTTGCCTCATGCAGCTATAATTTGAGAATAAGGCATGTTACCATAAGCAAGTAAATCTTCAAAAAAATCTTCATTACTTTCATCAGTTTATGCCCAGAGAAAGAGAATAACAATCTCTGTCTTAATTACTATAGTTACCGAAATTGCAGTTACTGTTCTTACTCAAACATTTGGTTTTCAGGGAGGAATTAGGAAATTTTCCTGGATAATGTCTTTGATGATCTTCCAGAATTGTTTGCTTTTTCTTCTTATTTTTACCACATTTCAATATATGTGCATTACTGATTTTCATAGGGTATACTTGAGGTCTTTAAACATCTGCTTCGGCTTTCAATAAATATCATTTCAATCTAAGAGGCCCTGGCTCAGTGGCCAGATTGTTGGCTGACATAGTAGCAGCTTGGAGAAACAGGTCTTTTAAGAAATGCCAGGTGTTTGTTTGTTTTAAGAATGGTCTAGGTTTTGATCCGTGAGTGAAAAAATGATTTTGGCTTATCAGACAGGTTTTCTGAAGTATTTGCCATGAAAAGTCCTTTCTCCTCAGGCTGACCACTTCAAAACAGCCTGTTCCCTAAGCAAGCCCAACTTGGCTTGAAGAGGATGGCTTTGTAAAGATCCCAAAGTATACAGGTTAGATATTTTCTATTGAAATAAATAACTAGGCTTTTTTTTTTTTGTTAATGCTTCCCTTCTTTTTTTTTTTTTTTTTTTTTTTTTTTTTTTTTTTTTTTTACTCTCTATCTGATAAGGCATAGTAGCTTCTTCTTTCTTTTTTTTCCTGTCTCTTTTATTTCAAAAGTCCTAAGCAAGCAAAGCGGTTAAAGTTTGTGAAAACAAAGGGGGGAGCTCTTGCTGCACTGGCTGTGACACAGAGGCAGCTGTAGGGAACCTTGTGCTGCTTAGTTAAGCCATTTAGCAGTAGGGGAGATTTAGGAAGGATTTTGGATTTGATCTCTCTGGCCACTTTTAACTCTTGCCTGTGTGACTATTGGTGAAGTTACTGAAAGATTCATGCTTGAAACGAGACTTTGGACCAGAGGGATGCATGGCATGTAAAGCTGAGTTTTCCTCCTCTGTTGGATTCCTTCCTTAATCTGTCTACTTTGTAGATATTGTATAGAACTTACATACATACACAGGACTGAGAGCGTTGGTTTTGATTTTGATTGTGTTTTGTCATTTCCTTTTCAAAATGATACACAACAGTAGTATCATAAAGCTTGAGTCACGTTGTTTAGAATATAGCTTTTTCTATACAAAATATAGGCTATCTCATACAAACACTGTTCCTTAAGCATATTCAAGTCTGGGTCTTAAACTGAAAATTTAAAAATCATAATGATTTTAAAATTTTCATGACAAATCAATCCAGAGTTACCTAGATATTCATGTAATTTTAGTGTAATGTGTCTGAGCAGTCCCTGGGGAACTGTAAATACACAGCACAATATATATGCAAGTATTTTGTCTAATTCCCGTTGTGTCTAAAGGCTGAAAATACAGGACCCTTTTTAAAGACCAGACTGTGGACCAGCTAAATAGTTGCAGTTTGGAAGGCATTTACACTGCAGGACACAGAATGCCCTCCATGTTTCTGTGTTTACTCTTCAGTCCTGACAGGCTCTTAAATGTTTAATATGAGAGGTATTCTGCCCTTAGAACAAAAAAAAAAAAGTCACTTTCCCTCCTGTGCCCGTTCCTTTAATTGCAACGACCTTCTGAGCATTGGGAAGGATTTTTTATCTTAAAATACATACACAGTAACTGCGACTCTTAGTTACCTCCAGAAAGAAAGGCTCTATTTTTTTTATTGGTGGTGTTTTCCTTTTTACTTAGATGCTTCTGTTATGATTCCACTGACAACCATGTCACTTTCTGCAGCTCCAAGAAGAGCCTGGTACCTTTGAAATTTTCATTACCTTTTGTCTGGCTGCCAAGATTTCTGCCACTGTAACCTGGTGGTGCAACAGCAGTATCTTGTACTGCCAGCCCTGAGACTCCAGATCAGAGGGAGAGAAGCTCCGGAATAGAGCAAAGGTATCAGCATTCTTAATTTTTAAGTATATTTTCGCTGGCTGATGGGTTGCAGGGGCTAGTGGCAGAGCAGGGACCCAAAGCTTACTGGTGGCACAGAGGGAGCCACCGAAAAACAAATGTCAAACCCCCAAAGCCCACTGGATTTAACAGTGACTGAAACCATTTTTACTCTGTCAGAGGTGAAAGGAAGGAAAAAGTGAAAGGTGTGATACCTGATAATGGGGGTGAACACAGCATGTAGCATTGAATTAGGTATATAATTAACTGCCTTCTTCAAATGGATGGATGAAAAACTCTAGTGCTGGTGTTGACAATAGTATATCTGTATTACATTCAAGGACATGGCTGAAATTCACGGTACAGCATACATGTTAGTCTATATACTGACCTGGTTTAAAACTAGGTAGTGTGAGTCCAGGACATAATGGAGTTACGTAGGAACCTGGGTGAATAGTCACGCTCCTGGCTGCAAAAAACTACTACCTCTGCATTTTTGCCAGGTGTTCAGTCATCTGAGTCTGTGTGAGCTGTAGACACGTCTGTGATTACACGGATTCCACTGCCATTAGATTAGGCAGTTATTTGTTAGAAAGCATCAGATGCAAATTGCCCTCTATATAATGCCACTAACACCTTTTGCTTCAGAGTACTTGGTCATTCAGGGGAACTACAGCCACTGTCTGGAGCAGGGCTATGTCCATGCTTGAAAAGGAGAGCATGAGGTGTAGCTGAGGAAAAGATATGTGTGCTCAGAGTACTTTCAACTGTATGCTATAAGGAGTAATTATATGGATAATAATTGCCTTGCATATGGCATATACAGTGAAATCTTGGAGAAATTACTCTTATTAAGGACACTACCAGTAAGTTCATTTTTGTTTTCTGTATTTTTAAAGAAAAAATATTTTTAGTTTTAGAAGGTCCTCTCTAAAGATAGCCAGTTCAGGATCTGTGTACATCCCTTCTCAAAACAGAAGAACAAGCAGGTACAAAACAAACTTGATCAAGCCAGCAGCTTTTTGCTTCCCTTCCAGCCAGATGGTGCTCATTAGCAGTGAACTGACTTTAAAAATTTCCCATTGCATCCCTTCTTTTTCCCAATAGAAATTCTGCCCCAGTGCTGGCTTGAGAAGATGAGCTGTGCAGTCTTTTTGAGAGATTATGGAGTGTGTTAGATTCAGGAATAAAGGGTTCATTTCAAAGGGAAGGAGATCACACCTATGAAGCTGCCTTGGCAGCTGCCTCTTTTACGTATACAGGGAATATTTTACCCCCATTGCTTTTCATAGCAGTGCTGCTTAAAGTGAGGACAAGAGCAGCCTGTCAAGAGAATTGCAAGACATTAATGAATTATAGATAATTCATTATTATAGATAAAAAATGAAATTATATGCTTTAACTGAAATGCAGATAGTTTATGTCTAAATATTCCTGTAGGAGCTGACATGTGCCTCCCCTGCTGATAGTTCTCTATTTATTTATTCATGGTGATTGCTCATTTGGTATTTAAAATCCAGAAAGAAATGATTTTAAATTATTGTTATATTCTATACCAGTCACTCAGTTCCACATCCAGATGAATTAAGCTTCTGTAAATATAAGTTTCCAGTTAGAACAGTCTGAGCTAGTATCCATTCCCATTTGTCCTGCTTCCCTGTTGGCAGTTCCCAGTGCAGTCTGACAGAAGGTGGCTAAAGCAAAATAATCTTTTGAATTTTTTCACTGGAGTTTTCTGGGAAATTAGGAGCTCCTGGCCAAGCAGAACTTCTGGTCACATGAAAAATATATATTTTTATATGTAGATATGTATTTATTTATTTTTTATATGTTGATATAAAGTAAATAGTATTCAGGAGCGTACCTGGGCATTGGAAAATGATAATCTATCCTGTTGAGTTAGAACAGTCCCTGGAAGAGTTTTGATTTGTGCCAGCTGGCATTTTCCCAAACAATTCCCAGATGTAATTTGGGAGTTTGAAGGTTCTAGGCACTGTTCCCAATAAGCAATATGCTGCAGTCACCCTGTTTTGAAGGCTAAGAGACTTTACTAGCATAGGCAAGAGCTGTTCCACACCTCTTTATCTTGGTGTCAGGGCATGTTCATAGCATTCATAGCACACAGATGTCAATTTAATATAATACAGATAGATCAGATATGCTGGAGAGTGAACTGAAATATTCTGTATGTTGGATACTCACTATTTCAGAGCAATTCTCTTTCCTTCAATTGTCCGTCTCCCAAACTCACACTGTCTTCACCGGAGAGTTTAGCATTTAGTTTTCTCATTTTTTTCATTAAAGCAAATGATTACAGAGTGTCCTAAATTGAATACATCTAAATAGATGCATTTTGAGTTAGATTCTAAATTGAGACATGGCAACACCATGTGGTAACAGCATCCGTGGTGTCAGTATTAGAAAACACATGAATTTTTTTTCTCCTTGTATTAGTGACACAGAGAATAAAATTGCACGTTAACTAACTGATGTAGCACGTTTAGAATAACAAGCTCCTTTTTGCTTCAAAAGTTTTTATATTGCACCCATCTTTTCAGCTTCTGAGCTACATTTATAGCAGCAAAGTGACTGTCCACATATGGAATTTGCTGGAAAATGCCATGATTGCTATCTTGGAGCATGTTCCTGGACTTCCTTTGGGAATGATTAGGCAGGAGAGTGAGAGGGTGGAGGTTGTAGTGAGGTGGGAGTTGATCTCTTTTCCCAAGTAGACGACAGGACAAGTGGAAATGGCCTCAAGTTGCACCAGGGGAGGTTTAGATTGGATATTAGGAAACATTTCTTCACTTGAAAGGATTGACTGGAACAGGCTGCCCAGGGAAGTGGTTGAGTCACCATCCCTGGAGGTATTTAAGAGACATGTAGATGTGGTGCTCAGGGACATGGTTTAGTTTGCAGTGCTGGGTTAACAGTTGGACTTGATGATCTTAAAGGTCTCTTCTAATCATGACGATACTATGTGCCCTTTTGTCTTACCTTGTAAACGTTTGCAATTCAAACAAATACTCAGCTGTGCTTGAGAACTCACCAGTGTTTGTGGATTGCATAATCAGTTGAAGTATCCGAGGCAGTCACTTATCCATTAGCTGATTTGTCTTCCCAGCATTTCAGTGACAGAAAGACAATATTACTGCCACTCTACAGATGGAAAATAGAAACATCAAGAACTGAAGAGGTTTTCCCAAAGCTTCTGGAATTTAAACAAGAGTTTAAAGGAATGTGTGTGGTATATTAGTTCTCTTCTTCAATTACAAAATCCTCCATCCTCCATCCAATTACTAAGTTCTAGTCTAACTCTTCTGCTTAAGCCTTGACTGTCCTTTGTTTGCACATTTTGCAATGCAACTTTAGTGGATATAGGGCATCACAGGTGCTCAGAGCAGACTTTGTGCAATGGAGGTACACAGCTGAGCCTTAGATTTCTTTTTCTATTCCTTAGCCAAATATTGAGTTTCAACTCCAATTTCCTGTTTGTTTTCTCCCTAAATTCTATCTTTACTATTTTTAATGCACTAAGCAAGCTATTTGCAACTTCCCATAAACTCTATGCTGCAGTGAGTCTATATACAGCTTGGATGGCTTAGATGGTTTACTGATACTCCGGTAGACTTCTGTTTCTTTTGATATATCTTCATTCATAATAGTTTCCTGCTTCCAAACAATGTTCCCCCCTGGATGACCCATTCTCCTACCCTCTATTTCGGGAATGAAACTGTCAGCCCTTCTTCTGGCTGGCTAGTGGTCATACCCATATCCAGGTTGTGCTCCTCAGCGCAGAGGAAACCTGGGTGTTATACTAACAGTTCTGAAACAACAATATACCAGAATTTCTTCAATTCCTGCTAACCTGCTTCTAGTCTCTTTCTCACAGTAGAAATTACATAGGCTGCTGATATTTTACATCAGTCAAATCTTTGGGCAACTTCTATTTGGACATTAGTCACAGTTGAACCTCTGCTTCAGAGTTATGTTTTGGTAACACACAGGCAGCATGAATTTTCCAGCGTGCATTGAGGTGTGTCATCATCAGAAGGATTCCACACAAACATACTTTTTAATTTTCATTGCAATGTAATTTAAAAAAAATGTTTAAAGTGAAATTTATGTTTAAAGTCTAGATCTTCAAGATGTCTAAGATGAAGCAAAGTGAGTTCCCTGGCCAGGAGGTAAACACCACAGACTCAGCATCCTGGTGTCACCATGCTGGTGCCTGTGCCTGGCCTGATGGCATTGTCAGCTTCCCAATCACTTTCTAACATAGCCAAAAGTGTCTAATATCCTATGTGCTAACACTGAATTCAAATCAGGGGATTAAAAATCTGCAGAAAAAAAACCCCAAGTATTTATCTTTGATTTTAGAAGCCAGATTAATCTAACATTAGATGTCTACCATGCAGAAGTTACATGAGCAGACTAATTCATATAAAGGTGTCTCTGGAAAGATACAGGATTTTCTATACTGTGTATATATATACTCAAAAATATAGTATACCAGCTCACTATAGTGCTGAAAGTTTTAGCATTTTTATTTTTACATTATTGGAACAAGGCTTGGGATGCTTTTGGCCTGTGCCTTGCATGGATGTCCCATGTCATGATTGGACATACTTTTGATAATTAGGAGTTAGGAGGGGTGGAAACGGACTGTTCAGGATAGTGAGTCTGCATATGGCCATTTGTGTCTTGGAGCTCAAGATAGCTTTGTCATACCAGATCTGACTGGTTCCATGCTGGGGGAACTATCTTATTAGTAGGAAGAACTATCCTGTTAGTGCTACCCAGGCATGCTTACTGGTTTTGTATGGATACAATTCTGCAGTACTGTTCAAGGTACCTATATCAAAGGTCTACCTTAGGCTAAGTTAAATTGAACCTTAAAATATGTTTCAGATATTTAAATGCTTTGTTAATTTGAGGTCTTATGCATCATCTTTAAAAATAAATATAAACGTAAACTATATATATACACAATGTCCTTGCATTTATTAAAAAGGAAGCATTTAATGTTTAAATTTAGCCTGAAATATATAATATAAAAGTAGATTGTGAGTTTTTATTTCATGGATTCAATTATGTTGCATGTGTTTTGGAGGGCAGTTAGCATAGTGTCTCTTTATAGTCATGCTAATATTTCCTCGGAGTATTTTAGGCACTCCCATTAACACTAATGCAGACAGATTTCAGAGGTAATATTCCTCTGAATAGTTTTAAATGACTATCAGACAGTGGTATTTACATACTTTTTACAAATGCTGTTCAATCTATATGACATCCGGCTTCAAGACCTTGTTAAATCATATTTGTTAAATACTGGAAAATAGCTGGTAGAAAAGCTGTACTTATGTTAGTAATCTCTTAAATAATTTAAAATATAACTGAATGTTTGCAGTAAAATGATCCCATATAATAATACAGTTGTGAGAAGTCCAACTGGATAAATACCTGTCTTCCATTTAAATGTATAAATATTTTGATTTGGATTGATTATGCTGGTTATGGTCAGTTTGTAGCAACCATATGCATGTTTGAGTATTTAGGGATTTGAAATTACGAAATTGTTGCAGACTTTTTCAATTAATCATGTCTTCTTTCTTTGTATCAAATGTTTTTCTTTCCTTGCAGTTGTTTTGCTGCATCTTTTTTAGTTTCATTAATAAATTAAATGTTAAAAAAGTCTGAATAGGAAATTTTCTAAGTGACTTTTCATAATTTACTGACTGAGGAATGTTCTGCCTAAAAAAATGATGATTCTTGTAATGTGATTTAAAAGACTGGATTTAAATATTACATAGCAGCCTTAATAATTTGAATTTCAGAAAACACAGGTGCCTCTGTTTTTCTGATTACAAGGACAGTTTGACCAGTAGAAATGTTTGTTTCTAGGGCAGTCTGAGTCTGCCCAATGCAGTATCTTCAGCCCTCACTTTATTATTGTGCAGGTCAAAAGGTCATGTGGCACTTCTGTCTCTAAACAGAGCCTAACTCCTTTTTAAGTTCAGTCCAAGCTTCTGGGATTCTTTTGATTTTTTCACAGACTTTATTGTGCAAATGGGCACATCAATGCTCTGTTTTCCATATTGGTCCTTACCAAGATTTTGCCTGAATTGTCCAACTACATTATCATTTTTTCTGTTTTTAAATGAACTGTCTAGCCAGTGCATTTTGGGGACAGTTTTTCTTTTCTGAATGCACAGTTAATGAAACAGTCACTTCACATTTGTGCTATAGTAAATTTTTGTACATGCACGCATCAGCCAAGTGGCTCTGTCTCTCTCAGCAAGTATATCCCAGTTGCTTTAAATCATATGAGCTGTAGCTCTGACAGCTATGTTTACATCTTCTTTCCCAGTATAATGTGAAAAATAAAGGAAGAAGATTATATATGCCAGCACCCTTTTTGTTTTTAGCGTATTTTCCAATTACATACATACATCTACTCAAAAGGCTTCACCAAAATCTATTCAAACTGGGAAAATTTAACTATTTTCTTATTTGTTAAGCTATAGGAAACAAACCAGCCTGTTTCATAGCCCAACCGTTTCGCAATTTTAATAAAAGAGGGAAGCACATACTTTTTCATAATACTATGATATAAAGAAATGGGATTACTTGGTTAATAGTTATCTGAATATTAACTTTTCCATGTAGATGCACTTAAAGATGAAGGGTGCAGAAGTTTTCCCCTTTCCGTTACCTTTGACAAAATGTTAGCTGTCTTCATCACCACACTATGAGGAAGTACACGGCAAGGGTGGAACACCGAGTGCCTCTGGCAGTGCTAAGGCTAAGAAAATAGCTAAGCAGTGCTAAGTAGATGGCTCCTACTTTACTTTGAAGCTGTAGTCACCAATGCTTTGTTCACATAAAGTGTATTCAAAGAATAATGTTACCTTCACCTGCTTAGTAGTTTTAGCCATTTCAGTCTGTATTTCCCTGTGCTCTCTTTTCAATTTCTTTTTAGTTAAGAACATTCTTGGTCTGTCCCACAGATTCTGTCCTTACAGCTCCCTCCATCATGAACAAGATTTCTAAGAGCCTGTAATGATTCCTAAAAATACACATCCTTGAAAAGCCAATCTGTGAGCGAGATCCTATTCCAGGGCTAACCCTTCACCCAGGTAGAGGTAGTGCTTCTGCCTTTTTGAAAAAAAAAAAAAAACACACCCAAACCAACAGGATAAAGGGGCTAAGTAGGGCTTCTGCTTTGGAGGTACTTTGTAAAACCAATGTAAGAAGCATAGTATTTGGAATAGATGATTTGTATCGCTGTATGCTTTTTTTGTCAGCAGCAGCTGTGCTATATTAGTCCATAATATTGGTAAGATCTAGCTGGAATTTAATTAGTCCTTTTTCCTGCACTTCATGTTTGGAGTACTATAACGAACCATGTTTTACTAATGGTTAATACTGTCTTGATTTCCATGTAATTTTTTCGTTATCCAGTTTGCAATATTTTTTTCTTTCATCACCATTTTCCTTCCTTTTAAATAATTATCATAGAATGGTTTAGGTTGGAAGGGATCTTAAAGATCATCTAGCTCCGCCCCCCTGCCTCAACAACTTCTCTGGGCAACCTGTTCCAGTGCCTCATCACACTTATAATGAAAAATTTATTCCTGATATCTAATCTAAATCTACCCTCTTCCAGTTTGAAGCCATTCCTCATCCTATCATTACATGCCCTTCTAAAAAGTCCTTCTCCAGCTTTCTTGTAGGCCTCCTTCAGATACTGGAGGGCCACTCTAAGGTCTTCTCGGAGCCTTCTGTTCTCCAGGCTGAACAACCTCAACTCTCAACTTGTCTTCATAGGAGAGGGGCTCCAGCCCTCTGATTATCTTTGTGGCCCTACTCTGGACTTGCTCCAACAGGTCCATGTCCTTCTTGTGCTAAGGTTCTTTGCTTGTTCCATCTTAGGTTGTTGCTGAGATTTTAAAAAAAATCCTTCTTGGTGTATGTTTTGATTTGATGGCATTAATCTTCACTTCATAAAATCATGGAATCATAAAATAGTTTGGGTTGGAAGGGACCCTTTAAAGCCATCTAGGCCAACCTCCCCTGCAATAAGCAGGGACATCTTCAACTAGATGAGGTTGCTCAGAACCCCGTCCAACCTGACCTTGAAAGTTTCCAGGGATGGGGCATCTATCACCTCGCTGGGCAACCTGTTCTAGTGTTTCACCGCCCTCACCATAAAAAATATCTTCCTTATATCTGATATGAATCTACCCTCTTTTAGTTTAAAATCATTACTCCTTGACCCATTTCAAAAAGTTTGTCCCAATCTTTCTTATATGCCCCCTTTAACTACTGAAAGGCCACAACAAAGTCTCCCAGGAGCCTTCTCTTCTCCTGGCTGAACAACTCCAACTCTCTCAGCCTTTCTTCATCATTTTTGTAGCCCTTCTCTGGATCTGCTCCAACAGGTCCATGTTTTTCCTGTGCTGAGGGGTCCACAGCTGAATGCAGTACTCCACATGGGGTCTCACCAGAGTGGAGTAGTGGGGCAGAATCACTTCCCTTGACCTGCTGGGCACGCTTCTTTCGATGCAGCCCGGGATGCGGTTGGCTTCTTGGGCTGCAAGCACACATTGTCAGCTCATGTCCAGCATTTCATCCACCAGTACCACCAAGTCCTTCTTGCAGGGCTACTCTCAATCCCTTCATTCTTCAGCCAGTACTGATACCAGGGTGCAGGACCTTGCACTCAGCCTGGTTGAACCTCATTAGATTCACATGAGCCCACTTCTTAAGCTTGTGCTCAAGTTGATTCAATTAATTCCCTTGCTATGCTGACTCTTCTTGCTGATACATCTTAGGATGCTGTTGTTGCTTCCTTGCTGTAAGGGCACACTACTGACTTATTGATATAGTCCACCATGAGCCACAGTCCTTTTCTAGAGAGTTTCTTTCCAACCTATCTGAGATGTGGGATTATTCCTCCTGGGAGCAGGATTTTGCATTTACTATTCTTGAACTTCAAGGAATTGCTGTTGGCCCATTTCTCCAGGCTGTAGGGATACCTCTGAATTGCAGCCCTGCTTTCCAGCAGATGGACCACTCTTCCATACTTTGACATCACACGCAAACTTGCTGAAAGTGCATTTCCTTTAATTGTAAAGGTCATTAATAAAGCCATTAAACAACACAAGCCCCACCATTGACTCCACTGAAGTGGTTTTCCATTAAACTTTATTTTACTGATCACAACTTATTAAGTCTAGTGATCCAGACAATTTTATATTTACCTTATAATCCATTTAGCCAAACTGTATCTCACCAGCTTGGCTATAAGGATACTATGAGAGGCCGTTTCAAAGTGTTCGCTAAAGTCAAGTCATAGAACATTCGTTGTTCTCCCCTCTTCCACAGATATGGTCATCTCATCACAGATGGCGACCAGGGAGTGAGGCACAATTTTCCCTCACGGTACCTGTGCTGCCTGTTCTCAGTGTTGCCAACCCTTTTTTCTGTTTATATCCATACAGAAAAAGAGGTTGTGAATATAGTGACTTTGTAAGGTTTGACTTTGTAAGCAGCTCATATCATGATTAGTAATAAAAATGTTAAATTTATTTACATCATTTTATTTATGAAAGTACAACCTTAGAGCAATGAGAACACTGCAGTTACATTCATGGAGTCATGTTTCCAGTACGTCAGCTAGAACCTCCCTCTCTCATCAGACATTGTACGGGAGACAATACATTTCCAATGCCAATTTCACTCAAAATGCAAATAAAGAATATCTGTTGAGAATGAACTAGTTACTATGTCTGGAGTCAGGATGATACTTTCAGAAATAAACAGTTGCAGTTTTTGCAGTGCAAAGTATATCTTGAACAAAATGTTAGTGACAGGTGAGATAACAGAATTGCCTGGGGGCATAATGAACGCTAAGAGAAAGAAAAAAACAACCATAAACCAAAACCAAACCAGATCAGCCTGCTTTTGTGCAATCTTAAAATAGAGATAAGTGAATGGAAGAGGAGCCTTTCAAAGGTTTGGATGATCTGTACATGTAAAAGCACTGTAGGGCTGTGCCCAAGGGTGTGCATTACAGCGCTAGGCTTTTGGCATTTGTCAGGTGACACTGTTGTGCTGGGATAATCTCAAGTAACAGACAGTGTGCTGAGATGATGATGTAGCAGAACAGTTTACCCCTCAGAAGAGTTTGGTCAGTCTGTTCGAATTAAATGAATCATCTATGAACGAGAGAGCAGATTATCTTTTGCAGCAAAATTAGAGGAAATAATTTGGTTTGCAAAGGAAGCCGAGGGGATGGGGGGGTGGTGGGGGTTGGGGGGCGGCGCATTATAAAACCGAAAAACTGTTCAGGGCCTGATTCAGTTTCTGCCAAACTGGTGAGAGCCTTTTATTTGATTTCAGTCAAGGGGGATCTGATCTCCAGTGGCTAAGCTATTAGTATTCCAGTCATAGTCAGTGAAATAAACATATTAATTAATATCCAGGAGAGAAGCTTCATAGATTTAATTGGATGCACTTAGGTATGGTTTTACATGTGTCTGTAGATGGCATCGGTGTACTGTATGCAAGGCAAAAATAATTAATTGTGCTGATAAATCTTTCTTTCCTGACTTCTGTTACCAAGTAATCAACCTGGAGAGTTGAGCAAGGGCTCTGGCATCTAGGATACCAATTTTCTGAAACAGAATGCAAGGTAACAGGAAAAGCAATGCATCTGTTTTTTTTTTTTTTTTTTTTTTTTTTTTTTTTGGTGTTACAGATAAGCATGAGCTCCCTCCATATTGTTGGTGTCAGCATTTTTCATAAGCATTGTCTAGCAGGCACTCAGAGAGACAAGTTTAACGCTTATTGATTTTTTTCTCCTGTTGGGTTATAATAGTAAATTCTTCCTGGACTCTGATTTACTAAAGCAGAAGATGGACTTGTTGTTCTAACCTAAAATCTATACAAACATGTTTATAGAATCAAAGGAAAGAAGAAATGCTGTTTGTGCTCTTCCTACCCTCCCAAAAGTGAATATTTTTTACGACGAGTAAAATACCAGTGAAGAATATTTTCAAATGAAGCTTTTAACAGTAGACATTAGGGCAAGGTAGAGCTCTAAGCGGGCTCTGGACATTAGTCTTTTTCAGTGGCAGCTGTGAAATCTTCTGTAAAGCACGTAGTACAGTTTACCACCAAGTGGGAACTAGTGACCTGTCAGGATCTGCACTTTTGACCCACAGCGCAACAACAAAAAGATCTGCAGGTTTTAAAATATGCTGAAACATGCTGCTTAACCTCTTCAGGGCACTGAACGTATGGCTCTTAAAGCTTGTATACACAAATGTGCAGCTCATCTTAAATAAGTCTCACAGTATGGAAGCTGCACTGTGAGATGTACAGGCCAGCTTTTCTTAAGGACAGGACAGATACTGCAAAATACTGGAAGGAATAATCACTCCTTTCAGAAGAAATAATCACTCTTTTTGCACTAACTGGATTATTTGGAGAGTCTTCTTAAACAATCCTGTAAGCCTTTCAGAGCAGGGTCCACAACATCATCGATATTCTTTGTTAGACTGAACGCAGTTAAAGCACACAATTAATAGCGAGTAATTAGGATGAAAGCTCTCTACAGAGCAGTACAACAAGGTATTTCTACCCGGTATGGTAACAGGAAGGAGCCAAGAGGCACTGAAGAAATACTCTGAGTTCCATGCCTGCCCTGTGGAGTGCCACCCCGCCTTGGGAAGGAGAAGGAGATAGATGTATGGACCTGCATCATGATACTTTTTCCCAGGAGAAAAACAGGTCTTAGGCTAGTTTATCTACCAGTAGACAAGATGACTGGGATTCCCGTATGCTTTCAACTGCTTCAAGGAACACATACTTTTCTCTTAAATCTTTTAAGGACATTCAATAAATCTAGCTGCCATAATTAGGATGAAGTCTCAGAGGTAGAAATGTAGGTATCTCTTATGTTTAGGCTACTTAATCGAATTCCAACTAGCCAGACGTAAGAACATAGACATAGAAAAGATCTGCTGAAGCTCAGCTGTGCCCTGCCGTAAAAAGCAAGATCACATGATCAGTGCTGCATGTTTATCAAGCTCTGTTTTGTGAGTGTGTAGTCTCTCTGCTCTCTTAAAAGGTATTTTTTTCATTTTCTCATTCAAGTTATTTCCAGGAATTTGTCCTCAGCAAATCAAAGTACACTAAAGCACAGTATTACAGCTGCTCATTTCAGTGGTTAGAAACACTGATATTTATAGGTTTTCTTGGCTCTTGTGCCTTTAGCTTTTCTAGTTACCCACCATTTTGATTAATTTCCTTTGTAGATGTGGACTTTACAATTTCTTTTCAATAGTAAATACTCAATGTTGTAAAATTGCCTAAGTCATAAATATAACCTTAGTTTACATGGCATCAGTCATTCTGAGTGGGTTATGGTGACATTTTTTGCTGTTTCAGGTGGTGATTTTTAAAATAACTCCCTCAAGTAGTAAACCCAAGACCTTTACTAGGTTTATGTGTTCTAAGTGAACTGGATTGAGTCCCTTCCTTTTTCTATACTAGGGCTAAACAATATTGTCTAGTGCCAGAATTTTCCATTTACATTTTCATATAGTTTTTACCGTCCTGAAATCTGCATTGCTAGGGCAACTTTAATCTACTCTTACTTTTCCCTTACCTGGCAGTTAAGATAAATGACTATAATCTATCAAGGGTACAGTAGAAGGTAAATTAATTTCTAATAGTCAGCGTTTGCTGATTGAAGTGAGGTGGTGTAGACTCTATTTATTTTTTTCATTGTACCTTGCAGATGTTTTAGGAGTTTTTGAAAACAAATACCATACCACTTTCTCTTGAGTACTGTAAATACACCTGCTCAGTCTAGTGTCAACAAATGCCCAGTGGCTTATAGAGAACACCAGCTGTGCTATATAAATTTGTAATAAGTAATTCGGGGAAGGAGATTGCAGCAATCTTTATAGAAAGAAAGCAAAGAGCTTCTGTACGATCTCTACACACACTCCAGTGTAATGGAAACACGAGTATTCCAGTCACAAGTTTCAGAGCATTAGAAGCAAAAACAATAATTAATGTGTCAATTTCTTTTACATTTTGCTTTTAAATTTTGTCACAAGCCTTAACCTGCTTGCAGCTATCAAAATACTGTTGTCCTAGAAGCTGTCTGCTTTATTCAATACACTCGGGAATTTAAGAATGTCACTGCTACAGAGAAAGAGGGCCTTCACTCACACCTGACAGCCTGTGAAGCTCATGGGGGATTTCCCAATATGTTACTTCCACATTTTCCACAGAGCATTCTCTTGCTCAGGTTTCTATTTAGCAGCTTTATTCACAGCACACACTTCTTCTCTGTATCCTGAGATAAAGGACTGTTTTCACAGGAAAGTAACCAAGGTCATAGATCTTATTTTCCTTACTAATAAACAAATGGAAGACACTCAACACAACAAACTAGGTTAGCTAAATAGAAAGAACTGCTATTACAGGTGGACTAGATTCTCATGTGGTGAAAACTGGCAATGTTTTCACAGAAACAGTATTGAAAGTATTGAAAAAGGTATTGAAAAACTCTCTCAAATGTAGTTCCAGATTGCAATGTCACAGTAAGATTAATAAAGGATGACTGGAGTCATCCTAGATAGTCATGTCTAATTTTGCCTCAGTCATTTATTCTGCAAAGATAATTTTCTTAGGCTATTCTTTGGCTTGGTCACTCTTTCTCGGTCTTCTGCCTTCATGTCAGGTCCACTTGCTCCGTCACATCTCAAATGATACATACATTCATCAGTGCTGATGTGGAACTTTATAGAAAAACTGAATATGCTGATTCCAGCAAAATACCAAAATATTTAAATAAAGTGTATCTGGCAAGCTGCTTGAAAAACCAAAAGTGTGAAGGTCTACCCCTGTTAATATGACCGTGGTCGGTCTTTTGAGTGACCATACCAATACGTTGCTGATGACACATCTGTTCTGCGTCCTGATTAATTCTTGTGAGAAAAAACGATGCACCAGTTCCCTCAAAAATAATACCTGGGGATGTTACCCGGACAGGCACAGCAGTGCACTCAGTTGCTTGACTGATCTGAGTAGACGAGGAGCTGGACACACCATAGTGGGTAGGGGTAGGCACATCCTCCTGTAATACCTGTGGTGGCTCTGATAAAGTTGACTATTAGACTGATATGCAGTCTCACAGTGAAACCAAAGAAAATGTGAATTAGGATTGAGGGGACATGCATCTTATTCACTGTTTAAAACCATAGCGGTTCTGCCGCCGT
This sequence comes from Calidris pugnax, assembly GCF_001431845.1. Taxonomy (NCBI): domain Eukaryota; kingdom Metazoa; phylum Chordata; class Aves; order Charadriiformes; family Scolopacidae; genus Calidris; species Calidris pugnax. The sequence goes on along the minus strand of NW_015090999.1, from coordinate 1,538,171 downwards.
CTGTTCTCGTTCTGGTTGTAAGGAAGGCAAAGGGAAAGAGCATTCAATGTTGTTAGTGTCCTCATCACTCATGCTTGAAAATTCATATTTATGTTGACTTGTGGGTGTTTTCTTTAGCTCGGTCTCCAGCATTTTGCAATATTACTGACATGAGTATGTATGGCTTATGAGAAAAGTATAAGTGGATCTGAAAAGTGGATAGTACGACTATTTGAATGTTTGTCATTGGGAGTGAATGGGCTGTCTTGGCAGCGTAGAAAATAGATTCTGTGTATGTTGTTTCTATAAGGCTGTGTGATGAGTTAAAGTTTTATCATAGCAATGACAGGAGAAAACCTCTTTTTTTCATCTATTACTATAAAGTGAATATTTTTTCTGTGTTCTGACCAGTTTTCCTTTAATATATGGAAATAGGTCAAAAGGTGTGAAAATAATGCTGAGTAGATGGTGTCACAATGATTCAGTGAAAAGAAAGATTTTGCCAGTTCGTGTTTTACACAGCAATATGTGTACTATATAATGGATTTTTCCCCTTGCTTTGAGTTGCCATTAAAAAACCTTTGGGACAGAAGTGACAAAAAAGATCTGGATCAATCTCACCACACTTGTTTCAAATCCTTCATGCTTTTCCACAGTTTTGAAAATTAAGCCAATGGAAACCTGTAATGAAATGTAAAAGTATCTAAGTGGATTAAGTTAGCAAATTTTCTATTAAAAAGTGGCTGAGTCTACTGCAGCATAAATCTTCAAACGTCTTCAGGCAGCTTATTTTAAGCATTCCTGTTCATTTTCCAAACTACGATTAAGGGTTGTGTGTCACTTAGACATGTCTGAAAATTATTCTTGGATTTGCGTGTCTTCTAATTTTGTTTTTACAAAACTTTCTCGTCTAGCTTTTGCTGTCTTCATTCAGTGATTAGTTCTCTAGGGAATGAGGGATATGCAGAGATGCATGGACGTGCAATCACGGTGCTGTGATTTAGAAAGGAGATGGAAGTTGAGGCCTATCAGCAACAAAGAAATTACTTCATAATTCACATGTATTTAATTATGTTTATATTTTAATATATAACCTCTGTAGCTCATGTGATTATTCTTAACCCTCAGCATCATCTTACAGAAATAAGTTAAATTTTTCTCTCAGTCTACAGTTGTTGAACTCAACTGATTTAATAAAATATGATGAGATTGCAATAATCCAAAGAAATTTCTCATGTGCAGTGCACAGATTCAGATAATACTGTGGTTAGTGTGGTTAGTGTGAGCTGGGGTTTTTTTTTTTATTTTTTTGTTTGGTTTGGTTTTTTGGTTTGTTTGTTTGTGGGTTGTTTTTTTTTTGTGATATTTGCTTAAGGACAGGATCAAGTGAAATAAAATCTGTGTTAATGGTAGGTACTGATGAAATGTTATCTTGTTACACTTTGAAAAAAAGTGTTACAGGTATTCCTATCAGGAAGGCACTCATCCTTTCAACATCTTCCCTGGCATGAACAGCTTTTTAATTTAATTGGCAGATCAAACTGCACATTTACCAGTGGAAAAGGTTACTGTACATCATATAAATTAAAGGCCATCTAGCAACTTGTTTAAGAATGAAGTTTGATACTAAGTTTATATAGGATTTTGAAAATTAATTATTTCAGCTGACATTAATGTTTCAGCTATATGTAAATTATGCATTGTAATGTAACTGCAGGACAGGAGACATCAACTCTTCAATTTCGGCTGAACATAAATTACATTTACACTCATTGAAAGTCCCCTTAACCCTGCCAATAATATGTAAATGGCCTTCAGTATAAAATGAGAAACAGGCTCACTGTAGAATTTTGTTATAAGGAAGTCAAAGCTTTGCTTTTTTTTGTTAAATTTTAGAACCTTAAAGATAAGTATTTCAAATGAGGAACTAAGTGTACAAACACTGTTACTTGTTCAGGGGGTGTTTTACCTACACATACTAAAGATATTTAAAATAAAACTTTTAAATGTTGTCTTATACTGATGACTAAGTTTTTTCACTTTCCCTTTCCCCCTTGTTAATTTATTAATTTTAACATTATTATGGAAAGAGTATTTTAAGATAGTCTTTCTCTTTTAAGAACCTCATTCATCTTTTAAGAACCTATGCAGTTCTTTGAATCTATACTATACAACTCTTTATTTATCAAACTATCAATGCATCTATAATAAAAGCTGAAGGATCATTCTACAAACATTTTTCTGTGGGATTCCATTTAAGATTATTGTATTTTAAAATTAAAAATTCTTTCCATCTTGTGGTCTTTTTTCTGGTTCTCGGAATAAACCCTTTCTTCTGTCAATTGTCACTTTTTCATTCCAGTTTTTGGTCTGATGGGAATCTTTTTAAACATTTGGAGACAAATGCAAAAACTGCCAGTTAAATAACTGCAAATATTTAAAGTAGGTGCAGACATCGTGCTTAAGTACAATGCAGACACATTTTTTGCATCGTGGCTACTTTTCTAAGAAAAATGAGCAACAAGGAATTAATCATCTGCCGGCAAAAGAATTGCAAAATATTTCAATTTTTCAGTGAGTGATGAACAGTAGATCTGTGGAATGTGGTTATGCATACAGAATTGTCTATTAAGATAGTCTGGAACAGCATATGGATGGGGCTTCTCAAAGAAACAAATGAAATAAGATACTGTCTGACAGGGTAGTTACTACACTTCTGATAATAAAAATGGATGTTTAGTGCAGGGTTGGAAAATACATGTTTTTTGAAAACACAGATTGGGGTGTAGAATTCAATGAATCTTGTCATAAATGGAATGCAAACCACATCTAACTATGCCATGCAATAGGTGGAGGTAGGGTTCTGCAACACTATGCAAAAAAAGTAAAGAAAAATGTGTTATATTTAGCAGAGAGGATTTTGGAATTAACGTGGAAAATTCTGCATATAGGTTATACTCTGCTTTATGTGTCATGGAATTCAATTCATTAACACTGCCCAAATGCTTTTGGATCCTGCATCTAAAAAGCAGGTTTGATGCTTAAGCAGTGTGGTTAATGCTGCCTAAGTTAGAAGCTTTTGCTCACCGTGTTTTTCTGGTTCTTGACAGAAAGTGAAGTGCCTCCAAGAGCCTTTCAAAAATAACTCAGAGAACCTGCGATGGGAGCTTTCTTCTGATTGTGTGTAAGGGAGCCTGGGGTCTGTAGGACAATTCAAGGCTTCTTTTGTCTCAGTGGGGAGCCAGGTGGCACTAGACCTAGATAACTGCGGTATTGATGAGTTTAAGACAGCTAAGCATTTAATCCTGAGCTAACAAACAGGATGTGTATATTTAATCAAAAGCTTAATAGAGGTGGCCATCGGGTAACTATGGTTCTTTTTGGAGAAGGATATACAAATGGCAGATGAAATGGGAGATGTTTGAATACGGCCCATCAAGATAAATAGCATGAACTGCATGTATGATGTTACTACTGAAGGCTGTGGAATGCTTATACTTATGGACAATTCAATTAACCAATTGGAAAATGAGAGATTTTTCACATGGGCATAATAGTCCCTTTGTTGAATCTGATTAAATCCTTTGTTGAACTGATTAAAATACACACACATATATACACACATATATATGTATAAAAGAAGAATTGTATATTACATTATTTGGCTTGAGGTTTCCTGCTCTTAATTTTTTAGTACATGGTGGTATGCTTGCTATCTTCCACGTAGCCCTAAATAAGAAAACTTGTGAATGGGATGCTATTTGATATGACCCTTAATTTAGGTATCTATATACATGTCTACAGGTAGTTCAGTACCTGAACTTCTTTTTTCGCTGATGGATCATCAGCCTGGTTAGCGGTACCTGGAGAATGATCCAGCTGGTCTGACATGAGAGACTCTCTTGAGTTGTCCAACAAGAGGTGTTTAGCACCATTAGAGTTACTGTAGTGCTACCTGCCAAGCCTCTAGCTGCAGTTCGTAAGAGTGTCCCCTTCTGGGTACAGGTTGGGTTTGGGTCACGTTTGCCACCCCCATGTAGATGTGTTGCATACACTAGGTCTCAGATAATGCTCAGGGCTTGTATTTACACCGGTGAATAAACTACCCATTTTACTATACGTTCTATAACATAGAATCACAGAATTGCCTAGGTTGTAAGGAACCTTTCAGATCATCTAGTACAACCGTCAACCTAATGCTGACAAAAATCATCACTAAATCATATCTCTAAGCATTATGTCTCCCCATCTTTTAAATACGACCAGGGATGGTGAGTCAACTGCTTCCCTGGGCAGCTTGTTCCAATACTTAATAACCCTTCTGGTGTAAAAATTCTATGTAAAAAGAATCACTCAGAAAAATACTTATCATACAGTAATTCACTTTATTAAGCAGAAACAAGCTATAAAAATACCCTTTGGAAGTTTTTAATTGAAAAAAAAAAGAAAAATGAAACACTGATGGTCAAGTAAGACTTCAGGTTCTAACTATGAGGAATTTTGTGAGAATCTTGTGAGAACAGAATTGTCTCAGAAAAACCTCATTTTCCTAAAGAGTAAAAGTATTTTTTTTATATTGATTTCAAACAAGGTTTTTTAATGCTTCATTTCTCTGTCTACTGAGGATGTGATCCTGCTTTCTTTAAGGGGTTGTATTCCTCTTAAGACTGTCTTGCCTTTACTTTGAACTGAATGTAATATAAAATTAAGGATAAGAGCTATATCTGTATTTAAAAGGTGCTTATTTATTTTAACAAATTAATTTTTATCCATGTAGTAAACATACAGCTGGAATTTAAGTTCATGGTTTTTTTTCCATAACGCAGAACAGCGGTGTTGGCTTTTAATGACCACATGAAAGTGGAGAGATAAACACTATATTACATTTGATTGCATAAATTATATTTGCAATTGAGAAAAAATTGTGTTTGGATGTGGGAAAACATGCCAAGAGCAATATGTATCCTGTATATACAGAAAAATTGAGTGTATCACTGTATATATTCACAGAAAAGTTGGTAATGCTCCATCCCTGGAAGTGTTTAAGGCCAGGTTGGATGGGACTTTGAGCAACCTGGTCTAGTGGAAGGTGTCCTGGCCCATGGCAGGGGGGTTGGAACTCGATGATCATTAATATTCATTCCAACCCAAACCATTCTATGATTCTATGAAAAGCTTCCATTTCTAAATATAAAATGCTGAACTAATTTATAATGAGTTTGCATTGTAAGGAGTTATAATTAATTCGTGTATATTTTATCTTATAAATATGCATATCATGACTTCTGGAAAGTGCTATGCAATAGATGGTTGCTAAGTCAAATATTCTTTACAAGACTTTTTCATTTCAAAGTGCCAGCCTTTTACTGAAAATTACAACCTTGTTGAGCAAACCACCAATTTTTCAAAAAATTCAATTAAAAGTGCTTTTATTAATAGTAAAAAAAGATGTATTGCTATTTGTGAAAATAGCTAGCTTTAAATTTATTTGACTTTTATTTAGAATTAGAAAGTTGAATTTCACATTAATTCTTACAAATTAAATGAAGAAAATGGAACAAACCATATAATAATGGCCTTACTTTCATTATCTATAGCATTCTGAATTTCAGTTGGCTGCTGTGACTTTGCAAGGTTGATAAGGATGATAGTTTAGGCAGAAGGTATTTTTATGCATATTAAAATTGTGATGATAGAACTATTACTGAATATTCTTGAAAATATGTATATTTTTTTTATAAGCAGAATAATGAAAAAGATTTGCAAAGCAAAGGTCTGCAGCAGAATCCGGGGCCCTAAGGTTTAGGGATATAATGGAAAATAATCAAGTTCAGGGAGATCATTCAACTACAATAGGAATGTAAAGAAAACTTGAGGTGAGTGGGTTGAGTATGGATCATCTAGGCAGGAAACGACTGTTGTTCTCTACAACCGTATTTCTTTCCCATGTGGTCAGGTATTCAGAAGCAGTTCCAAAGGCTGCTCATGTGGTATCTCATGTAATGAATAGGTCAGTGAAGGACAGAAGAAGCCTTTACAATTCTCCACCTCATTGTAGTCAATGCATCATCAAAGACTCCTGATGAATGGTGGAAAGTTTCAATTTTTCTCTAAAGACTGAAAAAGGTCTCTGCAGGCATTTGAAATGAATAGAACTGGGGAAAATTATAAGTCTGCTAAAGAGAAGATTGCAAACTCAAAGTCCTTGCTAAGGAACAGTTCAAAATATGATTTGACCCTGTGGGATATAAATATTCTCTTTTCTGTTACATTTCCTACTTGGCTAATTATGTATTGCCTTGCAGTTTGACATGGCAGAAGGAAAAATCTATTGCGATTTTCTAAAATGCATATGAAGATAATATGAACATGAAGCAGGGAGGCTGTATCCTTCTTTGTATAATCTAGTGATATTGTGTTCATTTTTCAATACCCAGACATCAAAAAGATATGACCAGTGTACAGAAAATTCAATTTAGTTTTGACTAACTGAATGTGATAAGAAACTTTTGTATTGAAAGATAAAAGATTTTTTTCAATGTATTGCAAGGAATATAGAGGCGATGAAAGCAAGAAATGAAATCTATTTCTATTGAGAGAGATATCATGTTATAATTTATAGCAAAATGAAGAAATTTCATCAAGTAAAATGCTGTTAACTAGGGTTAAAGTGGTGGAAGAAACTATACAAAAAGAGGGTTCTTGCATAAAGTGTGAAATACGCTAAGTGTTATGCTAGGTCTATCCTGTTACTTTTTCTTTATTTGTTTTTAAACATAATTTTGTGTTTTGTCATTATAAGATAATTTATTTCAATTTAGATAAATCCATATAATATCTTTCAAATGAAGTTTATCAAGACAGATCTGGTATAATGCATTATGGCTATAAAAAAGGTGGCCATTTAGATTTCTGCTGGAGCACCAAATGCAGAATAAGAGATGAGAGGAAAATCAAGTACCTGCAGAACCAATAGACCATGGTCTCTTTTAAGCACACAAAATTTCTTCTGAGTAGCTAAAGGGAAAGCATGTGATAAATGCCATGAGGTTAAAGATATATTGAAGAGCTGCTTTGCAAATACGGTATTTCAAGATATAGAAACTACCTTTAGTTTTGGCAATATTCCAAGTAGTTGTTTCAGCTCTTAAAGATTTTATTGCCAGTTGGATTCATTTTGTTAATTTTTCAAGTACTGGAGATGAAAAGCAGATGAATCCATGATGTACCCAATTATCTTCTGCCTTAAATAGCTCTATTAGTTGAAATAATAGCAAGAATATTTGATGGCTGTTCTCTTGAAGCTGTCGCTTTATGAGGAAAAGATGGCACACTGGGACAACTTGTCTTTCCCAGATGAGTCTCCCAAACTTTAAAATGAGGGTAGAGGAGTATTCAGTTGCTATGGCTTTTGCATAGCATATCCTCCTTTACAGAGGATAAGGCGGACTTTTTGAATTACACTGGATGACGCTGTGGTAATTGAACCAAAAAAAAAAAGTCAAGATTTTTAGATAAAATCTTTAAACTTCTGTACCATTCATAAAAATCCATTCTGCCATGTTTCGTATATGAAATTCAACTATGGATAATGTTGCCACTCTCTTGTTGGCAACTTGTATGACAGTTGGCAAAACTGTGGCAACACCAATGCCAAATTAGCCCCCATATAGTGTTCAGTACTAAACGGGCTACCAGATTGGAAATTATTATGGAAATTACCAAGCAAGCATTATGGAAACTGGAATTCTTAAAGGCTGGCACTCTTTTTAAAAGATATTTGTCAACAGATGAGCTTGAAAAATTCAGATTATCACCCTTATTCTGTAAAATGGCAAAATAACAGAAGGAGAAGCAGCTGGAAGAGGAGGAACAACAGCAGGAGGGATCATAAAAGCACCAGTTTAGGGGTGATTTACACCCTGCTCACTGTCTCCAACATACTAGTAATTGCGGAGGGAACTTGAAAGGAGAACATGAGCATGAGAAGAGCAACAGAAACCATTAAGCCACAACCATATGTAGCAGACTGTTTTGAACTGACAGGTGACACAGAAACATATTTTATAATTATCCTCTTGGGTGCCTGTTCTTAGACATATCTTTTTGCAACATACCTTAACTGTCCTTAGCTTGAATGGTAAGGTTGGGATATATGCAAAGAAAACCTTGCTGTATTTAGAAGTCATAATGATTTGGGGCAAGGAAATCTCAACAATTCATGATTAATATTGGAAAAGGGATAATCTGTATTTACTTTGTAACTTATTAAGTCTGGAAATCGAGTTTTCCTTGCAGTAGGATGTGCTGTAGTTTTGGCTTAAAACCAAAGGGTGGTTTGCAGGGTGGTAGGATTGCTTTTGCATGTGAGGGTGCTTCTTCTAACCTTGCCTCTGCTGTACTTTAGTTGTATTTAAACATATAATGCATTAAAAGATGGAGGTTGTAGTAAGACGTTTCTATTTTGACAGAGGATACTGAAATATAATGATGACAAGATTTCTCAGGCAGTACTTCCTTATAGGGACATTGCCACCTCGGAAAACTTTGAGAATGTGTCTAAGTGTCTCTTGTGATGTTCACTTCTGCTCGGATTTGTCATCCTCACAGAAGAATCAGCATTAAAAGGTATTGGCCTAGTGTCAAGGTCATCCAGCATATACAGGCCTTATATGAGCTTGGTCTCAAGCGTCTGTAACACCTCTATGGACATTGTCTCTGAAGTTTATGGCAAAATTTTACTGCTCAGACCATAGAGTCAGCCTAACCGCAATGTCCAGGATCCTGCAAAGATCTGTAGTGTCAGTCTGTACCTACTTGGGGATTTTAACAATAATTATGACAACAATAATAGAAACCAGCTAATTGATAACAAATAACAGATAATAATAGATAATAGGTAATTTATAGTAGATAATTGATAATTGATAATTTATAATAATTACTAGATAATGAGACAATTTTTTTAAGAGGCTATCAGGAAACGCTGATGAGGCATACAGAAATGCTAAAAAAATTCCCCATAATGCTACCACCTCATCAGCCCCTAGGAGACCTATGCTGTAAATAACCAATTGTGCTGTATTTCAGCCTGAAATATCTCCAGTGTCTGGATCTGAAGTCAGCAAGCATCTTATGATTACCCTTTTCTCTTTTCTAATCCTCATTTTTTGTCTTAAAGAAATCTGGTGTGTTACTGTATATGCTAGCTTCTAGACTCTATCAGAATTTCCTGTTGATTTTACTTTTATTTCTTTATGAACGACACTGTCTGTCCCGTCTGCACTACTGTCTACCCTGTTTAAAATTCACCCCGATGTCTGCCCAAAACCTCAGCTCTGAGAGCAGCCACAGGGCCACTCCACTCCACACTCAGATGTTTGGGGTTCTCAGACTCTGCTGGTCCTTGAGTGCTCAGCTTTTTACGCAGCATGCCCATCCAAGCCATGAGCAGCCATTTTCTCAAGGAGAATGCTGTGAGAAATGGTGTCAAAAGCTTTACTGAAGTCTAGGTAGACAATATCCACAGCCTTTCCCTCACCCACTACGCGGGTCACTTTGTCATAGAAGTAGATCAGGTTAGTCAAGCAGGACCTGCCTTTCATAAACCCATGCTGTCTGGGCCTGATGCCTGGGTGTCCTGTACGTGCCATGTGATGGCACTCAAGATGATCTGTTCCATAACTTTCCCAGGCACTGAGGTCAGACTGACAGGCCAGGAGCTCCCCAGGTCCTCTTCCTTTGAGCTATTCTTGTAGATAGGGATTATATTTGTCAACCTCCAGTCAACTGGGACCTTCCCAGTTATCCAGGATTGCTGATAAATGATGGAAAGTGGCTTGGTGAGCACTTCTGGCAGCACTCTTAGTGCCTGTGGGTGGATCCCATCCTGCTCCACAGACCTGTGTGTGTCTAAGTGGTGTAGCAGGTCACTAACCATTTCCCTTGGATTATGGGGGGTTTATTCTGCTCCCCATTCCTGTCATCCATCTTAGGGGTCTGGGTACCCCGAGAACAACTGGTCTGAATATTAAAGACTGAGGCAAAGAAGGCATTAAGTACCTCAGCCTTTTGCTTATTCTTTGTCACCACGTTTCCCCCTGCATCCAATAAAAGATGGGGATTCTCCTTAGTCCTCCTTTTGTTGCTAATGTATTTATAGAAACATTCTTCACAAGCTGCAGAACAAAACATTTCCTGTGGATATAGAATGTGGGCATGGCACACATGTGGATAAAGGTGAGGGAATCTGCAGGTTTTGATTGTGAAAATCGGATAGGATTAAGGTCAAACTGAGTAACAGCTCCTGATGGATCACAGATGTATTCCATCCATGCAAAACCTCCTTTTGTTTTTGAAACACATATAAAAGAAGAAAACAAATATAAAAGAAGAAAAATAACAATTGTGGGGTTGGTGCTCTTCAGTTGTTCAGCTTTTTCGACTCATAAAATGAGAAGTCCTGAATGCCTGACCACCATACAGCACTTTATCAGACAGATAAACCATCTCATATCTAGGGTTGCTTCTTTGCCTGTTTAACTGCTCTGTACAAATATCCTGTGCATGTCTTCCTTGTCCTGAGTGTCATGTGCAACTTCCTTTGGTACAAAGGGACTGTCTGGCATAAACTTGAAAAGAAAAGGGCAGATGAGTAATTTGCAAAATCTGACTAACTTAGGGGTGACTTTTCTATGCACAAGTGAAACATTCGATTTCATTTTATCCTTTCTTATGATGATTGTACTTTATAATCAGTTTTATTACATTCTTTATTATATATGCTACTTTGAATGTAACATTATTAAAACAAGTTTTAACCAATGAAAAGAGACTCTTTGCTTCAATAGGTTTTATTTTATCTTCAGTGGTGAAAGAATACATGAAACAGAAAATGAGATAAATCACATTCTTGGATTTACCAGCCCAGTCGTGGTGTTTCACCTTGCTGTAGTGCTGGGGACTTGCATTGAACCCATTAGTTATAGCTAAGATCCAAGACCAAGCGTGTGCTTGAAAACTAATGATATTCTCATTTAGTCTTAATTTGACAAAAGGTTGGATGATACTTAAGATACTGTATCCTTTTTTTTTTTGCAATCACTTTAATGTTTCTACCTTTCTCAACTTTTTTTCTTTACCAAGCAATACATTTTATCATGACTGAAAAAGAATTAAACTTGTAGTAAATTTAAATGAAAAAAGATAGATATTATTTGTTTGTACTTAAATTAAATGGTGTTTTGGCTCAGCAGGAATGAATGTACCATGCAGAACTTTGTTCCACAGTTCGGAACTGTGGACATTGCATTCAGTGTGTCCCATGAGTCACTATAAGTCGCAATACCACTCAGACATAATCTGCTTTTTTCATCGCAACAATGGATGGAGAAGGTTATTTTTGCTTGAGAGTTTGTGAGATATGTCTCTGAGCAATAGGAGTGGATTTTTTTCTCTCCCTTGCTGACTTGAAGTTAATTACCAGCATAGCAACATGCATTAATTGAATGTGACAGCCAATAATGTCTTCAACACTTAATGAATAAACAGAAGAGTTCAGTTGGGTGTGTTTTTAAAGGGTCTCACATGCCCTTTAAGTGCCTTTTTACAAAATACAATTTTCCTTGAAATACTAATTTTTTCTTTTGTCTTTATAATGTCTGCACCCTTCAGCCTACAATATTTTATGGATTTTTTACATTAAAATTTTTATGTTGTATGAGTTTTATAATTTTCTGAAATACATTTCAAGTGGTCAGCAGCTGATCCATGTTGGAGTCAAACACATTAAGACATTCAAAGGCCTGTACTACAGAGAGCTGTTTCTGGGTCATAATGTTTTATTGTGTACAATCACAGAATGTGGTGTGGTTGGCAAACCTCACATTGGTTTTTGAAATTACCATGCTACCAGTATGTTCCAATCAATGAGAACCTCTGAGGCATGAACTTTTATTGATTTGTATTCTCCTGGGTAACATGAATGGCCTTCCTTAAGTCTTCCAATTCCACTATCATAATTTTTTTTCTGAAAACAGAGCTGAAAAGAATGACAGGTTTATTTATGCAGTTGCTTTGTTGTCGAACTCTTTCAGAGCCTGAAACAAAAATAAGTGCTACAGTAGGAATAGAAATGGAATGGTAACCATATTTTTGATTTCTAGACCATTGATTAGGGCACCTATGCAGTAGTTTCTGACTTCTGGAAATATGCAATATCACATTAAACCTGTTCAATCTTTCTTAAAACGTTTAATTTTTCATTCTTTGAATTTCAATATACTGTTTTTATTACTTCCAACTGAAGAAGTGACAAAACAAAATTCAAGTCATCCTACTGCATTGTTTTATTAAACATATTTGAAGAGCAAATTTCAGCTTTGCAGTTCAATCCTAGTCAATAATGCCCAAGACCATGGGAGCCACGGCTGTGGGAATGAACAGCTTACTGTTCTGACGCACAGGACTCAGTGAAGCTATCTTCCAAGATCCTGTTTGCTAGACATGCTTACAATACAGAAGTAGCAGCTCTGTAAGGAGTAGGATTCAGCCAGGAATACCATCTGGATTGTGCCTAAATAAATGGCTTATTTTTTCATTGAGAAAAGATCTCATAGCTACTAAAACTTAATTATTTTAGGTATTTTTCAGTCCTGGTATCTGGCTGATAAGGAAACACGGGAGGAGCAATGGAGTGAATTAGCTTCCAGAAGGCTCTGTGCTTCACAGGTCTGTCTGTGTGTGTGCAACTCTGCTGCTTCAGCAAGTCATGCTGATCCATTTAAACGAAAACTGGAGATAGCTGCACAAATAAATAGATGTATCTAGCAGGACTTGGCGAAGGTCACAGAAACTTGCGACAGAGCAGGGAATTAAACTACATATACCCCTAATTCTAGATCAGGTCTATAATCATGAACTTCCTTTGCTTCCAGGTATCTAGGCAGTTCCTGTCTCTGCCAGAGATTTTCTGCATCAGAAGTCAGTTAATAAATTTGGCTCTGAGCCACAGAAGGATTTATGTGCACATGTAAGAAACTGTGGTCATCAAAATACCTACCTTGACACCAGCAATCATCAGAAAATTTAACTATGAACCAGAAGTTCTGCTTTTGTGCATAGGCAAAATTATCTTAGGCAATTTCAAGCTGAGCAGCTACGTGATTCTCTCATCAAATCTGAACAATGATCATTAAATTAGGTTTTCTTCTCACTAAAACCCCTACAGGCCCTATCTGAAGGCATCTCACCTCTCATCACACCTATCAAACACTTTCTGGATGAGATCCACACCTAACATAATAGTGATAGTCAGTTTTATTTTTTAAAAAGGTGGTAGCTTCCACTTGCTCTGTTAATTCTTGTAAGTAATTGTTTCATAACTCAGTGCTATAATGAAATCCCATTTCCAGTTTGGGAATAAAACTTATGGTATTTTCCTCATTTACTCATTATATCTTACAATTTCTTTAAGCAAAGTTCAGTCTTGCTTTATTTTTGCTTTATACTGTATATAAGAGACCAAAGACCCACTTTGCATTGAATTATTTAAGGTGCTCTAAATAGTTTGCTGAAACTCAGCCTGAATACTCAGCCTGAAAGTTAATTTTTATAAGATGTATAAGGCAGCATATATACATAAGCTTATATAGATATACCTATCAACAAATAGATAGCTGGTGTGGCTGAACATTAACAAGCCTGAAAGGAATGCAATAAAAATAGAACAAATTTTTAATTTTCTGTAACTGTAGACTTGAAATAATTCCACAGATAAATATATCTTTCTGGAGCCTTTGGAGAAGAGAAATTTAAAATTTTCTTCATTGATGCCATGTTTTTTCAAGTCTTTTAGTAACATTTTCCAGTACAAATTACAGCTGTTCTTGTTTTTGTGTCTGATCTGTTTCTGGCTTTTGAGTTCTTATACAGACCAGCTTTGATTCCGTTACTATTAAAGTTTATATTTTAGATTTTATTTTAAAATAAAAATTTAAAAGATAAATTTGTATTTTATTTGTAGTTGTTTGGTAACCGTATTGATAAATGCTATGTAAATTTATGAGTTCATCATACTGTAGAAGAAAAATGTATTATTGCCTCTCTATTCTCAGTATTTTAGCTAAATTATTTGTTTCTCGTTTCAAAAGTGTTTTAATAATATTTTTAATTGAAACACAAACCTACCAGTAAAAGGGTTTACATCTATTTCTTCTTCTTTCAACCTTTTTTCAAGGGTTTATTTAAACAAGAATGTTTCACTTCTATATCTGCTTTCCTACCTAATAGGCACAGCCTGCGCATAGACCTAGTGCAATCTTTAGAAACTGTTGTGGTTGAACCCAGCAGGCAGCCAAACACCACACAGCCGCTCACACACTTACCCCCACAGTGGGATGGGAGAGAGAATCAGGAGAAAAAGTAAAATTCATGGGTTGAGATGAAAACAGCTTAATAGGACAGTGAAGGAAGATAAAATAATAACAATGATAAAAGAATATACACAACAAATGGTGGAGAATACAATTGCTCACTACCTGCTGACTGATGCCCAGCCTGTTTCTGAGCAGTGATCACCAATTCTTGCCCCTGAGACAATCCCCATTTATATGCTGAGCATGACGTCTATGGTATGGAATATTTCTTTGGCCAGCTTGGGTCAATTGTCCTGTCTGTGCTCCCTCTCAGCTTCTACGGGAAGCTGAAAAAGTCCTTGACTGCTTAGCAACAACTGAAAACAGTAGTGTGTTATCAATATTATTCTCATCCTACATCCAAGACATAGCACAATACCAGCTGCTAGTAAGAAAGTTAACTATATCCCAGCTAAAACCAAGACAGAAACATGTGAACTCACAGAGTCAAGTTTCTTTAAACCTTGTGACTGATTCGGCCAAGCGAGGAAAGGGTTCTGCTAGATCTACGTTATGTGGAAATGTATAGAAGTGGAGTGGCATATATGTGAAGTAACGGGTGGTGTTGGCATGAACTCCAGTGGTTGTACTGACAGTAGAGAGCATTAAAAATTCAGGAACCTGGGGCAGTCAATTCATTCGTCTGTAAATTACATGATACTGTGATGTATTTTTTCCCTGCATAATATATGGTTGCACTTTCTTTCCTCCCTTGAATCTTCCTATTAGAATAAGCTATTTTGACAGGCAGAAATGATTGCTGAAGTGCAACTCCTGTACTGATAGTGATGTTTGTCTTTTTTATCATAACGTGGAACACTTGCATTTTCTTTAATGTGATTAATATAGTTAAATATTCTAGAGTGTGTATATTGACCACCATTTGCTCACAGAACTATCAGGAAAATGTCTGTCACTTGGTAGAGGTAAGCTCCAGATGAGAAAAAGAGACCTTTTTCCTCAATTTTTGTTTTTTCCCCCACTGTTTACTAAAAGAAAAACACCCACATAATATCATAAGCTCCCAAAAAATGCCAGTGTACCTGTATATAGGGAGACATCCATTTGGAAAAATACTGCTCAAAATGGGCTTATGCCATATTCTTTCCTAAATGACTTTATTTTATTGATCAAACCCAGCTACATGTAGTCCCTGAAATCCTATTAGGCACCATGCTACTTGAAATCCAGTAATGTGAATCCTGAACATATCAGTTGGCCCTCATTTGGCTCTCATTCATCAAATCTTGATTAAAGGGGTTGTCTGTCTCTTAAACAAGGAGCCTATGTGTCCTCCTGCCTCCTATGTACAGTGGTGTCAGAGTCCAATGCTGTCTGTCCAGGTTCTTTTTAGATATTCCACACAAGGAGGGTTTAATGTTTAATATAAACTGTACTTATTTGAAGATGGTTTGGCATTACATGGGATTTTGATGTAATGAACTGATACAGCAATATACTGAAATCATAATACAAGCATAATGTAGTGAATGCAATATACAGTTGAATCACAATACAAACGCGATTCCCACTACTGGCCCCTGTATGCTCCCCATCATGACACTGGGTGTCCCCTGTCACTGGGAAGGAGTATGTGGGTAAAAGCCAACTCAAGCCTGTTTCTCTCTTCAAAGTTCCTTTCATTAATTGCTCAGGTTTTTATATTTTATGTTGGGTTGACTCGTGTATACATTTCCCTCTGGCCCCATCCTGGCCTGGCTGGCTCAAGAAGACATTACTCTCCACTAATTATCTCACGGAGGGCTATTTATACAACCTCCAGACACATTGGTACAGCCATATACCCACAACAAAGGTTACCCTCTGTTCCTCTGCGTGTTGAGATAAGTTCACCTTTCTCTGTGGTGACTGATCGTCAGTCCTTACCTTCTTCCCTGAGCTCATCTTTCTTGCCCACCTCCATTGCAGGGGTGTGTTGGTTGTCACAAGTAGAGAGATGGAGGTGCTTATAAAAGCTGAATCAGATGTACGTGGGATAATTTTCCCTTCAAAGTTGCCTCTGTCTCTTCACTGACTACAGAGGGACTCTCGGGCAACTGGACATATAGCATTAGCACCTTTAACCAATTACTTAGTAAGGCAGAATTAACCTAGTCCTATGTACCTCCAGATAATGACCTCCCACTGGAGAGCTGTCTAGTAGCTGATAATACCGTTTCTTTGAGCAGATCAAAAGTCTTTTTTTTTTGCTCTCTATTACAATCACTGTTTGACTGCTTTATTCTACACTTTGCTCTGTTAACAGTACATTATAGCAGACTAATCCAAGCAACTGTGTGTAAAATCCCACTTTGGGGATTTGATCCATTACCATACTTTTAGTGTGTTAGACATGTGTGTCTGTTCTCAATACAGATATGCATTCCCTGGGTATGTACATGTTCACTGTATGTGTCGGCATTGGGCAATTTGTATACATGATAGATGGTGAAAATATCATAGAATTACATCGCAAGATACCACAAGCTTCCCTGTAAAAAGCTTGTGAGAAACAAAAGGAATTTTAATATTTCTCGGCATTTTAATAAATGGATATTTTATTTGGCATATTTCCTGGGATTATTCAGTTAAATAGGAGTTAAAATCTGCTGGCATTTTTTTTTTCGCCTACTAAGTATAAAGAAGTTGATTGGCATAAACTTACATAATTTTCCTCTAAACATAAGGAGCTCTATTCAACTGGATGTTGATAATTTAAAATCTGCAAGTGTTCTAATCAGTGGAAAAAGAACATAGTTGATTGTTTATTATGTTCTTTTATACCAAATTTTGAAAAACTTTTGTATTTTGACTTTTTGACTTCACACTTATATAGGGAAAAAAAAAATCTTGTGCCATTTATTCCCCCTTCCCAAACATATAGAGTAGCAAACCAACAGATAATAAGAAATCTGCCTCTTTGTGTGTAAAAGAAGTGGCAGCATCAATAGAATTAATATTGATGAAGTTCTTAACTGATTCTGATTAGGTTAGATAGAACTAAAAACTTTTGCTGCATTCATCTTTTATCAGCCACTAAAATTATTGTAAAATGTCACGTTTCTCACTGCGGAAATCAAAAGTCATGAGTTAACGTTATTTTGAGTGTCAAGCTGTTGCCTTCCATCAAAAAGCAATGCACAGCAACAGACAAAACCTTCTCAACTCCTGTTATTTATGCTCCTATACAAAATCTTGTTTTCTCCTGTAATGTGGGTTGAAAATGGGTTGTCGTGATGGTATAAATATAATTTCTAATAACCGCCTATGTCATATTTTATCTTCTGCAAATTTTTCATTTTCCAGACATTTGTAAACTCTGTAAGTATGAAATTATGGAATTACATTCTCCTTAGTTATACAGGTCATTCAATTATTCTTTTTGTCAAATCTATAAAAAATGTTGTCTAAACCATGGATATTATTATTTTAACTTAAGTGGCTTCTAAAATTCCCACTTATGAAATAATCACGATATCAGGCCTACCCATTCTAATGAATAAGCATTTTTATCTTTGTACCTTATCCACAGTTAACATAGACTGTGTAAGTAAAAAAAAAAAAAAAGCTGTATGTATAATTCAAGTAGAAACTTTCTAGTTTCCTAGATCTGTCTGGGACTTAATTTTTTCTTCTTGCATTTCTGTAAAGTTAGAAGTCTTATTATGTCAACAAAGGTCTCTTGATAAATGCCATGTTTATTCAAACATTAGCCACAGATGTTTTCCGAGATTTTGCCCTTCAACACCTGGCTGTGCCAAATGTGATCATTTTATAAAGTGCTGGGAATCTGGCTCATTGGAAGTCACAGCATATCTTCCCTGGCCTTTTGCAGACAAACCTACGCTCATTTGACTTGTGCTTAGAGCTGGCTAAAGGCCAGCAAGTGTCAATCTGAAAGCTGTGCATCTTTGTTAGTGCAGCGCTGTGCTCTCATTAGGATTACCATACTAGCTTGAGCTCACAACCCTCAGATCAGGGCTGGATGGCGTCCATCCAACTCGGAGCATAGGCAAAAGAGGTATGCAAGACCCAGAGGGTAATACTGAATAATTTTCAGAGAACTTCTCATATGAAAGTTACACAGATACTTAAAAGCAATCAATCAAACAAAAAAAAAAACCAAACCAAACCAATAATTCCTAGGGTTAAAATTATGTTTAGTTTATATCAAATTGTTATTCTAGTGCAATTTTTATTTGAATAATAAGTAAAAATCAACTATCAAGTTCAATATAGATGTTAGAAACAGCTGAATACATTAACGGTAATATTAGTTTACAACTATTGTTAAACATGTCAAGTTTTCCCACTGTACTTCGGGGATTTTAAAATACTGAATTTTTGTTTAGCAAGATACTATGCTTGAGTGTGCAATTTGCAATATCCAGAATAAGTCGAATGACCTGCATGGAGCAGGTAGATGTACCATGAGAGATCTGCACAGTTCTGGAGTGGTAGCTCTTGACCAGATGTGATACCTGTCAGCATCTCACGTAGCACTAGACACTCATATTTAGACAATTCAAACAAGTCCCTAATCAGTACAATTAGTGATGCTTACAAAGTCTTTCAGCTGATGAAATGTACTTTTGAGGTATGTTGCTTTCTTGACTCCACTGAGGGTGTCACTAGATCTGCAGGGTCTTTCTTGACTCCACTGAGGGTGTCACTAGAACCTAGTGTCACTGGTGATTTTCTTCCTTAGTACTCAGATACTGGAAGCAGGCACAGGCTAACAGGTGTGGCACAGGGCCCATAAGGTTCCTCTTTGTATCTGTAGCAGCAGCTGGAAGATAGTCTTCATATCTAAAATTACATGTCTCAATCGAGGGTTGAGTACCTGATGGATTTTGATAAATATTTTAAAACTGCATTTTAACTGTTAGATTGCTGTACAGTGTTAGTTTCATAGAGATAATTTATGTTATGGCTCGTGTTTTCAGTGCAAGTTCGTTGGTCCTAGTTCAAAAGGTTAACTAAATGGATTAAATTGAGGAGCATTTTGGATTAACTTGGTGAACTTTAAGGAACCTTTTTCTTTGACTAATAAACTGTTTTCTTTGACTCTCTCTTATATGTCATGTTGGCTCACCTTCAGCCAATTGAAATGTCTGTAGGGTAGGAACTCAGACATGCAAGTATGTATGGCACAGGGCTTATTAAACTAAGGTGTCTCATGCCTTTTTTGGCATTCTTCCAGTAGTCTGTTACCTACAGTGATGAGATCTACACATCTCATGCAGGGTTTGCTTGAGATACCTGAACATCAGTGCCTTGCACTGTTGGAGGCAGTCTGGCTGCATCCATGTCTCATGCAGGGTGCAGGTCTCTTTTAGCACCTTTGTCAGATTTCAAATCTGGTCTGTCTATCTATGGGCTCGCAGGTGCTGCCAGCAAACCTGCTCCAGCGTGGGCTTCTCTCTCCACGGGTCCACAGGTCATGCCAGGAGCCTGCTCCTGCGTGGTCTTCCCACAGGGTCACAGCCTCCACTGGGCATCCACCTGCTCTGGTGTGGGGTTTTCTGCGGGCTGCAGGTGGATATCTGCTCTCACCACAGTCTTCAGCATGGGCTGTGGGGGAATCTCTGCTCTGGCACCTGGAGTGCCTCCTCCCCCTCCATCTTCACTAGTGGGCTTCTCTCTCCACGGGTCCACAGGTCATGCCAGGAGCCTGCTCCTGGGCTTCTCTCTCCACGGGTCCACAGGTCCTGCCAGGAGCCTGCTCCAGCGTGGTCTTCCCACAGGGTCACAGCCTCCACTGGGCATCCACCTGCTCTGGTGTGGGGTTTTCTGCGGGCTGCAGGTGGATATCTGCTCTCACCACAGTCTTCAGCATGGGCTGTGGGGGAATCTCTGCTCTGGCACCTGGAGTGCCTCCTCCCCCTCCATCTTCACTAACCTTGGTGTCTGCAGAGCTGTTTCTCTCACATATTCTCACTCCTCTCCTCCGGCTGCTGTTGTGCAGGGTTGTTTGTTTTCTCCTTTCCAGAGGCGCTGCCATCCTCACTGATAGGCTTAGCCTTGGTCAGCAGCATGTCCATCTAGGAGCCAGCTGGCATTGGCTCTATCGGACATGGAGGAAGCGTCTAGCAGCTTCTCACAGAAGCCAACCCTATAGCCTGCCCACTACCAAAACCTTGCCGTGCAAACCCAATACAAGATCAGAATGTGGGCTGCAGTATACTGAAGTGACACAAGTGGCTGAAACCATTCCAGAAGCAATTAAAAATTAATGAACAATCACAGATTAGAGAAGGGCAACCAAAAATGCTCAATCCGTTGGGAAGATGAGTTCATATTTGTAAGCACTTCATCATAAGTTTCTCAAGTCAGTCCCTCAATAATCAACTTTTCAATGTATGCTTGTCTCAGAAATACAGCTGCTGTGACCTTCCCTTTCCATCAGTTTCCATCTTTGCTTGCTGCTTGCAAATCTTCACATACAGAACTTGCTATTGGTTCGTCCCTTGACAGTTTTGGGAAATATGTCTCCTAGTAATATTTATTGATCACAGTCTATGATTAATAGTTTAGCAGAATGAAGCACAAACTAAAAAGAAAAAAATGTTACATTCATTAAACTGATGTCATCCTTAGAAGCAAAGTGGCAAAGAAAACTAAGTTATAGTTAACATTATATGTTTGATATGTTCCTGCAACGCAGTATAGAACTTGATTTAGTTCAAACATATTTAGAAATGATATAAACATATTTTTACAAATTACATTCAAAATTGCAGTCAAGAAACATCATTAAAATCTTGATTTTTAAAAACTATTTTCTCAGGGCTCGATTATATTAAATCCAGATTAAAAATTTTAAAAAAGACAGACAAAGTTCACCGCAGAAGATAGGAGAAAGCAAGCTAGGATGCCTCATTTACTTGATAATAGATTCTGTTTCCATTTACAAAAATAAAGTAAAGAACAAATGAAAAAGTAAATTTTGTGTGACAACGCCTGAGAAGAAAATCTTGACCGTACATCTAAATTTTATTGAAAGTCCAATTTTATCTAAATTTTGGTAAATAATTGATGTAGTTAATTTCCCTTTGGAGACCAAAAAATTCTGTTGATATTCAGATTTCTGTCATCTCCTATGAATTTCACAATTACAATACCTCTTTCCTCCAGAGAAAAAAATAAAATTTGATTCCCTTGGTGCACTAGCTGGTAGTTTTAATCTTTTTTTTTCAGTAACATAGTGAAATTACAGATAAATAGAGGAGGTTGTTTAGGAAGTTCTTGTTCTGTTTTATACTATTGCTGCTCTATTTAAAAAAACACTCAAACAAATAAATAAAAAATCAGGCTGTATGGGCACCTCTTTATTTCAATATTTGTCTAATATGTCCAAAACAATATTACAAAAACAATCCTATTCGCAATCAGAGTCTGCATTTTCCATTACATGTCTGGAGAGAGGTCTCTTTGAATAGATTCACTGAAAGATCAGGACCTTAAATCGAAAATTTCCTTGAATGAAGATCATAAGATTGGGTCTTGATTAAGTAAGAAAATACAGATTGCATTAATACTGCTCTCTGTGAATGCTACAAGCCAAAAAAGTTATTTAGTGCCTTTTGGTGACTCACTCCTTTTCTGAAAACAAAGTAGCAAAATCAATGACCTGAATAATGAGTATTTCTGAGATATGTCCTGAATACTTTGACCCAAGTGTTCTTCCTGTGCCTTATTCACTGTGTTCCTTCTACACCGGTTGAAAAGACATATCCTAGTGAAAAACAGATCACAACGCGCACTCATAAATAAATAGGAAGTGGCCAGAAAGGTTGAAATAATAGACCACATTACTATAATACTTACAATAATGGGCACATTAGAAATTTGCCTTATTGTCTTGCATATAGAGTTCAGCAGTTCAGATGAAATTGCTGCTCCCAAGCCTTCTTGGAGCATTTACAGCAGATTCGTGGCAGTACGGGGTAACCAGCATCAAATCACAAATGGGAACTCCACAACTTTTCCAGAAACTATTCCAGTGCTTCACAGTACTTGTCATAAAGTTCTCCTAATAACTCATGTCAGTGTTTTAAGCTTTCATCTACTTCATATACAAAATGTCTTTTGTATAATTTGTCGAACGAGGACTTATGCTGTAAGGAGGATGGCTGTTCAAGGGAAAAAAAACAACACATTTCTTCATTTGGATACAAACATTTTTAAATGGTCTGAATACTGTTGTTTCAACAGATATTTTATTGGCAGACTACAGTCTCTTAAGGAAAATATAAATTCAGTGGAGAAAACTCCAAAATATGAAGAACGGCCTTAAGATGGTGGGACTAGGATCCACTTATACAATAGTTCTAGCCCCGAGTGAGAGGACAAAATTGTCGGTAGCACTGCATTTAAAGAAGAAAACACAGTAGATAAATGTAATCAGACAGAAGCTCCAAAGCAGAAGGATAAGCATGGAAACAGCAACTGAAGTAGTCTAAAATGCAGTATTTTTTTTCACTCATCATGACTGCAGTATGTGTTACCCTGGTCTGAAAGGCCTATGTTGGTGGGGTTATACTAGTGGATAGTGGAAAAAAGACAGGACAAAAGTTGGATGGAGCTATCAGTTTACAGATAGCCATCAAACACTAAGAAGTTATTAGAAAAATAACTGGACTACATCCACACTATTAAGTTAAAGATGGCTAGACAGCAAGCTTGGGTGCTATCATGGTTCATCCTCATGGCTAACTTGTCTGACTTTATTTTGAAGCCCTGTGCATAGTATCTGACAAAGTTTACTCCAGGTACCACTCCTAAAAGATAGTAAGGCAGCAAGTCTGTCTGTGTCCACCCTACACACCCCTGAGAAACTACCTCATGAAATGTTGCACTCTTAAATGCCTCCAGGTACCCTCATGGTACATCCATCGCATACCCTTGGTTTCATGCAATAAAAATACCTCTCTGGCAGGTTGCCAAGTAGCACTCCCAGTGTTTCAGTCAGTCTTATTTTAAAAATAACACAAAATAATAACGGACCACATGACCTCAACAGACCAAAAACAGGCTCCAGGTTCAAGTTCTGTGTAACGTCGACATAGCCAACCTGCTCTAGAGAGAGAGTGCATCCTTAGACTTGTGACCACAAAAAACCATACAGTTTCATTGGGCTTGTGGACAGCAATTGGTGGCAAACTTCTATTATTTAACAAGACATGACAATGAAGTAAACTCCTCAAGGAATGAAGAGAAATGCCCTTTGGGTACAAGAAAAGGTGAAAAATCTGAAGTTCTCAAGAATTGTTCAAGCAATGCCCAGGAAGAGTGTACCAGCAGTGTGGTAAAAAGCAATGCCAGCACGATTTCTAGTAAGGAGCAGAACCTGATCTGGAAAGTGAAAACCTTCCATGAGCTTTCAGGGCTACAAATAGGAATTTTCAGGACAAAATGGGATTTGTACTCAGCTACTACTAAGAACTAAAATACAACAATATTACTGTCCTGAATTTTGAGTGTCTTTAGAGTGGCAAGCATTACCATGCTGTTCAGACAAAATCAGATATATCTCACAGAAAAATTTCAAGGCTGTGCCAGCGAGGCTGTGCAGTAAACATGCACATACTGAAAGAAGACCAGGTGGCCTGAAATAAACAAAAAATATTTATTTCCAGATGCACAACATACTCATGAGCAGGAATGAGAATATGTTTTTAGAAAAGTAGAATCAGCCATATGGAACAAATAAACAAAAGACTGAGCAGAACTCTTACATTTCAGATCTCCATGAAGCATATTCAAAAGTATCAAAATTAAGCAATAACCAGAAGCTTTGGGGAACTTTTGGAGGAAGAAATGTAGAATTCAAAGTGATGTTTTTCTGAGGGACAAAAGTTTTCCTTATGAGGCAGTTTTGGAGTCACTCTTTCAGAGAATGAATCAGAAATGAGACTTCCTTATCTCATATTTGCATTCTGAAAATTACTGCATCAATACCATGAAGTTTTCTGAAGATCTGTTAGTTACTCTGAAAGTTATTTGGTAGATTTATTCACAGTAAGAACTTTAAATATAAGCAGAAAACACACACTTACTTTCTTGAGGCAGGTACCATATTAATATCACACAAATGTAGGTATTTTCTGAAAAGTATGGACTAGGCAATTCTGAGAACAAGTCTAGATTAAGGGGTTTCAGGGATCATGAAGAGAAATATGATTTGAATATGAGGGTTTGGGGTTTTTTTCAGCGAGTTTACTTTAATTTCTTCTGTGTAGTTGCTCTCTGGTTACATCCTCAGTATATTCACAAAACAAACAGAATTATATATCAGTGATGCTTTTGGGTTCAGAGGGCTTTTTTTATCTTTTATGTATAGAACTCATTGTCAGTCTTTACTACCACTAGGCAAACTGCTTTCAGGTTGGATAGATTGAATCAAACTCTTGTCTGCTTTTCTGGAGGGCTTAAGGTAGAGTTTGACAGCAGATAGGAGAGTTTAAGACAATTTAAGAGTTATGCTTAACACTGAGCTTCAAGTATTTGAATGTCTGGTTGAACTGCAGCCAAAGAACTTATTCTCAATTCATCTGCAGAGTCTGTCCCACCCAATGGCCAACATTGAACATGTATTGGAGAGCCGGAGCTATAATTTTCTGCTCTGTGCAACTTGTTCACCAAGATCTTAATGCATCTCAATTACTATTCATAATCACAGAATTAAAAACTAGTTGATATGCTAATATATGTTTGTTATTAGCAATACGTAAGTATGAGCAAAAGCTGTTTGATGAAATAGTTTCTATAGAAGAAAGATAGTTTGTCAGAAACAAAATATTCGTAGACTCTTATTTTCTCCGTTGTGATCTAGTCCATTGGAAACCCTGTTGCCCTGTCCAGCTTTCTGCTCTCTCTGGTGATTTGTAGTGCTCTGGGTTGTTCTTAGTATCTGTGTGGTTTGACAGGCCATTTTGTATGCTGTTGACCTCCCAGATACAAAGAAGTCTCTACTCTGGCAAGGATGCCACTCTACAAAACAAATCATTCAATTGTAGGCCGATTCTCATCTTCTGCAACTTGCTTGGCAAGTTTACAAGAAAGCAAAGTTCCTAGGCTGTTAGCATCCCATTCTATCATTTAAGAAAATTATTTTCTGCTTAAATCCACTGAGAAGAATAAACTGTAAAGTGATCTACTTTGTGATCTACGTTGTGAATGGGATGTTTAATTTTCTGACTGTCTTAATTAATAATGAAGTAGCCAAATAGTTGACAGCAGGCCCAGAATTTTCAGAAAAAAGAAAAAAAATCTTTTATTTATAACATAGAAAGCCTACTTTTTTTTTTTTTTTTACAGTCTTCTAATCTGAAATAGAACTAGTGCACACAAAAAATAGCTCTTCTGTGAGAGAAATCCTAGTTACTGGTCTGAAGATTACTGATCAATAATGAAGAACTGTAACACTGTGAAGAATGTAATACACAATTCAAAATCAAGTAATGAAAAGTCAGTATCTATACATTTACATAATCACAGAATGGTTGATATTGGAAGGGATGTCTGAAGGTCATCTGGTCCAAACACCCTGCTCAAGCCGGGCCACCTAGACTCAGTTGCCCAGGACCATGTCCAGACAGCTCTTGAATATCTCTAAAGGTGGAGATTCCACAACCTCCCTGGGAAACCTGTGCCAGTGCTTGGTCATCCGTACAGTAAATAAATGTTTCCTGATGTTCAGAGGGAATGTCCTGTGTTTTAGCTTGTGCCCATTGCCTCTCATCCTGTCACTGGGCACCACAGGAAAGAGCTTGGCTCCCTTCTGGCACCCTCTCTTCAGGTATTTATATACATTGATAAGATTCCCCCTGAGCTTCCCTTCCCAGGGCTGAACAGTCCCAACTCTCTCTGCCTCTCCTTGTCAGACAGATGCTGTAGTCCTTTCACCATCTTTGTGTCCTTCTGTGGACTCTCTCAAGTACATCCATGTCTCCCTTGCACTGAGGAGCCCAGAACCGGCCCCACTTCTCCAGGTGTGGCCTCCCTAGTGCCGAGTGGAAGGGAAGGATCAGCTCCTGCAGCCTGCTGGCAGCACTCCTGATGCAGTCCTGCAGCAATGGTATGTTGCTGCTTCACTTTCAGCTTGGTGTCGGCCCCCAGGTCTTTTTGAGGGAAGCTGCAGATACATTAACATCTGCTAAGAACTACTTGATTACAAAAAGGCTTGTATTCCTAAAGAACTGTATTTTCTAGGCAGATTCTGAAGTGTTACTGAAAACACTGATGCTCAATTCAGTTTATTACAAGACACTGAATATCTGCCTTACGGTTTATTGTTCATCTCAGTGGATTCTATAGACAGCTGTTTTAGTCAGATCAGACTTGCAATAAAATGAAGATAGAGTGCTCCTTGAGATTATTATCATTTACATTCATAGACAAATGATATTATGTTCATTTTAAGCGCTGTTAAAATAATAAAGAAGTTACATTCTAAACTGGGGCTTCATGTGTATTATTTGAAATGGGTCTAAAGTGGCACTTGTCAAAATTCTAGAGTAATAAGGTCATCTCCTTTAGCAATTTCATTTTTTTACAAATCAAAACAATTGCTTCTGAGCCATGTATTACTGCTGACCCATATGCTGGTCTCTGAGCCAACAAATATATGGAACTACTTATCTCATTGTATACGCTAGAGACTTGAAAGGGTGGAAAGGATATTTGCCAGGAACACAAACTAAATATGGTTATATTTGTGCTCTGATAACCTGAATATATTATATTAAGGACTCAAAATTCTACTTTTATTTTCCTTTAAGTTTTACTCTTTAGATCCAAATCCATGATGATTAAATGTACCATCATGGTTTTCATAAATCTCCAAGAACTTAACTGTCTTGCTTCTTTGATTCAGCCTGTTCATTCAGAGCTACTCTGTTTTCTTCCTCAGTTTCTAGTCCTACCATCTGTACGTACATCAGAAGTTTGCATGGCTCTTCATGCTGCTCCATCTATTTATTGCTTGCCTTTATATGGCACTTCCTCTTTAAGCCATTTGCCAAGTTCTGCTTAATCCTTGGCTATTAAACACCCATTTCTGGGATAAGAGTGTGGAACAGCTGAATTCCAGCTCAAACGCTGACCTCTTTGGGCTTCACAGTTTAAAAGATTTGGCTGTTTTACATGCAGTATGCAATCTGTGAAGTGTTATCAGAGCACGTGTAGCTGATTAGGAAGCATGTTAAAAAAAAACACTAAAAAACTGAGGAGGATTTAGCGCTGTTAAAGAGGTAATTTCCCAGTTCCTTTAATTCAGCGGTTAGAAACATGCCAACAGGGTATGGAGCTTGCATCATTTCTAATGCCTGCAGTTTCAGGGCCACTGCTCATCTCAAAATCCACAGGGATATAGGCCATTGCAGACATCAGAAGAGGCACTTCTCAGTCTGTCCCACTGATATTTCTTCAGTTTGTATGCAGTAATTTGAGATTCATGAGTTGAAAAAACATCGCAGGAATGAACATGGGCCTCTAGCCTAATGGATGGCTTGCTAGGAACTAGATGTCAGAGTCACAGTTTTTGCTGTCATGAATATTTCATCATTTGATCCAGTAACTGTAAAACAAAGAATATGTACCTTTTTATAAAGACATGGGAACCTTTGTCTTTCTGTCTTTCCTCCCCAATAACAAACCACGGTCATTTTTCTCTCTGGCCAATTTAGTCTAGAAATGAATGACCTACTGATGCGACTGACTGACTAACACTCTGTCAACAGAGAGGAGAGTTTCCTGCATCCAGCTTTTTCTTGGGTTACAGCGTGGAATAAATCTGAGGCACATCAGTCACCTGAATCATTATGTTTAATCATCTCAGTTGACAATGAAGTAAATTCCACACAATCCATAGAAATTAAATAAAACAGCCCTGTGAGAGAAATATTTTTTAGGCAACTTGATATCTGTATGTATTGATAAAGACAAAATGAAGTTTAGAATAAGAAACTTTTTAATTCCTATTTACCAAAACTGACTGTGCTGGCCATTGTGAATCCCTTGCTTAAACTACTCTCTCTACAGAGATTTTGCATAAGAAATTAGACTGTAGTTTTCCTGACATCAGCCAATGACCTAAAATGTATGAATAAAATGTCACTGCAACACTCTTGTAGTGTTGAAGACCTAGTTTCCAGTTGCTTGTTCAATGTTAAATCAGGAGTGTGTAGAGACACAAGTGAAACCCTACTTTCCCAAGTCCCGTGATACTGAAACGTACTTTTTTTTACTCTCAGTGAAGGACCTCATTATGACAATGTTTTTAAAATCCAGCCATTATTCATAAACATTCTGATCATTTCATTGGGGTCTATGATACAGGACAGGGATACTTAAGTTTGGCTCAGTATGTAGATCCTAACAGAAATGTACACATCTGTACATAGATATGTATATACATACGCATACAAATCTATAACTATACACAGGAATTATATATATTTTTGCAATGTAAGATTCATTTAATATTTTCAGACATGTAATACTTGCTGCAGGGTGCTGTTTCCCCGAAGAATGTTTCTGGCAGCACTTTGACCCCATTTTCTTGTCATCTTTTGACAGCTTTTCCCATAGGGGAGGATAGCCTATTTGACTTACATTATCCTTGAACCCCCTGCTACTTACTTGAACTTAATTTCTGTAACCAAGGCAATATCACAACTGAAGTTAAAAATCAAATCTCTGAGAATAGCCTTGCCTAGATTGATTCTTCCTTCAGACTGCATACTAAACAGTCACACAGAGCTTCCAAAATTACAATAGACAAGAATTCCTTTCCTTCCCATCCCAAAGGAAGAAAGTGGAACCCTTCTTTTCTTAGGAAGAGCTTTAGCTTCCAGCAGTCCATTACAATCTGTATAAATTTCTTATAAGTTTTGTCCTTCAATTTGTCAGGTTGTACTGAATATTTCAGTAAATGAAATACTTTGAGCTTCTTTAGGAACAAAATGGAAGATAAGAAGCTTATCATTAGCTGCAGTGCTTTTTAGAATGCACTGAACTGCATGTTCCAGAAAGAAATGCAAAAATCTTTGACATCCTGCTGATGCTCAGTTATATGGTTCCATTACTGCAATAGCTAGAAATCATAATATTTGTTACTAATAATTGCCCTTTCATACTATCTTCCATGATATAGGTAAGTAAGAATTACGATGACTTTACAAATGGAAAACTGCAAACCAGGGAGAATAATAGGCTTGCTGCAGGAAGCTTATGATTTCAGCAATGAATACCCCAAGGCTATTGCAATCTCATTTCAGTTAAGTTATTTGATATTTCAGTATTTTGTCTAGATTAGTTGTCTAGGAGGCGTGTCCAATGGAGGTGGCAAGTCACCACTTCATCCTACAGTAGGTGCTGTACTTCCCTCAAGAGGCCCTTTCTCTTTTCTTTCTGTTCCCCTCCTTTGTAGGGGAAGCTTAGGCAATAGATTCCTTATTTTTCGATAGCTAAAGATAGGTAAGTGGAACATAACTGATAATCATTTGTCATCTTCCTTCTTATGGGGGCATTCTCAGGGAAAAACTATGTCATATTTGTCTAAAATGTCTATTTTATTAAGATTTGGGTGAATGGGAAGAAGAAGGTGAAACTGTCACTGCCACATTTCCATTGTAATTTTGTCACAATGGAGCACAACAGAGAACAATTACAGAGATTCATATTACAATAGCACTGAACCAATTATTTTTTTTAAGACTTTGAAATATGATCATCTCTATCTTTCTGTAAAAAATACTTTTACTACTGTTGTCCCGTGAACTTTTATCCAGTGAAGAGAAAATACATGCATTTACATCAACTCATTTATACCTAAAGGAAAAAAATAATTCAATGTGATAAGGAAAATTTGTAAAAAGAAGACCCAAAAAGGGGTGGTTGGGAAGAAAGGGAAAACAAAAAGTTTATTAAAGCTCTTAAGACTCCAATACAATCCTTATCTTTAAAGAATTTAACATTAGCTACAAAGGCTTTCTTAGCTCATATATTTGTCGGCTGTACCCACAAGGGGTAAAAAAAATGAGTTCATCTTTTTAAAGAAACATTGAACAATGGTGCTACATCATACATGAATGCAAGAACCATTGGGCCAAAATGTTGTGGAAAACACTGATACATTCTCAAATGTGTTTTTATCCCTTCTTATGCCCCCTGTACTGTGATGTGCTTGGTATATAGTGTTTGCATTATTCCTATTCTGTCTGATATTAAGAATGTGCATCTAAAATATGTTGTACTGATATGATTTTGTCTAACAAAATTTGAAATGAAGGATACGTATCTTAATAGGCCAGTTCAAATACCTTCCTAGTGGCTTCACAGACAACCCTTCAGTGTCTCCAGACACGTCAGCTGATTACTCTGAGTGGCTTCTGAAATTGGAGCTCTTCATGCATATGACCCTATCTTTGAATATGACTTCAAATAAAGCCCATATTTTTTGTGACTTGTACTGAAATACTTTAAAAATTACCCATCATGCCTCTCATGGAGGGTGAAAAACGTCAAAGGTTAAGGCAATCATATTTATCTTTGGCATAAGACTAGTTAAGGACCAGTACAGAATGAAACCTTTACTCAACAGTAATTGACAAAAGATGGCGTTCTAGAAAATGCTTAATTTCCCATCAAGATTAGGTAACACTAGCACATAACTGGCATTATACTGTAATGCTTGTTGCTATTATTTAATAAAATACAGCATGCTATAGAGCTTCTTATCCATAACTCTGTATTTGTTCTTCACATGAGCTATTCACTGCACTCTGAGAAAAGGCAATGCAGATATTTTGCAGATCAGGTAATACATATACATCCAGCAAAGGTGCTGTGAAATAAGAAAACAGTTACAAGTTAGTAGTTGAACAAACTTGTAGTTGCTGAGAAAACTTTTTCAGTAAAATGTCTGATTTCTTTTGTGTAAAAATGAAATTAATCCAAATTGTAGAGTAATACATCTGGGGACTCCTTCTCCTCCCACACAGACGTGCATGAACTAAACATGCTCGTGTAAGTGTAAAACTGGTTTGACTGAAGAGAGGATTACGCCCTATATCTTCAAGACAATGTTATATTCTCTAAGTTTTAACAGGATTGAAAATGGGAACAGATTAGATGAAAGTGTGAACAAAACCAAAAGACACCTCCCTCTCCCCAAAATAACACCCACAACCCCACACAATTAATAAGAAGTGCATATGTGTCATAAAACATTTAAGATTAAATGCATCATGTGTTGGACACATGTCTTCGATTCCGAGTTTGCAGTATCATGATTCATTTCGATGAATTAGGAAGATATAGTTAATTCAAAGCCACAGAGGTGGATTTGCCACTTACTTTGATTTATTATTAATCCCCCAATCTTTTGCTAACTCTGAGTGTAGTCTGACAACAGAGACGGCCAGTAAAAAGCAGCTTCACTGCCACAGGGAATTTCACGATTCAGAATAAAGAGGAACAGATCTATCGAGTGGCTCATGGCAGTGGATTTGCTGAAACAGCATTTCACTCTTGGCATTGCACAGGGGCTTAGGTTGATTCCTTCATTTGACCTTTATTTGCTGAATGATCTTCTGGTCTTTTGTCAATAATCACATTCAGGTTTATTGTCTGTTTAATAGTCCTTCACCATTACTTCACTGTCATTTTGTGCTAATTTTCCATAAATTACTTCAGAAAAAACAAACTACTCAATAACAAAGAATAGATTGTGAGAGTGCACCTTTGACATGATTTGTGGTGGTGTAGTCCCCATGTAGCTCTGTGAGAAATATTGACTGTGCCAGTGCTGTGTTAGGTATCGGTCCCAAAATTATCAGGAGCATTCCAACTTACTAGCGGATACTTTGATTTGTGCACTGAAGTATTAGGTTGGACAAAATATGAAATGTCAGACTTCTGTCTCCGAGGTTTGGTGTCCTACATAATGCCATAGTTACATGACCCTTGTGCCCCTTTTAGTGTCCTGTAGGAGAAGCAGGTTTCTCAATTTTAGACTAATTAAGCTTGAGAGTGTTGTGTTTCCAAATTGTTTAAATTGTTTTTCCAAGATAACTCCTTTTTTTTGCCAGCTGTTTTCTATAAATACTTTTGTGCTTGTTTATGATAATAAATATCTCTCATTTCCTTGCTCCATTAAATGAAGTTACAGTAGAATTATTAAGGTTGTAAGAAGATTTCAAGAACACTACAAGAAGAAGGAGATATTGTTGTCCTTATTTATCTAGATTTAGTGCACTTGCATATGTCTGCTGTTTAGTTATTTTCTAATGTAATAAGAATTTATTTTCTCAATTTTAAACATGTGACTTACCCAAGGCATCTAGTTTAAATGAAATATCTGTCTCAAAGCTCCTCTTCAGTTCTTTTCAACAGAGCTTGCAATTACTAGAACACATTTATTTGTTAAGGTGGGTTGCAGATTGATACTAGTTCCCTCTCAGATGCTTTTTCTTTTGCCTCTGTGGAGAATTTGGTCATTGTTGGAGTGAAGAATTCTCCCCACTAGGGTGTGATGCTCAGTAGAGTTTAAGTTCCTGTTTGACAGAACAGAGCTGTTGTCTGTGTGTTTTGTATTGCTTTTTGTGACAATCATTTTGCATCACATGTAAGAATAGTGTCTCTGGAATTTAGCAACGTACTGCTGAGATATGTACACAGAGATAACTATTACAGTGGTTACCATTAATTGAGAAGAAGACTAATTTCCATTGTATCTTTCAATTGAGAATTCTTCCAAAGTTCTTGGACTTTTGAAAGAGTATAAAGATTACATTTTGAAGCAAAACAAAACAAAATTCTCTGACATTGATAATGTGATATAGAAGTTTTTTTACAGTAGGAAATAGTTGCAGTTACAAGGAAATGTATTTAAGCTTTCATAATATTTGGGCAGAATTGTTCTAGAATTCTTTGAGTTCATGTGGACTACTTCATTCAGACGATGACCAAGAAAAGGAATATGGAAAATCAGCAGGAAAAGACAGTATTTAAAAAACATTTTGTATAACCTTAGCTTGAAATAGATTATTTTAATGAGTCAGTGCAGATCTGGGCAAATTTGGTGTATTTCAAAACTGTCACAACTCTGTTACTGATCAGTTTTAAAATATGATCATAATTTATTTGTTGTGCTAGAAGAAAGCTCCAAAACATGACTTTTCAGTGTGTAGAATATAGCATTTCTTCTGAAGAAGAAAATTTAGCTTTAGTAGTTTTCACTTCAGTAGAATTTGCATTCTTTGCAAGAAGACTATAGTCTTAACAGAAACAGGCACACATCCTGTACCAAGTTTCAGATGCTTAGTAAAACAATCTTTCTAAATACATGTTCCATACACAGCATCTGGAGAGAATCTGGTGCATAATTTTGGAAAAAAGTTTGGCTTTTTTGGCTGCATTTCTTTTCCCCCGCTGAACAGTCGGCACAGCGAAAGCCACTCTCAGACGTTTCCCTGCCGATGATGGCAACACAGGGACATCATTACAGGAACGCATTTTTGTCTGATGGACAAATAACACAACTTTTACTCAGTTGTTTTTCACACTTAATATTTTTTATAAATTTAACAAGTGCATATGCAGGTTTTTTCAAATATATACAAATTACAGATCTAAAAATAAATTTTCATTGAGAACTTCAAAGCCACTATTTTCTTTTGAAATAAATGTTGATTAATTAAAAATGGAATTTGTCCTAGAATTACTACAAATACTGTCTCATAACTAGGTGAAAAATATTTTTGACAAGTTTTCTGAGGCTAACTTTGCAATATCTAATCTTGAAAAACTATGTAAGACTAGACAAAACCAGCCAACATACCTCTCCAAGCTCCAAGCTTTTTTTTTATGATTGCAGTGATTCTTTGATTTGTTCAGCTTTGTTAATTAAAATTTGCACCACTAATCACTCTTACTTATTTGTTGCTGCACATGCTTACTTTTTACTAGTATTCAGGTAATTACTAGTTTCTCAATTAAGAGTTACCCAGAATTTTGAAATGTCCAACAGTGATGAAGATGCTAGCAATAGCAGGCGTAAAATGGCAATTATCAGCTGATGAAAATCAGTGTTTCTTCATTTACACCAAATTAGTTTCAAATGCAGAAAATTAAGTCAATGGAGAGACTTAGTCATTGTTGTCTTCTTGCCTTCATGGATCAATCAGTTGAAAGTTCATTTGAGATTAAATATGGCAAATGGAGGTAAGAATCATATAGCCACAAAATGACAAAAAGAATGAACTTTGTCAGGCAGTGTTTCTGCACAGCTGCAGCAACTATGAACCACCTGAACCTCCTCATCAGTGCAACTCCCTGCTATACACCAGTATTTCAGAGGTAAGCCAATGCACCCCCGTGATTAAGCCCTTCATAATGAGAGCAGTTGTCTCAACATCACGATCCTGTAACTTGACAACTTAATGCAGAAATTCCTGTGTAGCTCTTGATAAATTCAATTGAGCCAAGCAGTGAAAAGCCCAAAAAGGGGGTGGTAGAAGGTGATAGTAGCAGCTGGCAGAGAGACATCAGGATGGGGTGAACAGCTAAACTTGCTGAAGTGCAGGACGACAGGTTTCTTGGGAGAGGCTTGACTGCCAAGACGCTTACAGTTGTTCTGGAGAATAGCTTTTGCTGTGATACTACACCTTCCATTATTTCAGTCTGCCACTTGGAACATGGTCCGAGTGCCTAAAAGAGGTTGGACATCACTTCTTCCAACCAGTGGAAGAAGCAGCAAGTTTGAATCCCACTCTATCCTCAGATCTTATTCTAGATTTGCTTGCTTCATGTCCTAGTAAACCTGAAAACATAAAAGGCAAAGTTAGTCCATCTGTTTTTTGCTTCTTATAAACTGCTTGTCTGTACAAATGAATTTTATTATTGCAAACTGTTATTGATTTTAATATTTTTTGCCAGTAACTGGAGGAGGTGACTATCTTGACCTATGGCTACATTTTTGT
Source organism: Calidris pugnax (assembly GCF_001431845.1). Classification (NCBI taxonomy): domain Eukaryota; kingdom Metazoa; phylum Chordata; class Aves; order Charadriiformes; family Scolopacidae; genus Calidris; species Calidris pugnax. The sequence continues at coordinate 1,502,788 of NW_015090999.1, read as the reverse complement.
CTGCAGAACTTCCCAGTACTATGAGGACATGCAGAAACATAATTTTCTAGAAACGTATACAGAGAGTTCCTGAGTTCTCTGACAGTCTGATCTGTGCTGAAAGGAACTTCAAGTCTGTAGAGGCTCTTGTTTTCATTTAAAGGTATCATTTTTAATAAGAACACAATAAGAAATCATGGTGTTTGGTGGTGTGTAGTTCCCCTGCAAACCTGTCATTGGTGACATGTCAGCCAATGATTGCTTAGTGGAAAGTTTTCTAAAAACCATAGGGCATTCTCTTTCTTCTGTTGAAGTTGGCCTCCTCTGTAACCAGGAACATGAAAGATATGGAAATAGGACAATTAGACAAAATCAATCATGCTAGACCCTTCTCAGAGTCTACACAACTGTGAAATGATAGCAAGAGACATATCTTTCTGAGACAGCAGTTCCCAGCTTTTTGGAACTGCCTGAAGACTTTCTCTTTTTGAGGGAGGGCAATGTTATATAGGTTTGTCCTACAGGCAATCAGCATAATGAGACAGTCCTGGGGGGAGAAAAAACCTTTATGTTTAAAAAATTTGCATATACATATACTTTTTGTGTATACATCTGTGCATATTCTATTAAAACTGCACCTTGTCTTTGATCCGAAGTCAAAATCAGTTTCTTTAAATGTTTGACTGTTGTGAATATTCTTCATGGTTATTAAAGGACCTTGGCCCTCATTGCCATGACTAGATAATATGTGTTATCCTGATCTAACAATACCCATTTTTTGCCAACAGGTATATAGCAGTTTAAAATTTTCCTGTACTTGAAAGTTTTTCACAGTTGAGAGTGTCCTATTGCTGCAATTTTTAGGAAGTGTCCGACTATGCCTGAGACATCATTTGGGCTTATTCATGACTATGTCATCTTTTTGGGGGGCTACAAATAATTATGTCACTATCTCACAAGTTCTTATTGTGTTGGAGAGGGAAAACTGCAAGATTTCTGTTTAACCATTGGTTAAGGTTTTTCTTTGGGGTTTTTATATCTATTAAGATGCTACTCTTCATAAAACGTGACACTGAAGTACTTTATGTCAGATTATTAGAAACAGGTCTATCTTAATTGTAAACCCCCTCCTAGTTTCCCTTTGCTGATGGATCTGATTTCCATCTCTGGTGAATTAGAACACTGTCTGTATGTCCCTCAGGCTTACTGTAAGTCTACAGGGTGTGTGCCCTCATTTTACTTGTGTTCTTAAGTGGCAGGGCTATGCCATGCTGCTGTGATCCAGAAGCCACACTGTTGTGCCTTTATGACCATATTGGAAAGCCCTGCTCATTGCTTCAGTGTTTATCTTCAGGTTGTGACTGGGCAAAACAGACCAATCAAATCAATCAAAAAAAGTCACAGATTTGAAAAAAGAGCCCAGAATTCCAGAATGAGTATTTGGGAATGGATGAACTGTGGGTTTGGATCACGGTCATCCCTAACAGTTATCAAAGCTATTAATTCTTCAAGCTGGAAACACTTAGAGAGTTCACCAGTGCCTGTTCCTCATAAGTCCATATGTCCAGCTCTACGTGGTTCCCCAGACAACATGTAGGCCTGTACTATTTACGCATATTAGTCTGGGTGAAGTTCTGAAATGTAATGTATTTCTTTTTTTGCTTGAGTTCTGGTTCTAACATACCTCCGTGTACCACAGTCCCACTTTCACAAATTGCAGGAATTTCAATTTGAAAGCACTGAAACAGATTTTTCCAACTGATTTTTTCCCCTGTTTAGTTCCATAATACATTTTTCTTCTTTTTGTAGTTAGATAATTGGTTTCTTAAAACCTCTTCATTAGCTGTATGAAAGGCTGGGCTGAATAAGGTCAGCTTTACTTGAAGCAAATCTATTACTAACAAAGAATTTGTGTTCTCTTCATGCTGAAGTGATAGCAGAGATTAGCAGCAAATTTAAAGAATAAGCAGGTCTGAAGGAAAACACTGCTAGCACTGGGAGTTGAACTCTGGAGAACTTTGGATTTCGACCAAAACTTTATCACTCAGACCCATTTTTAGCACTGATTTCTTACTCTATTTTATCTATACTGATCTTTACAAAGCTAATGTGAAGGAATGGAAAATCGTGATCAGTTGTTGACAATAAATATAATGTATCAGTATTTGTTGCGATCACAGTATAATATATATTATTTGTGTTGGAGGGATATAGAGGTAGATCTGCCTTATGCACCATGTCTAAAATGGCTGATATGAGAGTTAATATATTCATTACTTCTAATAGCTTTTCCAACTACGTGCACCGGGAAATCAGTGATAGCCAATAGAGCATGGTCTCTCTTTTAACAGAAATACTGATACAATCAAATGTGAAACACACCAACTGTATTCCTAGATACAATAGAGAGTAATAGGAAATTTACATGAATATTCATATATTGAGCTCAGAAAATGTGCACCTTGTTATTCATCACTTTAAAACATGTTTATAGAATACAAATATATTGGTGCTTGTTTTTTTTTTCCCTAGTGTTGATGAAAATGAATAGTACTTAGGGACCAAGTCTGCCTATTAAAGTGATGTGATACATTACCATGCTTGTACAGAAATGAGCACAGATGGTGGGTCTATTACTTCTCTAGCAAGAAATTTGTCTTTTTCTTTTTTTTCTTTTTTTTTTTTTTTTCCTCAGGATTCAAATCTGAGCAACATTTGCTCAAGTCAGGCTACCTCTGTGGGGATCCTTAAAATGTTTTTTCCATTACTTGTAGATTAGGAGTAAAAGAAACAAAAAGTGATTAATGCTGTATTAAAACTTTTTAATGAATGAAGTCTCTCAAACCAAGACTATGAGATTTTTATATTTTTCCCCCAACTAAGGGAAAACATATTTTGCATGAAAAGGTAAGTCTACAGGGATGAAGTTTTGTGTACCATTCTCAGATTCCCTATAGCCCATTTAGCTCTGACTGATCATTTAGTTCACATTAGAATGTTTGAAGATGTTAGATTTATAGACATTTGTTAATTGAACACAATGATATGTGGAAAATAAAACAACATATAAGTAAGTTTATAATTTTTATATGCAAAAGATACCATTTTAAGCAGCAAGAGTAGATTAAACAAAAAGAGATTGACTTCCATAATCTTACTTTTATGATAAGAATCAATAATAAAATACTTCATAAGGATTTGTCAATGCCTTATTATACACCTGAAGAATGCAAAAGGTTTTTCAACCTGCCTTGTGACTTGTCAAAACCTGTAATTACAAAAGAGTCAAAGTTAAATAATAGTTTTTAACGTCAATTGATCAAAGCCAGATCACCTTGCAGGGAAAACAAATTTAATAGGGGTTAGAATTTCCAATAACAGGAAAAAATGAAAAAATATGTGTTTATTTACTTCAATATGTTGAGTGTATTCCCTGCACCTGGGACATGGCAATTGCAGGAACAAATACAGGTTGAGCAGAGAATGGCTGGAGAGCAGGCCTGAGGAGAATGACTTGGGAGTGTTGGTAGATGAGAAGCTCAACATGAGCCGTTAGTGCACACTGGCAGCCCAAAAAGCCAACGACATCCTGGGCTGCATCAAAAGAAGTGTGGCCATCAGGTCAAGGGAGGTGATTCTACCTCTCTGCTCTGAGACCCCACCTGGAGGACTGTGTCCAGCTCTGGAGTCCTTGACACAGGAAGGACATGGACCTGCTGGAGCGGATCCAGCAGAGGGCCATGAATATGATCAGAGGGCTGGAGCACCTCTCCTATGAAAACAGGCTGAGAGAGTTGGCATTGTTCAGCCAGGAGAAGAGAAGGCGCCAGGGGGACCTTATAATGGCCTTCCACCTGAAGGGGGCCTCCAGGAGAGATGGAAAGGGACTCTTTATCAGGGAATGGAGTGGTAGGAGGAGGGATAATGGTTTTAAATTGAAAGAGGGGAGATGTAGATTAGATATCAGGAAGAAATTATTTACTGTGAGGGTGGTGAGACGCTGGAACAGATTGCCGAGAGACACTGGGGATGCTCCATCCCTGGAAGTGTTCAAGGCCAGGCTGGATGGGGCTTTGAGCAACCTGCTCTACTGGGAGGTGTCCCTGCCCATGGTGGGGTGTTGGAACTTGATGATCTTTAAGGTCCCTTCCAACCATTCTATGATTCTATGATTTGGGGTTTCTATGCTGAGACCCCTATCATTTAGCAATGCAACATCACATAAAAATATTGTTCAACATTTATGCTGTGAACTGGTAAACAAAGACAGTTTTGTCAAATTTGTGTGGTGGATTGACCCTGGCTGGACACCAGGCGCCAACCAAATCACTCTATAACTCCCCTCCTCAACTGGACAGGGGGAGAAAAATAAGACAAAAGGCTTGTGAGTCAAGATAAGGATGCTCAGCAATTACCATCATGGTCAAAACAGAGTCGACTTGGGGAATTCATTTGATTTATTCATTTATTATTATTTTAGATCAGAGTAGGGTAATGAGAAATAAAACTAAATCTTAAAACCCTTCTCCTCCCACCCCTCCCTTCTTCCCAGGCTTCACTTCTATACTTCATTCCTGGCTTCCCTACCTCCTCTCCGTGATCAGCACTGGGGAAAGGGTACTGGAGTTTGTGGCCAGTTCATCACGTGTTGTTTCTGCTGCCCCTCCCTCCTCATTCTCTTCCCCTGCTCCAGTGTGTGGTCCCACCCACAGGAGACAGTCTGCCACACACTTCTCCAATGTGGGGGCCTTCCCATGGGCTGCAGTTCTTCATGAACTGTTCCAGAGTCTGTCTTTTCTGTGGGGTGCAGTTCTTCAGGAACAAGCTGATCCAGCATGGGTTGCCATGGGGTCACAGGTCCTACCAGCAAACCTGCTCCAGTGTGGGCTTCTCTCTCCATGGGTCCACAGGTCTTGCCAGGAGCCTGCTCCAGCATGGGCTTCCCACAGGGTCACAGTCTCGTTTGGGCATCCACTTGCTGCAGTGTGGGCTTCTCTATGAGCTGAAGGTGGACATCCATAGGCTGCAGGGGGGTAGCCTGCATCACTGTGGTCTTCAGCACAAGCTGCAGGGGAATCTCTGCTCTGGAGCCTGGAGCAGCTCCTCCCCCTCCTTCTTTATGCACCTTGGTGTTAGCAGAGCTGTTTCTCTCATATTCTCAACTCCGCTCCTTCGGCTGCTGTTGTGCAGGGGTTTTTTTCCCCCCTTCTTAATTATGTTATCCCAGAGGCACTACCACCGTTGCTGATGAGCTCAGCCTTGGCCAATAGCGGATGGATCTTGGATCCTGCTGGTATTGGCTCTCTCTGACACAGGGGAAGCTTCTAGCAGCTTTTCACAGAAGCCACTCTTACAGTCACCCCACTACCAAAACCTTGTCATATAAACCCAACATATTTGGGGAAAACCGTTCCTCAAAATGGGATTGCATTCTTTTTTTACCATCCAAATAAATCTTAATTTTTGTCATTTACCTCTTTATTTTCCATATGTGATGCTTTATAAGGGAGGATCCTGGGTGAAAACTGACATCCAGAACCTGGAGGATTAATTTGAAGATTGGATTCTCCCTGAATATAAAATTAAAAACTCTTTAAGTAGTAAAAACTTTACAAAGCTTGAATAACCCAGCACTTCAAAAGCATAAGGCTTTCAGCAGAGAGAGAAAGAGAAGTAGCAACTCCTTCAAGAGTCAAGCTGGGGAATGTGGTAAACATCTAGTAGACTGATAATAAACCAGAAGCCTTTGACATGAGCAGTGATTATACCAGTCGTGGACCCAAAGCTTTCTCTATGGATGTCATCTTGCGTGTTGTTTGGGGTCTGCTGGGGCCTGTAACAGACAAAAATATAATGAGGACAGGATGAAATGTGTCAATTGTCACAGAACCACATTTGAATTGTTTTGGGGGCAGCCAGAGCAGTTGTGAAGGTTTCCCCTTCACAAATAGAGTTTGTTACTACCAGTACCTAAGGATGTAATAGCTGTTCAATGCAAATTGCCATAAAGTTGTGCATTGTCAAGCACTAGTGTGCTCTTGTCATTGCTTTGATGCACATCACCTCTGCTTCACCTTCTTACCCTTCCCCACTCTCAACTGGCAAAAGCAAACCCCGCCTCTGAGCAGTCAGCAAGGAAGCAATTTGGATAACTAATGTGAGTAGGGTCTTTGACAGGTAGGTGAGTGAGTGGATTTCCTTCCTGAAAGGAAGAAAAAGTAGCCTGGCAGTGACTGTAAAAGAAGAAAAGGCTTACCAAACTTTCAGCTTCTTTATGTCATTGCTGTGGGGACAGGCAGAAGAGTGGACAGGAAGACTAAGCCCACTCATGCTATTCAACTCCTTTCTGCACAGAGATGCTTTTTCACAGCAAAGTGGGCAAAAGAAGTGAAGCTTAAGTGGTATTTGCTACAGGCAGCGTTACTGGGTAAGAATATCTGGACTTTTTATAGGAATTGACTTATTCATGAGAACTGAGAGAACATTCAAATAGATTTTGGACATGTTTCTAGGATAACTTGAAGCTTCCAACCCAAATGGCAAGGAGCCATTGGGCCACACAGTTTGACAAAATGTGTAAATAAGACAAAGGCGATATTTTTTAAGTGAGAAAGGAGAAAAAGAAAGAAATTCTAACATTAGGTAATAGATCTCCTCTACCTGGGCAGCAGATCTGTATTTTGCCTTTGAGAGAATATGAAAAGAATTACTATAACAGAATGACTAGGAGTGGGAGAGAGAACCAAATTAATGTTTACGTATTTTACTGGTAAGTAAATCAAATTATTCCTCATGAACCACAGCTGAAGAGGAATTTAGAGGATGACAGCTCTAGTGAGGTTGGGGAACAGATTGAAACTTTTAATACCTGGTCCACTCACAGGACAGTATTACTTTCCCAGCAAATTTCCCTCGTGAAAAAAAGGGAGTTAGTCCTATGGTAAATACCAGCTGTGCAACGGTGCGGATTTCATTGTGGAAATAGCTCAAAAAGAAATGATGTTCAGCCTTGAATGAGTCATTGCCAGATAATTTCCAGATGAGCTGAATTAATAAAATTGTAGCCTAGACAATTCTCAACTTCTGTGTGGTTTACTTCTTCCTGCATGGTTAGAGGAATGAGTACTGTCAATTAAATTAAAATTAAATTAAATTAAAATTAAATTAATTTAATGTAAATTAAATTAAAATAAGAAAAAGGGTGTTCTTTTTTGCCTAGTTATGCAGTTCACAGGCAAATGTGTATTAGTTGGGTTTGCAGCATCGCTGCATTGCACCAGTTATCGCTGGACCACTCTCGATCATCTTTGAGAAGTCGTGGAGAACAGGAGAGGTGCCTGAGGACTGGAGGAAGGCCAACATCACTCCCTGTCAATTAAATTAAAATAAGAAAAAGGGTGTTCTTTTTTGCCTAGTTATGCAGTTCACAGGCAAATGTGTATTAGTTGGGTTTGCAGCATTCGAAAAAAGGTGTTAATTGAAGAATTCCGTGTGACAGAAAGTGAGAACATAGGTTTTTTGAGCTGTGAAACAGAAAATGGGAGCACTGTTTATAAAGGGAGGCATAACCTTTAAGGTTTTTATTATATTGTTATAGTATGAAGAGAAATCACTGTTGTGTTGTGTTGCATTAAACCAGTGTGTTGAGTTAAACCAGTTATCCATCTGGTGAGTGTGGTGTTGTTCAGCTGGAAAGAGGAAGGAAGGAAGGAAGGAAGGGAGGAAGGAAGGAAGGAAGGAAGGAAGGAAGGAAGGAAGGAAGGAAGGAAGGAAGGAAGGAAGGAAGAAAGGAAGGAAGGAATTCCATACTGAATTATCTATTTTGATTTAGAAAAATGACTGTTGAATAAGAATTTTTGAGAAAAACATTGGAGAAGATTTTTAGGTTTGGTTCTTGTTGTTTTGGGTGTTTTTTTGTTTGTTTTTTTTTTTAATCCTTAGAAGCTACTGGAAGATTTTCTGACCCTTCTCAAATTGCTGCTTTAAACGTTCCCCCGGTCTAGCAGGCAGGCTGCAGGCTTTGTACACATACCTCTAAAGAGCTTTACCACATCACTACAAGATGGCAAATTGCCCCATCACTACGAGACAGCACAAAAAGCTGTCTGCTATAAGCTAAAATGCCATGTTGTGAGGAATATGAACCACTCATATATTCAATGCATTCAACGGTGCTATGAACATTTTTTTAAACTCATTCAACTACCCTGTTCCAGTGAACCACATTTAAGTAAATTAAGCCTTGCTGTCCTGACTGTGCATCATTAACATCCATTTCAAATAATAGTACGGCTAGTGAATCAGTAAGGGTTCCATAATGGCTTTTAGTAATAAGCTTATTATTTTTAGTATTTACCTTTAACTGATACAGTGTGTCCCGAATATTGGATACAGCTGACGATTCTCTTAAATGAAGAATTAATAAAGCTGGAATCTTTAACTGGTGACTAATTGTAGGTGATCATTGCTGTGATATGTTTATACATAATTGAATTTAAATTTGATATTATATCTGCTTCCAGTGAACTTGATTGCAAGCAGAAGAAATAGAGAGCGTTCTTGCCCTAAGTTACACATGCAGAGCTGTATGTAGAAGGTCTACAATTTTAGTATTTACTGTGTGAAATCAAATGCTTTAAGGGACTTAAGTGATGAAAGACTGCTGGCTCTTAATACCTTAAAAGTGATGGAAAATTTTCCTGAGCCTCAGAATTCATTCTCTTTTGAAGCTTTTTGCAGAACTTGTAGTCCAAAAAGTATCTTCTTGTAATGCCTAAAGGAGCTACTAATTTTTGTCACTCATACAGAAGGCAAATTTTGCTCTCTGGGACCTGTGGAAAACTTGGTGCCATTTTGTATGACAGGGTTAATTTGTATCTATGAGCATGACCAATGTCAATTTAGGAATGGTATCTGCATCCATGTATGCTTCAATCTCACTTAAGGTGATATTTAAGCAAATACCAAGACAAAATATTGTTGTTATGTGACAACCTTGCTTTAATGAACGGCGTTCATTGCTTAGCATACATGGAAGGTTTTCTGCAAAGCTAAGAGGACCTGCAATGTTTTTCATAAAACACATTCTGCAAAATTCAAATATGCTGGTTTTATGCTCATATGCAGTTCTAATAGACAGGAATTAGACATTTCTTTACTCCATTCCTGATAGGGCTCTTTCCTTTCTTTTTCTTACAGTGTAACAGCTGGCAAAATATTTTTGAGACAGAGATACATAGAGCTATCCTCTTGTAGAGTATGCAGACAAAATCTAACATATGGAGGGTATTTGCATAATGTACAGTATCTGTGATGAGAAAATAGACATTCATTGGTTTTTTGCATAACTTGAGTAGTACATATAACATGGGAAGCTGAATGAAGAATTGCATCTTAATAAGCCACAGAATTCTGCTAGGTGGTTAATTTTAGTCTCTGTATTTTGAGTTTTGATATATTAGAAATGTTCTACTTACTACAACAGTTCTTTCTTGCTTGAGCATATATCTGGTTTCTGTTGCTTCTTTTTTACATATCTATATATTAAGTAAATTCTAGCCTCCTCTGGACATACATCAGTTATGTAAAGCTAAATAATTTATGCACAGTTGGCTATTGTCCTGCAATAAATATTCTATCTGTATGTGCATTCACAAAATCACTAGGAAGTTTCAGGTGTTGTTCTGAACACACAGAGTGTGTAGAATCTGGAATTTCTTTTAAAAACCTGAAGTGTCATGCATTTAGGCAATCACCATGTAGTCTGCATTTAGCAAAACCAAAATGGAGGACAGTCTTTGCACACACAAAAAAATATGCATAGGACTGAATGTTCTTGCTTCAAAATGTAGATAACTCTTTTCTTGTTAAAGTTTGTGGTAAAATTAAAGCTATAATAAATAATACAATTTTGTGGAATGTAGTAATTATACTATGCAGTATTTCTTTTCTCTGAAAAATATGTGCACAAAATTAATGCGTCTCATTAAAGTGGAATGTTGATGCCATGAGAAAATACAAACTAGAAGATGACTCTCTGAGAGTAGAATAACTTACTAAACCATTTTTGTGTGTGTGTTTGTGTATTAAACTAGCTATACTCATCGTGTGGTTGGCAGTGGAATCAAAGCTCAGTCTGCAAATCCAGAAGTAAAAGTGAAGGGAACAGATCCTGTAATAAGTCAAATTATTGACAAGCTGAAACATGTTATTCAGGTAAGCTGCTTTTACCTATAGATATAGTATAGTACTAAAAACAACTCTAGCTGTGAAAATATTAATTTACTGTGCATTAAAGGTTAATTGTTAATTCAAGTTACTGCTCAGTGTATGTCAACACCAAAACACTACTTGCTCTCTGTCTCACTTCAATTATTTGAAGTGTTTTACTTAAAAGGTTTGCATATGGTAGATGAATGTAGGAAGTAAGACTCTGGCAGCTGGACCCTTTGTACCTGTGAGTACCACAGGTCAGCATTGCAGTCAGCGTACAAAAGCACAAACAGTATAATTTAGGGATATCAACTGGATGCATATGTTTAAAAAACAATAAAACGTAATTTTCCTCTTTCCTCATTCCTAAATCTTGGCTCTTTCTTAACTAGTCTTGCTTTGAGGTTTTTTGTTTAGATGCCAGATAGAAAAACTAGGAAGATTTAGTATCCTTGCTAAAGGACTTGGTGTTCATTACATGATGTACATATCTGTGAGTTATTAAGTTTAAGGCTTACAAGTCAGTCAATTCCAATATGGTTCTGCACAATCATAGTATTATAATATGTTTAAAGGATTACAGGGTTTTTTTTTGTTACATACTGTATCTATGTGCACAGATAGCCAGAACTACAGGACCAAATTCTGATTCTATTGAAACCAACAGTTATTTTGCTGACAACTTATTGTTTCAGTTTAAAAATACAATTTTTCACTCTGGTCTGAATTCTCAGTGATAAGAAATGTTACAATGGCATCTCTTCTCAGTGACTTATCTAACACAGTATCCTCTCATTTGCAGTGGTAAAAGGAGAGGCAAGTTAGGGAGGGTTTGCAAGCTCGACACCTCTGTGGTCTCCACTCCTCTTCTCTACCTTATTCCTCAAACATGAGGAGATTAGAGATACTAGACAGCTCTTCCTTGCCTTTCACATTTAGTTTCATCTAAGGACTTGCTTTAAATTTGTTTTTCTGTATTCTTGGCAGCTGTTTAATACAGTTTCCCAAATGGTTTCTGGAGTTAAAATAAGCAAGCTGTTCTAACATTACTGATAGTTTCATGATAAATTCTCTTGATTCTTATTTTTCTATTTGTGAAAAATAACTCTTCTCTGACAACAAAGGAAAGAGTGGTGAAATAGGAAAAAAGAAACAAAAAATTCTGTTCCATCAGTCGGGTTGTTTTCTGGGAGAAGTGGCATCCAGATTGAAGCTCAAAGGCAATCATTATTCCTTCCTCCTTAAAAGAAATATCTTCTGTAGTCCTCCAGCTTCAGCATGCTTTTGTCTCTCTTTTTTTATAAAAATGGTGACTACAATGGTGAGAAAATGAATACAATTTTCCCTCCAAAGAGATGGTATTACTTAATTAAGAAATACAAATTACTGTGCAAAGAGAAGATTGCACACCTTACTGGGTAAGACTCAGGGTCTTTCATGTATCAGGAGTGCCTTCCTTCTTGATATTAAATCTGCAATGTATAGTTTATTAAGTTGTTTTCCTCTAGAGACTAGGAGTTGTGTTGTTTCCCCCTTGAGTGAGGATTTAAAAGAGGAAATAGAAGAATTCCATTATACGGTATTTATTTTGAGAGCTTATTTGCCCTTGTACTATAAGTCTAAAGTGGGTCTTGGGGAGAAGGACATATAATTTGCATACTGCAAGTCTTACTGACCTCCGAATATGTTATCTTTCTATGGGATAGTTTCCTTTCTTGCAGCTCTGAGTATGGAAATAGGGTCAGGGGATAAAGAGAGCATCAAATTCCTTAGAGACCCGACATATAGCTGCTTTTTCTCAGATAAAAGGGCTAAAGAAACTGCAGGAAAGGCTTTCTTCTCTACCATTTACTGCTTGGGATGGGGAGCATAAATTAGAGATTTAAATACAAAAGATCACCTTTTTGTCCTTTGTTATATGAAAAGGATGAATCACATATTAAGTTTATGATGGACAGATTAAATAAGAGGAGCTTAATGGATTGTGGTGCTGCCTCAGAGATAGACGGAGTCATGCTTAAGTCCAGCACTCTATCCAAGCAGTATTACTACACAGCAAAAGGTTAAATAGCTAATTTAGCAGAAAAAAACCCCAACATGTACTCATCCTGTGTTCAGGACTAATAATTCCTGAAATCTGTAAAAATATATACTTTAATTTGGCTTTAAGGTGACAGAAGTTGGCAGGACAATATATAACTTACTATTTGTACAGGCAACTATATATTGTTTTCATATAAATTTCATGTTGCTGTAACCTTGCTTGCTAAACAAATAAATTTTTGTTATTTAGTTCTGTTTTCTATGTAGCCGTTTGCTTTCTAAGGAAATGAGTGGTAATTCAGGTTTACATGACTTTTCACATTGGCTTTTAAACATTTCAAGATGCAAGATATTGAAGTAAAATTTCTTTCTGTCTTATGATGTCATGGTAGGATATGGTCTTTCCTTCTCAACCCCATTCAGAGTTGTGTATCAGTGCTAAGTATAGCTTGGTTTTTTTTGCTTGTATAGCCTGTCATAGTATCATGACCTTCAGGACTGAATAGTCTCTACCACTTTGTAAATAACAATACATGGCAAAGAATCAGAAGCTTTGCTTCTGGTACTTCTCACAGTGAAAATGGTGTAATGCACTTAATCAGTGGTAATCTGTTGCATTTGTCTGAACAGGGGTGGAATTCAGTTCTTTAATCAGACGTCTGCATTTAGGTGTTTAAGCTTCCCTTATATGTAGATCTATCATGGACCTTAGAGAGCAGTTTGTTTGGCCACATGTAAATATATGCTTCAGGATAAGAAGAACAGCAGTTCTTTAGTCTTGCACAATATGAAAGGAATTTGGGTACATTGCTCACATGTTGGCATCTACATTGTAGACACCTGCAGTTAGGTGTCTAATCTGAAGGATTTCACCCTTCATGTCATGCTTCTGAGCCCTTTCCAAAGGGTTATCAGTCTGAACACAAAAACCAGAAATCTATCATTTTCTAAGGAGAAATATTTAGCATATATACTGGATCTTCTTATAATGCTACCTTCTGCTTTTCCAAAGGTTATGTTGGACCACTTGATCATCAAACCATAAACAAACTATATGTCTACATGAAAATGAAGCTTTTTGTTTTTGCTGGTATCTGAGCTGAGCTCAAGTTAGGACAATGTTTTTTGATTGGTTGGCTTTTAATTTCTTGGAAATTACTGTTTTAATTTCAGAGATCTTAGGTACAGTTCAGGAACTTGTGAAAATACATACAAACATTTGGGGAGCTCATAAAAAAATAAAAAAAATAAAGTATAGAAATTGCTTTAGAATACATAATTTAAGTCAGATTGAGAAATATAAACAGTTAAAATTTTGTCCTTGCAGACTAGAAAAAATAGTTATCCCTAGTAAATCCAGGGTAAAAAAACTCTGCCAGAAAGCTTCATTGTTTTCTGAAACCTTCTTTCCTTTTTGTCATCAAAGCAGATGAGTCTTTTTCTCAGAAATTACACTAAATTTCCATTCCTACTTTCAAGAACCCGAGAATGAGGGCAAGAAGAAAGTGAATACTCTGAGATGTAAAGGAAGAGCTTATTTAAGGGAGGGCTCAGTGAGCTTTCAGAAAACCAGACTCTAAATATCTATTCTATAAATGACTAAATATTATCAAATAGCAAAAGAAGAATAGATATCTTAAAGATCCCTTCCTGCTTATGGTAAGGAAACAGATCAAAGACCATTCTGCCTTGCATGCTGAAAAGAACAGATGTCTCCTAGTGTTTCCTCTTTTCTTGCAAGGTAGATATTGAAGTGCATAAAAATCCCAAGCAAAGAATTGCCTTTAAAATAAGTAAACATAAAATGCTTAAGCATACTCTGTTTTCTAGGTTCTATTCTATTAAGAATTTTAAAACACTGAAACCAAACTTGTTGCATAAGTGAGAGCATCTCTTCCTAGCAGGCTGTGGTTGCCAGACACTTCTCCTTTGTGAGAGGCTCACAGTAACCCTCCTTCTTTTTGTGGAAATAGTGATCAACCAAAAATGAATAGAACTTTTTGATTCCTGACTGCTATAATCTGTGCAGGTTCATATTCACAGCAACAAAGTGCAATTAGAGGAACTAATGTGAACTCTGCTGAAGCAGGCAGTGCTGCAAATGGCTTGACAAAGTCACCTTTTGTAAAAATCCTTACTTGTACAGCCTGGTGTTTTGGAGAGTTTTAAATGATGGGCTCTTCTTCGTTCATTTATCTTCACGGTAAGAAAATAATGGGTTCAGTACATAGTCTCTTATGTAGTGCAATCTGCAACTATTACTTTAATAGGCAATCATGACAGGCAAAGTCAGTTGCATATGGCAGCAATAATAATGGTAATTATTTTTCTTTCTTCCCCTATAATTTAAAAACACCATTCATTTGTCTTTACTGCAAGTACAAATACTGAGGTTATGAATTAAGTATGATATTTTGGTGCTGTGGTTACAGGTCACTGGACCTTGGTCATTTCAAGGTATTTCTTCTGTCAAAAAAGATGCTGCTTTTGAAAATAACAAACATTACTTGGAGCTCTTATTTACAGGTGAAATAAAGACTTCCTAATTTTAGGGAATCCTATTATAGTAGAAAATACCCCTATCAGACAGACCAAATCTCCATCTGGAGATCTCCAGAGGCACCTGCCATTCTATTGACTGTACTGGAAATTCAAATGCTTCTAATAGGATAAATGATTTCCTATTTCTAGGTGCAACAAAAGATGTGCCTGAACAAAAAAAAAAGAGTCCCATCTTTTACTGCTATACCACTGGACTGTTAGCTGATATACATGGAATAACATTTATTTTCTCCACAAAGGGCTGAAAACTGTTACTAATGGAAGTGACACCTACATCCTTTAAGTGAATAGAGACCACTACTTCATAAGACATTAAATGCAGGTGACAATCTAATTTTTCGTTTACTGCTGGTCATTATTATGGTGTGGTAAGCACTGTGTTTCACCAGGCCATCATTTAGCCATTTGCCTGGCCACAAACATGGTGAGGTGAGATTTTGGTTTGACACTGATTTGTCATACTAACAACTAAATTTTTCAGCTGTGTTTTTAAAGCGTTTGTCAATGTACCGCAGCAGGGCAAAAAAAATACGTGTTTTCATAAGAGCTGTTCAAGCACATATTGGAAATGGTGATGAAATACATTACTTGAATTCTCATCTGCACATACGAAGAACCATGTTTTTAAATTATTCATATGCAAGATGTCGCACTTGCAGTTGTGCTTCCCTTTGATCACTGACATCAAGTTTGTGCCTTCTTTAGAGTTATGATAATGATCTAATAGTTAAAATCCCTCTGCCTCTTAGAATAGCTCTGACTGTTGTATAAATTTAATGATTTATACATTCAGATGACTCTGTTGATGACTGAAATGCAATCCTTTCTCATGGAATGAATGAATTCTCAAGAGTACAGCATTTAACAGTCCCAGATACTTAACGGCCTTAGTTTGGTATACTTTTCAGTAACACTCCCTTGAAGACCCATTTTCAAAACTTTTTTTTTTCCTTTCTCTTCTTAATTTTTTTTTTTTTTAATATTGTATCCTGCACTTTGCACCATTCAATAACAGGTACCCCATGGAGGTAATTGGGAAGTAAAATTTCAGTGCACTCTGTGCAACCGTCATTCAACATTCATTGGTGTTAGAATTGCTTTCAGCTGTGTTTACTCCTGAACTGCCTATTAATTATTTTTTTTGCAATTTGCTTATTGTGGTGCTTTTGTTTTTCATATTACAAATCCATATCTAAATATTAATTTTGCTTTAGATTTCATTTTTACTGCATTCTTCACTTTTTAGTTTCTTCTAAAGTTAGAACAATCCTGGAGGTACAGAATAGCCCAGTATCTTGATGATGTTATTGTTTTTTCCCAGTGATTTGTTGGCTCTCCCTTTCATATTTGATGTGCTGCCTCCTTTTGTTAATATTTTTATTTCTGGAATTAATGCAATGTTACAGTCTTTTTGAAATCAGTGCCATGGACAAAGTCCATCTTTGGCAAGGCATGATAGAAAAGTGTTAGAGTGATGTGTCATATAAGGATATTCCTACTTGCCAAAAAAGCCTATTTCATATTTGTTATGTGAGCCATTCCTGTCTTTTGACACATTTATGGAGACCTGGCTTATCACACTGTATTTGTCTTGGGTTACCTCTGACTGCTAGCTGCTACTGAAAATATGTTAAATACTTGAGTATTATTCTTGCATGTAAGATATTGGCATAATTCTTGTAAAGGTATTAAACATCAAGAAATGAGATAGAAAATTATTTTCTGAGTTTGACCTTCATCTTTTTAACATGCATTTTTGACTTCCAACCCCAAAAATACTCATTAGAGTGCAGTATCGCTGATGCTTTTGTATCTTTTGAGAGTGAAAAGGTTTTCTTCACAGTTCTGTGTTGACAATGAAGGCATATGCCTTTTTTGTTGCTCACAAAGGTGGTCTTTCTGTGTTTCTAAGTCAAAACACTGAAAGCTATATGAGCATTCTGAGATGACCGTATGTCCTGGAAACTTAGGTGCAAACTCAGTCCTGTGTATGGTTTACAGGTGGAAGAGAGAGAAGGAAAAAGTGATTAGGAGGGCATGAAGTTGAGACAATACATTTCTCAGTGCTGGGATGCTGCGGCAGGGGGTAAATTTAGAAGAACAGGTCACCAGCCACATAGTCCTTTCTGTCTGTAATTTAAATAAAAACCCATTAATCTTTTTCCTGGTTTGTTTTGGTTTTCACTATCTAGCTTACCAAAGTTATTAACGGCTAATCAAAGTACCATTCATTAGCACAAATAATCCTTATTTTTGTGTAGTATCTTTTTAAATAGGATTTGTGCTTCAGTGAAAAGCTTTTGATTTCTCTTAATGTGAATAACAAAAGCAAAAGAGTGTACATTGTAGAGAGCTTTCTGGAACTAAGTTTAAGGTTAAAATTCATGTAAAACTCTAAATGATGAGCTATTTAAAGAAAAAAATTAAAATCCCTGACTTTTGTACCTTTGCTGTCTTTTCTTCTTCCATTGCTTTTAAAGCACTGCACAGTACACAATGAGGAAACATACACATTGATGCAGCAGAGAGATTACTATCAATTCTTATCCATTTAGTGTGGACAACAGTGGCACAGAAAACAAGACA
Organism: Calidris pugnax; assembly: GCF_001431845.1. Taxonomy (NCBI): domain Eukaryota; kingdom Metazoa; phylum Chordata; class Aves; order Charadriiformes; family Scolopacidae; genus Calidris; species Calidris pugnax. The sequence goes on along the minus strand of NW_015090999.1, from coordinate 1,485,406 downwards.
GCCTTTTCTAGATCCTTAGGTGGATAGTGACACTAACTGGAGTATTCATTATGGTGCAGATGCTCTCTACAGAAGCCTATTTTGCACCTAAATTGCTTGCTGCTATAGCTGGTAAAAACTGCTAGTGTTAGGGTTTCTTAGCAAAACAGGAATATCGTTCTATCTTCTAATTTTTACGAACAATATTAAGGGAAGGAGAGTTTTGAGATTTTTGAAGAGTTATAGGTATGATGATCTGGGGCACAGATTTTGTGATGCTTACTTTAGAAAATCTGATCTATTTTACTACTTGCAAAACTGTAGAAAGGAAATTCTTTTTTCCTATTTATAGTTTGTTATTTATGCTCTTTAACTCTCTTAAAAACTGATTTTTATTCTATTTTTTTAATATTTTCTTTCAAACTTCCCATTATTTTGGCTATAGAACTTGAGGAAAACAAGCAATTTTGTCCCCCTGCCTCATGGAAGTAGTATAAATTCTGAAAGTGAAAAGGAGCTTCTGGTGCCCTTAATTCCAAATCCTAACTTTGAAAAGGAAGGGGATATATATAGCTATATAGAGATAGATATGATGACTAGAGAGTTCAAGAGGGCTTCAAGGCCCCAATGCGGTAGTCACAATGGTATTGCTCAACCTCTCATTAACTTTGGTGGGCTCCACAGAAGCATAGGGGATCAGTCTGTGAAGGCTGAACATTTTTGCTTTCTTCTATAATTTCATCAGAGAATAGTTGTAAGATGGATGCATAATGTATGACAGAGGATAGATTGGCCTAGCTCATTTAGCTACAATCTGCTAACTACACTGGAATACATACATGTCCAGACTGTGAAAGGTGAATACCTGTTTGGGTATCAAGTTATAGTCATACTGCCTTGTGCTGTTCTTGTACAGCAGTAGAACTACTGTTTACTTAGTTTCTTTACAAAAATGTATTTTGCAGTGGGTTGCAGTTTGCTATAAAATATTTTATTCTAAATGTCCTCTGAAATATTTTAAGCTAGTTTGTTTTGCAAATATTTTATATGCAGCTTTGAATAAGTTTAACCTATTAAAAACGTTCACTTAATCATATGAAGAGAGTTTAAGAATTCAATCAGTCTTTACATTGGAACTGTTTTTTCCAGATTTGCACTGTAAATTACTTTAACAGTAGTGATTCTGGAGGAAGCTGCATTAATTGAAGCTGTTATTTGCATCCAAGAAAATACCATTTGTGGTGGGTTGACCCTGGCTGGCTGCCAGATGCCCACCAAGCTACTCTCTTACTCCCCTTCCTCAACAGGACAGGGGGACAAAATAAGATTAAAAAGCTCATCAAGGTCACTGGGACAAGATCCCCATGGAAGCAGTCATGGCACCAAGCCTGTCAGAGTTTGAGAAGAGTCTGGACGATGCTCTTAGTCATACGGTTTAGTTTTGGGTAGTCCTGTAAGGAGCAGTGAGTTCGACTGGATGATCCTTATGGATCCCTTCCAATTTGAGACAGTCTATGATTCTATGATTCTGTTACATTAATAAAAGGTAGAGGAAATATTCCTCTATCTTTTATTAATGTGCAAGTAGCACACTTGCAACAACACATTTGGTAAAAATGGAAGAGAAATATAGAATTTGATATAAAATGCGACTTTAAAAGATTTAAGCAAAGCAAGAAATGAACTCTCACCAGAAGTGAAAATCAAATCAGTGGTTTTAATTTATGAAATCTGATGCATATCACAAAACGATTCCTTAGCTTCATTGATAGCCTCTTCTGATTAGAGGCTCAGCAACTAAACAGCACATCAGGATGGATGGTATCAACAAAAATTTAAGAAGCAGCTTACTGTTCCTATTAGTATTAATTAGTGACAGATATAGTCTGTCAATATAATAAAAAAATTATCAAAATACTTTGTATGCATGCAAATTCATTAAAAAGAAAAAAAAAAGTGGAATAGTAACTGGAATTACAGTAGGTGCCATTGAGATCTAAGTGGCATGTAGAGTGGGATAAAGTTTCACCAATACTATGGAAATTACTTAGTGAGCAGTTCCTCTAAGATGATATATTAAGGGAATATGCATGATAACTGTACTGTGTGTACATCTGTATGTTAGTGCTGGCTGATCAGCCCATTCCCTGCATTAATTTACTGAGTGGATTCTCTACAGCAGCAGAGATCAGTTCAAAGATAATCACAGGTGTGCTAGTGTTGATAAAAGGGAAAAGCATTGCCTCTTGTCAGTCCAAGTGTCACAGCTGCAGAAAACAGTACTGGGGGGTTGGGGGATTTACTAGGTGACCTTTAATGGTCCCTTCCAACCCAAGCTATTCTATGATTTTTGGATGATACTGTGTGAGCTCAAACTTAATATTAACACCACATAATACACATGGCAACAGTCATCGTAAATGCTATTGCCATGAAAACAGGTTGTTATCAACTACAAAACATAAAGCATTAAGGAAATAGGCTTTGTCATCAGTGATCATAAGACCATTTCTTAGAAGATGCACAATACTCACTTAGAATGTGCAATACTCTTTGAATATGTACAAAACTGTGATGTCTAAAACAAAACAGGTACCACAGTAGCACAAAACACTGCAGAAAGGAAATGCAGCAGTATTTCAGTGGTATGCAGTTAACTGCTGAGAGAAAAAAGCTGATATCCATAGACTTTCTGGCCTGAAAAGTGATATATCCTTTTAGACCGTACTGAATGTTTCCTATTTGAAACAGAATTTGAGTCTCAGCCCTGAGAAATCCTCCGAGTCAGTGGCCTGGGTACAGCAATACAGAGCAAGTTGTTTGCTGCAGGCATCATCATAATGTGTTGTCCTTGTCAGTTGGTACAATAAGCAGTGCATTCTGCAGGCACAAGAATTATCAGTCTGGAAAACAATCTGTTGCTCTGAAATCCTATAAACAGAAGTCTATGAGGGCTGTTTGTAGCCTAAAGAACTCATCTGCCTAGCCTTTTGCTCTCTGTAAGTTAGGAAATTGTAGAAAACAGCAGCATAGTATGGTGCATTAAACTCCTTTTCACTCCTGTAATGTGCATGTGAAATCTATGTGGATAACATAAACCATATTTGAAACTGTACCATATTTTTTCAGGGTGCAAATTTTGCTCAGCAAAACCCTGATGTTGTCTTGAGGGAGTCAGCCAGCCAGTGGCTGAAGAATCAGAACCAAAGAAGTATATAATTTGCATGATGCCTCAGCAAAACTGTTCAGTGGATTAAAGAAAGTGTGAGAAATGAACTGTGCTATGCAATTTTTAATTTTAGTTTAGTTTTTTTTTCAAAACATAATACAAGCAAATGCAAATATGTCCTGGAAGATTTTTTAGATTTTGGTTGGGTTTGTTAAATGTCCTAGGTTCTCTCCAGAAAAAGAAATATTACACTGCTCTGTATTTAACTTTAATTTTTAATATATTTAAAAAAAAACAACAAACAAAACAACAAAAAAGCCTGATAAATATGCTGATTCTAAATTCATTCTAAAATAAGCACATCATTAAAAAAATCATTCATAGAAGAAAACTTGTTAAGATTCGTTACTTGTATAACAAATCATAACTTTGATAGTGATATGATTGAATAGACATTTATGTATCTCTTTACAAGGCAGGTTAGTTACTACTTTACAAAAATATTTTTCAATTTATGTCTTTGTAACCAAACCAATCTTGATATACTTTATTAAACAGATGGTGAAGTCTCATTTAAATTTACTTTAATGCATCCATTTCTTTAAATGACTTTACAAGACCTTATGTCCTACAAGTAAGATTATCTTATTTGCTGGCTTAAAACCAGCATACTTGCCAGTTCCTTAATGCTCATAAATTTTCCTGTCTTTTGCCCTTCTTAACCCTTGTCTGTTTTTGATGGGCCTCATCTTTAAAAGCAGACAGATGAAAGTTTGGGGGAAGATCTAGACGTTCTGCTGTCAAGGACACATGCTAAGTTGTTCTCAAAGTTAATTATCTCCATCCCTGTAGGTCATACTTTGTAGAGAAAATGAAGATACCTCTTTCTCTTTCCTACCCTGCAGCTGGTGATAATTGTAGGAAGTGCTGTTCTGATAGTGGGACATTGATGAGGCACCTCTGCTTCCTCTTTTCCCTGGGCCTTTTTTGTCTCAGGGACTAGTTCAGCTTGATCTATAGATTACCACACTGCACTGACATAAACAGCTGTAGGAGAAAAAAAACCTCAAACAACAAATAATGAACTGGATCTGTAAAATACTTATACAGAGAGCCCAAAACCAATCCTGTTACCTATAATTTCTTAAACACAATATATACACCATAGTTTTTCATGGATGATAATGTTTTGATTAGAAGCTTCTCTTCTTGTAACTTGCTTGGCACTTCAATTGACGAAATCATTAAAAGTAATCATTGTCCATATCTAGTGTTACCTGACATCTGATTAATGTATAAATCTGCTCATAGATACATACACTGGCCCACAATCCAGGCCATGCAAAGCACAAAACAAATTTTGTGGGGACTAAAGACTTTTACTGATAGAAGTGCTGTAAGCTGGTTTTAGATAAAAAGGTTTCTTTCCTTTCTCTTCTACCTGTTGATGGGATGTATATTTACGGTGAAGCGTGATGTGTCCTGAGCCTGACACCCCAGTAGGCGGTGCTGCCATACAACAAGACCTGGACAGGCTGGAGAGTTGAGCTGAGAGAAACCTAATGAAATTTAACAAGGCCAAATGTAGGGTGCTGCACCTGGGGAGGAATAACCCCATGCACCGGCACAGGCGGGGGGCTGTCCTGCTGGAGAGCAGCTCTGAGGAAAAAGACCTAGGAGTCCTGGTGGACAATAGGATGACCATGAGCCAGCAATGTGCTCTTGTGGCCAAGAAGGCAAATGGCATTCTGGGGTGGATCAAGAAGAGCGTGGCCAGCAGGTTGAGGGAGGTCATCCTGCCTCTCTACTCTGCCCTGGTGAGGCCCCATCTGGAGTACTGTGTCCAGTTCTGGGTTCCCCAGTTCAAGAAGGACAGGGAACTGCTGGAGAGGGTACAGCAGAGGACCACAAAGATGATTAAGGACCTAGAGCATCTCTCTTATGAGGAAAGGCAGAGGGACTTGGGTCTTTTCAGTCTTGAGAAGAGAAGACTTATAAGGAATCTAATTCAGCTTGATCTATAGATTACCACACTGCACTGACATAAACAGCTGTAGGAGAAAAAAAACCTCAAACAACAAATAATGAACTGGATCTGTAAAATACTTATACAGAGAGCCCAAAACCAATCCTGTTACCTATAATTTCTTAAACACAATATATACACCATAGTTTTTCATGGATGATAATGTTTTGATTAGAAGCTTCTCTTCTTGTAACTTGCTTGGCACTTCAATTGACGAAATCATTAAAAGTAATCATTGTCCATATCTAGTGTTACCTGACATCTGATTAATGTATAAATCTGCTCATAGATACATACACTGGCCCACAATCCAGGCCATGCAAAGCACAAAACAAATTTTGTGGGGACTAAAGACTTTTACTGATAGAAGTGCTGTAAGCTGGTTTTAGATAAAAAGGTTTCTTTCCTTTCTCTTCTACCTGTTGATGGGATGTATATTTACGGTGAAGCGTGATGTGTCCTGAGCCTGACACCCCAGTAGGCGGTGCTGCCATACAACAAGACCTGGACAGGCTGGAGAGTTGAGCTGAGAGAAACCTAATGAAATTTAACAAGGCCAAATGTAGGGTGCTGCACCTGGGGAGGAATAACCCCATGCACCGGTACAGGCTGGGGGCTGTCCTGCTGGAGAGCAGCTCTGAGGAAAAAGACCTAGGAGTCCTGGTGGACAATAGGATGACCATGAGCCAGCAATGTGCTCTTGTGGCCAAGAAGGCAAATGGCATTCTGGGGTGCATCAAGAAGAGCGTGGCCAGCAGGTTGAGGGAGGTCATCCTGCCTCTCTACTCTGCCCTGGTGAGGCCCCATCTGGAGTACTGTGTCCAGTTCTGGGTTCCCCAGTTCAAGAAGGACAGGGAACTGCTGGAGAGGGTACAGCAGAGGACCACAAAGATGATTAAGGACCTAGAGCATCTCTCTTATGAGGAAAGGCAGAGGGACTTGGGTCTTTTCAGTCTTGAGAAGAGAAGACTTATAAGGAATCTAATTAATGCTTACAAATACGTAAAGGGAGGGTGTCTGGAGAATGGGGCTGGTCTTTTTTCAGTGGTGCCAAGAGACAAGAGGAAATGGGCACAAACATGAGTATAAGAAGTTCCACCTAAATGTGAGGAGGAACTTCTGTACTGTGAGAGTGGTAGAGCACTGGAACAGGCTGGCCAGAGAGATGGTGGAATCTCCTTCTCTGGAGACATTCAAAACCCAGCTGGACAAGTTCCTGTGCAACGTGCTCTAGATAAACCCGCTCTGGCGGGGGGGTTGAACTAGATGATCTCCAGAGGTCCCTTCCAATCCCATATGATTCTATGATTTTTCCCAGGGCCGCTCACCCCTCATCAACTTCCTGTTTTTCTTTCCTGACCCTCCTCAGTTCCTCTTTCTGACTTAAAGAATCTCATGGTTTTAACCTCATTCCATAAAATATTTTACTGTCTTACTCAGCATTTATTTTAATGGATTTCTACCCTTCTGTGTATGCCATTGGTATGCAGGCCTGGGACTGTAACAACTCAGCTTGAACACAGAAATGTTGCTTCCCAGTCAGTCGTGACTATAACAGAAAGAACTAGTTTTAAATATCTGAATTAAGGTCTTACTATTAGCTGGTAGCTATTCACACAGGTAAGTAAGAGAGAAAGTGTATTATAGCCTGTATTATAGCCTCTGTGAAAACTTTTGCTTCAGAGGCAGTGATAGCGCAAATAAAGTTTGCCTTGGTTGTGGTGGAAATGCAAATGAATGACTATGATAAAGTCACAGTAATAAGGTTGAAAGAGGTTATAAAGTTCTTATTCCCTTACTTTAAACTCTAATTTCTTTCTTAACTTTACTGCTTTGCTCTGACTCTGGCTTGCGACAGAACTGTTTGCTCAGGTCTGTGCTAAATTTGTTCTATTTGAGCTTTAATGTCAAAGCACAAAGGTCTTTGCGCACAAAATATTGCAGCACAATATGTCAATAAATAAAAGAACTCTACTTTTTAGAGAGAATATGCTAATATGCTGATATTCTATATCAGACCTTTATTGCAGTAAGGCTACTGTTCATAACACTAGCCATCGTTACTTTATTTCTTCATCCCTTGATTTAACAACCTTGTAATATGCAGAGGTGTAACAATCTGCTTTCCACGTGAGTCTCATACTGACTTTGAATAGTTAGATATCATCATAACCCTAGAGTTTGACATTCAATAGTGTCATGGAAACACTTCAGGAAGTGCTTTTATTTATTATGATAATTTGATCTATTCCGTCTGTTCTTCTCCACGTTCCATTTGACTGCTGCTATCCTCTGTCTTATCCTTTACTAGACGTCCTTCTCTAAACCTCTGCACCTCTGTGCCACAGTTCAACACTTTGTATCTAGTACATACTTTATTGTAGCTGTCAGCTTTTCCTCATTCTTCTATTTAATAACTCCTTTACAACCTTTTCGAAGCCTTGTTTGAAGTGCTAGCCCATCTGGTTCCCTTACAGTTCAGCTGCAGTTAGTCCCTCCTGTAACAGCTCCCTTCATTTCTGAAGTGTCTCCTCTTCTTGATTAATGTGAATGTTTTTGACTTGCACTCTTTCTTCAATTGTAGATTAAAGCCTTTGCCTCTGTACTTCTATTTTTAGCCCTTTGTGTGATGCTGAAAGTATGTCAGTAAATGCTACTGTGGAGGGCTTGGTCTTCAGATTTCTTCCAAACTGCTTAAATATTGTAATGTTGTCTCCAGAGCCTTTTTAAAAAAAAAAATATATATATAAAAAAAATCTACATGTGCCTATAATACTCATTCCTCTCCAGCAATGATGGATACTAAATGCAGTTCATTGGGAACCCTACTCACTCTTGCTGGAGGTCTGTCTAAAGGTGTGAATGGCTTAATGTACTTCTGTGTCTGATTGATTCAATTGACTTCTCTTTATGTGACTAGCCACTGAGTTTAAAGACAGAGCATGTTTTTGCTGAAATCTGTATGCCCAGTTCTTGGACTCTGGGAGTGCTCAAGCACTTCAAGAAAGTAAGAAGGTAGGTTCTTTTCCTGCCTTTAAATTTCTGGCAACTTATTAGAGAAGGATCAATCTGAAAAGCTAGCTTTCTGTCATGTATCCTCTTTATTTAAAATGTTCTGCTTTCCTTGAAAGTCCTTTAATGTTTTTAACTCTGTTACGGTCAAGGAGACATAAAGCTTGTGATCAGGAAGACATATGGCTCATACTGTACAAGGCTGGTGAAAGGCTTAAGCAGGCATTGGAGTCATGTGGGAATTTCAGGAATGTTTCTTATTTTCTCAACCGTTACTATTAGGAAATGGGCCACTACAGCTAGGAGTCAAATGAGCAGTCAATGTCTCCTGGAATCCTTGATATATTTGCAGTAAAGAATATGCATTTACTGAACATTGTAAAAGGACTACCAGATAAGCCAGAATATGAACTGCAAAGCACTTAAGATTCTTTTGGAGACAGTCCACATTTTTTTTCATGCACAGAATTCCATGAATTTAGTCAAAAGGACTAAGATCAGAAGGAATTTATGGTGTTCAAGTCTATTAAACATCTCCGATTAGATGTTCAAGAGCTACAGGCTCTAGTTGGAAAAATACTAAGAATGTCCAGTCACGATATTTTAATTCCAGTATAATACTGCAAAAAAAAATAAAAATAGCATAGTTTATCTAGATATCACTGAAATACTAAAAAAAGATAATCACTGGTGAAAGCCTTGATTGCCAAGGATCACTTAGTTACTACATATAATATTAGGATTGCATTTGCTATTGCTTATATTGCTTATACTGGCATTCTGATCAGGTCCTTCAAGAAAACACCCATTATGTTTCTTTGCTTTTCTTTCGTCCCTTTTAAGGAAGTCTTGCTTGAGGAAGTTGCTAAGATTGAAGTGTAAAGATAGGGTTTAGCTGGTGAAGTGCAGACATCTCCATTTGGATAGTTTTCAGATCATACTTTTGTAATGTTGGAGGGACAACACAGCAGGGCATAAGCAATCCAGGAGGTTCCTGGAATGTGTTTATAATAACTTCCTTCTCCAAGTGACAGAACCAACAAGGAGAGCTGCTATGCTGGACCTTGATCTCATAAACAAGGAGGGGCTGGTGGGGAAAGGGAAGCTCAAGGGCAGCCTTGGTTGCAGTGACCATGAAATGATTGATTTCGAGATCCTTAGGGCAACAAGGAGGGCGCAGAGCAAGTTCGCTATCCTGGACTTCAGAAGGGCAGACTCTGGGTTCTTGACACATCTGCTTGGCAGAGTAGTGTGGGATGAAGCCCTGAAGGGAAGAAAGCCCCAAGAATACTGGTTAATATTCAAAGATCACCCCCTCCAAACTCAGGAGCAATGCATCCCAACAAAGAGGAAGTTGGGCAAAAATGCCTGGCCTCCTGCATGGATGAACAAGGAGCTCCTGGACAAAGTCAAACAGAAAAAGGAAACCTACAGAGGGTGGAAGCCAGGACAGGTAGCCTGGGAGGAATACAGAGAAATTGTCTGAACAGGCAGGGATCAGGTTAGGAAAGCTAAAGCCCAGATAGAGTTAAATCTGGCCAGGGCACATCAAGGACAGTAAGAAAAGCTTCTACAAGTACATCAGTGATAAAAGGAAGACTAGGGAAAATGTAGGCCCTCTCCAGAAGAAAATGGGAGACCGGGTCACCTGGATCATCTCTTGCATGACTGTAGTTAAACTCTGTAGGAGTTACAGACAGACATTTGTATTTTTGGTGTCAAGAATTATGTAAAACTAAACCTAGCATAATAGTTAATTTGGTTTATGTATCCTGAGGGAATACATGTGAAGAGATCACCTCAAAAACTTTACTTGTCAGAAAATTATTTTACTACACATCAGTGCAAAAATTTGTATATTCCTATATAGGAAGGCATCTCTTCAGTTAGAAGCATTTGGGCAACAGAATTTATATCAAGAAATGATGGTGTATGAAAAGCTAACAAATAATAAAAATGACAGCTTTATGGAATTCTGAGAAAGTTTTTATTGGAATGTTTTAGAAAGAGAAAAAGCATTGGTTTTAAATGACACTTTTATTTGAAAAAATTGTTTTAATGTCATCTACTTTTCACTGCCTTCTTCTGTTTCCTTTTTCATTCAGTTTCTAATTTTCCCTAATATTGCTTTTCAACATGAAGGAAAAAAAAACCTCGAGAAATAAATGATTGAACAGAAACAAAAATCTATTTAATATTTTTCTTGAAAAAAAAGTGAAAATATTAACAATTGGAAAATATGAACAAATAAGAGGCTATGGACATTTAAATTCTATTTTTTATTTTATTTGATGTTTGTATAAAAGTTTCTCTTAAAAACTTCCCGTCCCCCCAGCCATTCTTTTGATTTTTGATTCCATATTCAGTTTTAAAAAGACATAATTGAAGATTTTTAATTTTGACGAATTGGCATATTTAGCCTCATCTTATAATAAATTACATGCCAGTGCAATTACCTCTTTTGTGTGTTTTGGTTATTATTTTCAAATAGCAGTAGCCTGTATTTTCTTGAACATTCCAGAATTTTCAGTTGAAGACCATGTGAAAAAAAAGCTTTCTATGACTTTTGTGGGAAAGATGTCAAACAGTTGTATTCTTCTTCTGTTGTTTTTATTTTTTCTTTTTTTAAGTAATATTCACAAAAAAGCTATTATTGCTCTCCATTGGGATATTTTATTTGATGCTGAGACTTTGCTAGTGTTGTGTATGAAATTCACAGAACGTGCTGTCAGGATATTTTCTAGTGCTTTTGAAATTCTGATTTTTAGTTTTCTTTTATCTGCTGTGAGTTATGAATCTTTTCAGTTTGTTCATGGCTTAATTATCTGTCCTTTGTGTTCTGCCAATTTGCCTGTCTACTCAATTCAGATTCAAGTTCTTCTGAACTGTCTAGCCTGCATGTCAGACCCTTAACCATACTCTCTAGGTCCCTTGAATGTTTACCTGTCTCCTTATGCCCCATATAAAATTTTCCATCTTAAACTTTTCCTCAGCCTAATGTGAGAACTGATAGCATTACTCCCAGTGGTACCTCTTCATCCTCTCCTGAAAATGCTATTCCTCATCCCCTGCACTCCAGTTGTCACCAGGTTCTCATCATCAGTAAATCCCATTACTCTTCATTCTTTCTCACTACAAACAGCCTTTTGTTGGAAGAGCATCAGCAGCAGGATGAAATGCAGCTTTTCTTATGCCAGCAGCTGGCAACTGCTACGGAGCACCCTCCTGGCTTAGATAACTTTGAAATTGTGGGCAATGGAAAAGTAAGGGGAAAGAAGTGTTTCTTAAGAACATAGAAAAAAATGTTTCTGGGCATAGAGGCCTGTAAAATAAATAAATAAATGAATAAATAAATAAATAAATAAAGTGGTGCAAGTGGAATATATTCTTTTTCATCTTTAGTGGTCTTAGACGTTATTGGTAGTAAAACCCCTCAAGCAATTTTCAGAAAACATTTTAGCATTTTTAACTGCTGACAATTCATGTCATACCAAAAAACCAGTCTTATTCAGTTGCTGTTGTTGCTACTAAGTAAGTTAATTTTGCTGTCCTTTGTCTAAATGAGCCTAAAAATATTCTGAGAAAATGGAAGAAGCCTGTTTTAAGAGGAGAATTCATGGAAGTGTGTAGATTTTGTGGATTCTGATTGCAGTAGTGAAATTTAGAGGATATGTCTTGTAATACTTTAAAAAGGGTTTTAGACAATTTTTCTGATTTAAAAAAAAAGTCTGTTTACAGGGACCAGGAAATTATTTTCATTACTGTATATTATTTCTATAATTTATAATTAAAAATCTCATTTGATTACTTTCAAGGATATAGTCTAGAAGAGATTCTGGTATTGTAGATCAACATGGAATGTCATCTGTAGAACCTGAGATCGTGTTCTTTACCTCTATAATTCTATATTTTACAGGAATGGGTGAAAAGCTTAATTTTATAAAATTATTTTTAATGCTTCTCAACTTCTTTCACTTTCCCCCTTCCTCTCTGTCTTCCTCTCTGTTTTGTTTGCTATTGTATTTAAAATAATGTTTCAAGAACTACAATAATTATTTTTGAGTCTTACCTTTATTGCTTTCTAACTTGTATGACAATTCCATTATTCAGAGTGTGAATTACACAAGTTCCTTCAGGATACGAAAAAACTATATTGGCATTGTGTGTATTTCCAGAAGAAAAAAAAATTCATGAATAACTATCATTTCTTTGATACTGAAAGCAAACTTGTAGCCTGACCTCAAGCCATCGTGAGTCATTTTAATTGATTGCTGATACTTTCCCTGTAACAAAGGGAAAAAGGCACCTCTAGAGGCAATTCAGACTTGAGATGGTGTGAATCATACTCTACAATGTCTCACTTTTCTATTTGGGCATCCTAGAATGACTTCAGTCCAAACAGAGATATCTTTCTTAGATATAGGTGACCAAAGACACAGAATGTCATTCATTGTGGGCAACACCAAATTCTGTTTTCTTTTGTTCCTCTGGACCTTAGGTGGCTATCTTTCAAGAACAGACTGACCACTAAAGTCCTGTAGGTTTTTAAAACCTATTAGCAGCTCCTCAGACATGTAAACTTCATTAAAAAACCCTGATGAGCTGATTTCTTGGGAGCAATTTGAGAGTACTTAATTAACTCAGAATATGTTTTCTTGACACAAAGCCTTAGCAAAAATACCAGTCTTAATGATTCCCATTTGACAGACATATTTTTCCTTATTCTTGTTTGCAGGGTCTTTTGTATAGCTGGTTTGGGGTGGTTTGGAGGGACAAATAGGCAGCCGGAGATTGCTTTTACACAGCTCTGATTTCTATGCAGTATGGGACTCTAGTTAACTCAGGACTCCTGAGATAAGAAAACAATTTTTTAAAAATAATAATGTTCCATACTACATCCCGGGATTCCAGTGAATTAATTACAATGGAGAGGAAGAACAGGATTGAGACCATGTTAGATAATTTTTGCTAATAGGTTGGTTGTTACATTGCTTGCCCACAAAATATTAAACCTCAGTTCTAGGTGACTGTAAAGCTGGGAGAGGATGAACGCAAAAGTCATTCTATAAGAGCTTGGGATTCTGTAAATTGCAAATGGAATTGATAGAATGACTGAGTTTAAAAAAAAAAAATAAATATATTTTAACAATAAAAGTATAAAACAGCAATCCAGTAATGTGCTTATTTATTTAGAGTGGGACATGTAATCTGGTTTTCAAGAAAGAATACTTTAAGTATGGAAAAAGAGAAAATGTGTCCCTCCGCTAAGGTTTTTGTACAGTTTAAACCCTATTCATCCAAAAAGTTGTCACACAAATGGGCTCCTCTACGAGAAGGAATCTAACCATAGTCCTGTGTGCTTTTCCGCCAGTGACATCAGGTGGTCATTTCCCATGTTACTGAAGTGCTTTAATCACCTTACAAAGCTTTTTAACATTTTAAATTAACATACTGCCAAAAATGATAGAAGCCATTCATACACAAAAGCTCTGTAGCTAACGTTTTTCTTTTTCAAAGAGCAAACAGAAAAAATTAGGGATATGGAAGCAACTCTGCTGAGAAGTTAATGATTTTTAATACAAAGTGTTTCTGAATTGTAGAAACTGTCTCTTATTTAAATGTCAAGAAACAAGAGGAAAAAATGAAAAAACACAGTAGGGATCCAAATCAAAATAGGTAAATAAAAATGCAAAAGTCTATTGGGAAAAAGGGACCTGATGGAAGACTGTTAGTAGAAAGTTCAGGGATTACATGGAATTGCCAAAAATCAAGGTGACTTAAACTTGCAGAGAATAGTAAAACAAATAGTTACAAAGACCTTCAGCAAGACTAATAAAAGCCAGTTAGAGAGAACTGAGCTTTGGTACACCTATTTCCACTAGCACAGGTGATGTTGAGTAAGGAACATAACGGTGAGTGAATTATGGGAATGAGGTCATAGAAATAAAATGTAGATAATCAAGATCAAATGAAAAAAAATTAAGCATCATTTCAGACGTCTTTCTATGTAAAAGATGGATCACAACACCATGAATCAATTTAGGGAAAAATGGGGAGGAAAGGAGAAAACAGAAATTGTGCTAAGGGACAACATGACTTTATAGAAAGCGTATCATGATAGAGCAACATAACATCTTGTCAATATTCCAAACAAAAAATATGTAGAATCTTTGCTTGAAGGATTATTTCTGTGTGTGAGTAAAATGGTCACTAAAATGTTGTACGAGTTTGCCTTAGTTGAAAAATAAGGTTTATAGAGATTGTCATTAAGAAATTAACTTTTAAAAAAAGAAAAAGAAATCCGTGTCATCTTTGTTTAAGGAGCAGTTATTAGGCTGGAGGAAGATTACTAGGAGAGTTCCTGGAAGGTTGGCACTTCAGTCGGTATTAAATAATATTGTCTTAAAAAGGTGGTGTTTTACAAATTCAGAAATTGTATGATTTGGCAATGAGAAACAAGTTAGATCATATAGAGACACAGCTAAGTGATTTAAGGGCCTCAGTAAGAGAATGAGGATGAAAAATACAAATGTGAAATGTTAGCTTGTGCATAAGGGACAGCCTACCAGTTAGAATTAAGAAATTCTATGAGGTTGAAGCACATCAGCTGGAAGCAGCTGAGAAAGGTAGTACCTGGGTCTGGTAACTGATCAAAAGATGATTTTGAGCCGCCTATATTCCCCAGCAATTTAAATTTATAGAAGGCTTATTATCTTTGGCACAGCTAGGGATCCAGAGATAGATTCTTAGCATGCGTTCATCTTCCTCACGGTTATTTTCTTTTTAATATATAAATAAGATGACATACACATTCAGGGAAGGGTGGAACTTCACTGCCTTTTTTAAATCTACTTCAAGTTTAAATATTCTTTTAGAATTACAAACCATATAAAAATTCCATATGCTATTTCTTATAGCTTTCTATTTTTATACCTTATTTTATAAAAGCTTGAATATTATTATTATTAATAGAATGATATATATCAGTGTGGTTGGTGAAACTGTGGGTAAACATATTAACTGATTATTTGATGAACCCATTTGCCCTACAGAATTACTTTCAACATTTCCTAACTATATTTCAGGTTCTATGTTTAATTTTAGCATTTCATATTATTACAAGGAAGAAATGGTAGTGTAAATTTATATTTTCAGTTATTTCTGTTTTACTTAAATATTTAAATATTTCTAGTAAATCTATAAATATTAAACTGTTTTGTTCTATTTTCAAGTTGATTATGATTCCTGAAAATAAGACATTACAAATCTTTTATCTTCTTTTTCTACTATTAACAATGAAAAAAAGTTCATGTTCTTTTTTTTTTGAAATTCAGGAAATTATGATTGTGTTATTTTTGAGGAGCTTTTCATGCAACCAAGAAGATAATAATGGTTGGGACTTAGAGAAAAATCAATACTGCTTTAAAAATGACTGTAATAGCATCTTTCACATTCTGTTGAATGCTTTTGAGATGCTGTTGATGAACTGATTTTATTTCAGAGTTTATTGCCTTGACAGAATCAATAATCCTACTATTAGCAAATTCAGTAAAACTTAAAGGCTCGGATCATTCCTCAAACTTCACACACACCCCTAAAATATATAAAAAGTTTCTATTAAAATTGATCTCTTGAATAGGTGTGTAGATTTATTTTAACCACTTTCTGCTCTATTGATATTTCTATATGTAATTTCACAATTACGTAAGTAAAAAAAGTAGAATTGAACCTTAAGGAATTTCTTCTCCTTCTACTGAACTTTTCATAGGAAAGAATTGCAATCAGAAATGTCTCATAAAAGCTTTATGTGACCACTTCATTTCTTTTGTTGTGCTGGTGGCCATGAACATTTTAATCTGTAGGAGTGGTGAAATCTGGGGCATGTTTCTTGTAAAAGTCTTGTAAGTGATGTGAGACTTTGCAAAATGAAAAAGCAAGAAAATGATCCTGCTTTTGTGCCACGTCTTGGTAAGCCAATATATAATTTTTTCCTAGCTGAATACTATCTAAAGACTTCAAAATAATAACCCTCTTTTTTCTTTGTAGAAATAAAATGATCACTCAAGGAAAAAAAAATTCTCTTAAACTCCCAAGGTGCTTTCCAACAATTGATTGTTTGGTTAAGCAGTTTTGAGATGGAAAACAGTGCAAACAAGCTTTGAATAAGATGTTTAAGTATTTATCTCTTGTGTCTTTTGCATTTACATCAGGCTCAATCAAAGGTTTCTCTTTCTCTCCCCTTATTAAGTCTAAAGCTTAGTAAAAATAAAAAGGATTAATTACAGTATCTACTTTCATTTACTATGGCATTCAATGATTCTTTTATTTTTCAATGAATTATGCTTGATAATGAATTATCCAGATAAATCTGGACCTCAATTATTTTTTTCAAAAGCTTATATAACTCTACTAATTATGAATTTACTTTTACAGAAAAGAATATTGAAACTACAATTCTGATGTAATTATTTTAAATTATGAATTTCTCAACTGCTGGAAATTCATTTAAATATTATAATGAATACTATACTAAAAAAATACTTAGTAGTAATCTTTCATTTGATTTAGTAGCAGTTATTCCTTAGACGTAGATTTACACATCAAGTATCAGCATTTATGAATGTTAACTATTCTTACTAAAAATAATTTTAAATGTTTGTCTTTTAAGATTTTTCAAACTGCTGGTGAATTTTTTTGTTTATAAAAGATGCATGAGTTTCATTCAGAAATCTTTTGCCACTGAGCGCTTCCAAACTACTGGTTTGTAAAATTAGCATAGCTTAAAATGACTACTTTTGCTGGATATACTCAAGAAGACCCCTAAATCTGAAATAAAAGAAGAGAAATGAATGAATTTATTTTGTAATATTGTTTGTGCTGACCATCTTGCACATATTGTTACCTGTGTTGGAATAAAAATTACTCTGATAGATCTATATAATCACACTCCCTTTATCATATTTTTTTTTTCTTCAGATATAGTATTTGATTTGCTATTTCACTTTAACACAAGTCAGTTATTCTTAGAAAATTCAATTAATATAATTATTGTTTTTATTTTTTGAAATGTGAATATGAACCCAGTATTTATGAAAGGGCACCCAGTTTCTTTCTACTTTGTCATAGTTAGTTGTCTACTGTTAAGAACATACTTTGTGTTTGTCTTTAATTTCTGATTTTAATGAAAGTTTGAATTAAAGTGTATTTAGTAAGAAAGCGTAATGTGTGTGATAAAAAGAGGCAATGAAGGACAGTGTTCTTAACACAAATTGGAAGACTGGAAATTATGGGTTCCTTATTGTGGAATTTGGTTTGTTGTCTGTCTGTAAAGTTTTGATCTCTTTTGCCATATATTTTCATTTAAGTGTAGTTCTGTAAGTACCATCATTTAGCTTAAATGTATATGGTGTTTACTCCATAATGATTTATCTTAACACTTTTTTCTCCTTCCTTTGGTTTGTTTACTGTTCTGAGATACTGTTTTTCATATTACGTCTCTTTGGATTGTGAATTTTGTCTTTCTGCAGTTTAAATTTCTTTTGTGGCTTTTGGTATGGATGGTATAATTCAGAAAGCAGCGACTCCATTAACATAAAAGTAAAGAACTGTTGCTGGATTCTCTCCAGCAGTTCCTTCTGTCTTTTATACTGTGATGCCCAGAACTGGGTCCAGTACTCCAGGTGTCACCTCATCAGTATTGAATAGATGGGAAGGATCACTTCCCTTGACCTGCTGGCAAGACTTCTCCTAAAGCAGCCCAGGAGATTCTTGGTAGTCTTTGACACAGGAGCATATCACTGGTTCATGTTCAAGTTGGTGTCCACCAGGACCTCCAGGTCTTTTTCTTCCAAGCTGCTTTTTACCTGGTCAGCCCCCAGCCTGTACTGATGCCAGGGGTTATTCCTCTCCAGATGCAGGACTTTGCACTTCCCTTTGCTGAACTTCATGAGATTCCTATCAAGTAATCCAACCTATCAATATCCCTCTGGAGGGCAGCAAAACCCTCTGCTATACCAACTCGCAGTTTTGTCTCATTAGCAAATTTGCTGAGGGTCCACACTGTCCCATGATCCAAAGTATCAATAAAGATATTAAGCAGGATTGGATCCAGTATTGATCCCTGGGGTACACCTCTAGTTACTGGCCTCCAACTAGACTTTGAGTCACTGATCTCTACCCTCTATGTCTGGCTGTTCAACCAGTTTTCAGTCTTTCTCAATTGTCATTGATTATAGAATCCTCTAACAGTGTGGTTCTCCTTTTATTATAATGAAGTTCTTCTGTTTAAATCGCCAAAAATCATTGCATTTTACTATTGCTTTTCTTAGACTTTTTTTTTTTTTCCTTTCACATATGTTTTGGAGCAGGGTATTACTGTGAGTTCATGGAGTTCGTATAGTCATGTTTTGGCAATGTGTTTAATTGCACTGTATTATTAGAAATGCATTCCACATACCTAGACAATAAATAGCATGTACTTGACCACTAATTGTAACTGATTTAAAATGTATATTTAAACTCCTAAACTAATAACTGTTCATAACAATTGCAGCGACACCTCTCCAGTCCACTGCACTCCTGTCTCTCCAAGAAAAAGAGAAAAAAACAACAACCCCCCCCTATCCAATTTCCAGTGCATTAGTAATAGAAAATACTGAAAGTGTCCCCAGGAAGTGTTTAGTAAAACAGTTGTCTCTGCAATATGCTATCTGACATGAAGAGGGGAAAAAATGCATGACCAAGCACAGTTCTCTCTTTAAAACATACAGATAGAATTGTTATCTTAAAAAGACCTTTATTGCAGTTGTCACAGAGAGCAGTCTATTGCTATATTGTTAGCAAGAAAAAATAGTAGAAAATTAAGATAGTGAAATTACTATTAAAAGATCTTTGAAAGTATTCAAGCCGAAAAATCATTAATTCAATACTTCATGCTCCAAAATTCTCATAAAATTTACATCTGCTTCAGCAAAAGAAGGGAATTTGATTCTTGTCATGCAATTTTTCTGTTATTTTTAGCAGTGTTTTTTTATGCTTTTTTAATACATCTGGAAGCACCAAGAATGTAGGTTTCATTTTGCATATATTTTTAATGGTAAACCAAACTGTAGTGAGGTTTACTGAAGGTGGTAACCAAGCTAACCAAGATATTGCCATCAGTGGCAGCTTGCAGAGTAGTATGCAAGGATAAGGGCATGATATTCCCAGTACAGCATACCTTCTAGCATAAAGGCACAGCATAAAGTACTGGGGAACGGTGGAGACAGAATATTGAGAGGTGGGAAAAAGGACGCCTGTCCACGCAGTGCACTTGCCAGTTTACCAGCAATACTCTTTGATATAGAGTTTGGAAGATCCCCTAGGGTGTTTCTCAGTTGTCCTAATGACATAGTTTGACAGAGTAGCAGAGATCTGTAGGTACTTGGCAAGAAATCTGCTGGACCCTTAACTGACTTCTCTGCCTCATCCACCAGCTCTCTATAACTTTTGAATTACCATTCAATGTAATGCAGTCAATTACCATTACTGTAATGCAGTCTACACATATTTTTTTCTAACTAGCTTAGCTGACTGAAACAAGATTTGTAAAATACACTGACAGAGCAGAATAAAGCACACCACGATCTTCATATATTTCTTTGGGGGAAAGCAGTTATGATAATTTTTTTATTTGGTATACATCTGTATTCCACTGCATTTAGAAACAAAAATATTCTACCATTTATCTTAGTTTTTTTCAATAATTAATACTGTCTTTAATGCTATCTTGTAAAAACCCAAATGTATTCAGGCTTTTTTAAGAAAATGTTAAAGATCATTTCCTTTTTCATCTGCAAATGATTCTCTTGTTTTAACCCAGAACCTCATCTAACTAGGTTAGCTGCGGTGCCAAATACAAGTAATGATAAATTTGGCAATTATCTGACATGTTCAAGGGAAAAAGGAACCATTTTTATTTTTGCATGTTTGATTGCCTACAGGAATATGTTCCCTTAGGGTACAAAGGACTACACAGGGTTATCTCTGTCTCTTCCTGTAGTTTTATCATGGTACATTGATTAGAGTACTATTCATGACTTTTCCCTCTTTGGAACACAGGAAACAGCATTCAGTGGTCCAGAAAAGTCTCACGTCAATGTTTCTTTGTGCTTGTTTATGAATCTGACTGTATATCTATCTTGTTTCATTAGATTGTTCTCTTACATATCCAGCTGACCTGGAAGGCAGCAGCCAACATAAACAAGTTGACTCCATCCCAGCTGCCAAACCATGACCTTTTTAATAGAATGTAGTAAACAAAACTTGCAGTAACTATAGAGCAATCTGGAAAAGCAAAACAAAACACTCAAGAAAATAGTTGCTGCATTCATCACAACAACTGAATAATTATTCTCATCCATCTTTCTCATTTTACCCTGTGTCCGATCTCCGCTACAATATAGACACATTGGTTGCTTTTTATGTGAGATGTAGGCTGTTTGCCAGGATCAAGTCTTCTTTTCAGGTGCTCTGATGTCACAGCTCAAGATATTGAAGACATATTTTACAGTTTTACTTAAACTATGTGTTCTTAAAGAAGACTAATTTCTAAAAAGGGCTAGCTGTTCATCAGCAGTTAAGTCAGCTCCAGGAAATCTCAGTTTGAAAGCCGTGGTTCATGGATTATTGCAATATATGTTGTAATTAACAAAGTCTTATGATACAAAACTATTCCATGATTGTTGTATTCTCTTTCATTTCAACTGGCTGTCTCACAGATACTTACAGTAGAAAATATATGGTAGTATATATTCAAGCATAAAAAAATTCTAGTTAGTGTCTGTTTCTGTAAAGGTTATCTTCTTATAAAGTTGCTTCTTTTTATCAAGTTATGTATATGTACGCATTTATATACATACACAGAAATACTTATCCAAAGATACACACTCTATATACTATGCAATCTGTCTGCTTCGGTGGCTAGAGATACATAGCTATGGTGGAATTGTGCTCTGCTCAAAGGTAGCAGGTAACATGGGCCATTTCTTTTTCCCTAAGGAAAGAGAAATCAACATTATTTGGAATTTATATATGCTGCTCTGCTCTCCTGTAATAGTGCCCGTTCAATAGCATGAAAGTAAAATTATTTTCAGGAATTTTGGCTCAAAACTGGTATCCACTTCCTATAGTTCAACTTTTCCTGAATAATTATTTTTAATCAGAGAAGGCAAAGAAAAAAACTCTTCGGCTACTTGTTCAGCTCAGTATCCAATAAATTCTGTTTCAACCACAGCTTTACTTAGCAAGCCTAACAATATTTTGCACCTTGCCAAGATAGCATTTATCTACATTGAAGGGAAAAAAGAAACTCAAAGGCCAGTAGAGAACAACTTTATATAGTGATTCTTGTCAAACCAGTACTATGTACACTGGAAGCGTGTCACTTGCTAGAATGCCTGTCACAAATGTCTCAATACATGTCTTTACGTACTGCCTACTAAACCATTCTTTCTCCCTCTGACGGTTGATCTCTGAAATACTTCTGTCTCTCTTCTGAGCTGTTTCTGTTTCTATGTGCTTACGTTATAGGTTCCTGCAGACTTTCTTAGATTGATTGTTGCACTTAATTTCAGGAAGGCTTTAATTCTTGTGAGATGGCCTCACTTTTCAGTCACTCCCAGTTACAGTCATTTAATCATTCACCTCAGTGCAAACAGTCCATCAGGTCTTTAACAACAGAACAATGACACAAAAAAATGGAAATCCATATTATGAAAGAGGTCCTAAATCAACCCTTACTGATTAATTCCCCCTTTATTCACAAAGCCTAACTCATCCTGACTGAATCAATCAAAAAGCTATTACCTTCATACTTGCAAGTGTTACTTTCAAAATCAATAAAAACTGAGTTCATTTTTAAGATGCAATATATTACCAAAATAAAAGTTCCCATTTACTTGGGCTAGAGATTTATCAAAAACTGTGTAGTTGGAAAACTCCTGGATTTTCGTCCTGCACATTTTTTAGTGTTTTGAAATTTTCAACTTTGTCCATTTTTTTTGTTTCATTTACCTCAATAGCTAGTTTTGTGAATGCATTTTTTCTGCTTCTATACATGAAAGAGTTTTCTTTGTGATCAATGATTTCAAAGAAATTCTTTCTGCCCCACATACTATTTTTTAAATTTTTTTATTTTTTTTTTTAACAAGACCACAGTAAATGCTTACAGAGAGTGGAAGCCAGGACAGGTAGCTTGGGAGGAATTTAAAGAAATTGTCTGAGCAGCAAAGGAACAGGTTAGGAAAGCTAAACCCGGATAGAGTTAAATCTGGCGAGGAGATTTCAAGGGCAATGAGAAAAGCTTCTACAGGTACATCGGTGATAAAAGGAAGACTAGGGAAAATGTAGGCCCTCTCCAGAAGGAAATGGAAGACCTGGTCACTCAGGATATGGAGATGGCTGATGTACTCAACTTTTTTGCCTCAATCTTCACCAGCGAGTGCTCTAGCCACACTGCCCAAGTCACAGAAGGAAAAAGTAATAGACTAGGAAAATGAAGGACTTCCCACTGTAGGAGAAGATCAGACCACCTAAGGAACCTGGAAGTTCACAAACCCATGGGACCTGATGAGATACATCCATGGATCCTGAGGAAACTGGTGGATAAAGTTACTAAGCTACTATTCATCATATTTGAGAAGTCATGGCAGTCTGGTGAAGTTCCCACTGACTGAAAATAGAGCTACATAACCCTCATTTTTATAAAGGGAAAAAAGAAGACCTGGGGAACTACAGCCCAGTCAATCTCACCTCTGTGCCCAGCAAGATCACGGAGCAGATCCTCCTGGAACCTCTGCTAAGGCATATGGAAAATAAGGGTGTGATTGGTGACAGCTGGCATGTCTTCACTAAGGACAAATCAAGCCTGACAAATTTGGTGGTCTTCTATGATGGGGTTACAACACTGGTGGATAAGGGAAGAGCAGCTGACATCATCTACCTGGACCTGTGCAAAGCATTTGACAATGTCCTGCATGACATCCTTGTCTCTAAACTGCAGAGGTATAGATTTGATGGATGAACTACTTGGTGGATAAGGACCTCAATGGTGGCACTCAAAGAGTTGTGATCAACAGCTCAATGTCCAAGTGGAGACCAGAGATTCTCTACAGCAGCAGAGATCAGTTCAAAGATAATCACAGGTGTGCTAGTGTTGATAAAAGGGAAAAGCATTGCCTCTTGTCAGTCCAAGTGTCACAGCTGCAGAAAACAGTACTGGGGGGTTGGGGGATTTACTAGGTGACCTTTAATG
The DNA here is from genome assembly GCF_001431845.1 of Calidris pugnax. Lineage (NCBI taxonomy): Eukaryota > Metazoa > Chordata > Aves > Charadriiformes > Scolopacidae > Calidris > Calidris pugnax. Next base: position 1,461,928 of record NW_015090999.1, on the reverse strand, counting down.
GTCCCTTCCAACCCAAGCTATTCTATGATTTTTGGATGATACTGTGTGAGCTCAAACTTAATATTAACACCACATAATACACATGGCAACAGTCATCGTAAATGCTATTGCCATGAAAACAGGTTGTTATCAACTACAAAACATAAAGCATTAAGGAAATAGGCTTTGTCATCAGTGATCATAAGACCATTTCTTAGAAGATGCACAATACTCACTTAGAATGTGCAATACTCTTTGAATATGTACAAAACTGTGATGTCTAAAACAAAACAGGTACCACAGTAGCACAAAACACTGCAGAAAGGAAATGCAGCAGTATTTCAGTGGTATGCAGTTAACTGCTGAGAGAAAAAAGCTGATATCCATAGACTTTCTGGCCTGAAAAGTGATATATCCTTTTAGACCGTACTGAATGTTTCCTATTTGAAACAGAATTTGAGTCTCAGCCCTGAGAAATCCTCCGAGTCAGTGGCCTGGGTACAGCAATACAGAGCAAGTTGTTTGCTGCAGGCATCATCATAATGTGTTGTCCTTGTCAGTTGGTACAATAAGCAGTGCATTCTGCAGGCACAAGAATTATCAGTCTGGAAAACAATCTGTTGCTCTGAAATCCTATAAACAGAAGTCTATGAGGGCTGTTTGTAGCCTAAAGAACTCATCTGCCTAGCCTTTTGCTCTCTGTAAGTTAGGAAATTGTAGAAAACAGCAGCATAGTATGGTGCATTAAACTCCTTTTCACTCCTGTAATGTGCATGTGAAATCTATGTGGATAACATAAACCATATTTGAAACTGTACCATATTTTTTCAGGGTGCAAATTTTGCTCAGCAAAACCCTGATGTTGTCTTGAGGGAGTCAGCCAGCCAGTGGCTGAAGAATCAGAACCAAAGAAGTATATAATTTGCATGATGCCTCAGCAAAACTGTTCAGTGGATTAAAGAAAGTGTGAGAAATGAACTGTGCTATGCAATTTTTAATTTTAGTTTAGTTTTTTTTTCAAAACATAATACAAGCAAATGCAAATATGTCCTGGAAGATTTTTTAGATTTTGGTTGGGTTTGTTAAATGTCCTAGGTTCTCTCCAGAAAAAGAAATATTACACTGCTCTGTATTTAACTTTAATTTTTAATATATTTAAAAAAAAACAACAAACAAAACAACAAAAAAGCCTGATAAATATGCTGATTCTAAATTCATTCTAAAATAAGCACATCATTAAAAAAATCATTCATAGAAGAAAACTTGTTAAGATTCGTTACTTGTATAACAAATCATAACTTTGATAGTGATATGATTGAATAGACATTTATGTATCTCTTTACAAGGCAGGTTAGTTACTACTTTACAAAAATATTTTTCAATTTATGTCTTTGTAACCAAACCAATCTTGATATACTTTATTAAACAGATGGTGAAGTCTCATTTAAATTTACTTTAATGCATCCATTTCTTTAAATGACTTTACAAGACCTTATGTCCTACAAGTAAGATTATCTTATTTGCTGGCTTAAAACCAGCATACTTGCCAGTTCCTTAATGCTCATAAATTTTCCTGTCTTTTGCCCTTCTTAACCCTTGTCTGTTTTTGATGGGCCTCATCTTTAAAAGCAGACAGATGAAAGTTTGGGGGAAGATCTAGACGTTCTGCTGTCAAGGACACATGCTAAGTTGTTCTCAAAGTTAATTATCTCCATCCCTGTAGGTCATACTTTGTAGAGAAAATGAAGATACCTCTTTCTCTTTCCTACCCTGCAGCTGGTGATAATTGTAGGAAGTGCTGTTCTGATAGTGGGACATTGATGAGGCACCTCTGCTTCCTCTTTTCCCTGGGCCTTTTTTGTCTCAGGGACTAGTTCAGCTTGATCTATAGATTACCACACTGCACTGACATAAACAGCTGTAGGAGAAAAAAAACCTCAAACAACAAATAATGAACTGGATCTGTAAAATACTTATACAGAGAGCCCAAAACCAATCCTGTTACCTATAATTTCTTAAACACAATATATACACCATAGTTTTTCATGGATGATAATGTTTTGATTAGAAGCTTCTCTTCTTGTAACTTGCTTGGCACTTCAATTGACGAAATCATTAAAAGTAATCATTGTCCATATCTAGTGTTACCTGACATCTGATTAATGTATAAATCTGCTCATAGATACATACACTGGCCCACAATCCAGGCCATGCAAAGCACAAAACAAATTTTGTGGGGACTAAAGACTTTTACTGATAGAAGTGCTGTAAGCTGGTTTTAGATAAAAAGGTTTCTTTCCTTTCTCTTCTACCTGTTGATGGGATGTATATTTACGGTGAAGCGTGATGTGTCCTGAGCCTGACACCCCAGTAGGCGGTGCTGCCATACAACAAGACCTGGACAGGCTGGAGAGTTGAGCTGAGAGAAACCTAATGAAATTTAACAAGGCCAAATGTAGGGTGCTGCACCTGGGGAGGAATAACCCCATGCACCGGTACAGGCTGGGGGCTGTCCTGCTGGAGAGCAGCTCTGAGGAAAAAGACCTAGGAGTCCTGGTGGACAATAGGATGACCATGAGCCAGCAATGTGCTCTTGTGGCCAAGAAGGCAAATGGCATTCTGGGGTGCATCAAGAAGAGCGTGGCCAGCAGGTTGAGGGAGGTCATCCTGCCTCTCTACTCTGCCCTGGTGAGGCCCCATCTGGAGTACTGTGTCCAGTTCTGGGTTCCCCAGTTCAAGAAGGACAGGGAACTGCTGGAGAGGGTACAGCAGAGGACCACAAAGATGATTAAGGACCTAGAGCATCTCTCTTATGAGGAAAGGCAGAGGGACTTGGGTCTTTTCAGTCTTGAGAAGAGAAGACTTATAAGGAATCTAATTAATGCTTACAAATACGTAAAGGGAGGGTGTCTGGAGAATGGGGCTGGTCTTTTTTCAGTGGTGCCAAGAGACAAGAGGAAATGGGCACAAACATGAGTATAAGAAGTTCCACCTAAATGTGAGGAGGAACTTCTGTACTGTGAGAGTGGTAGAGCACTGGAACAGGCTGGCCAGAGAGATGGTGGAATCTCCTTCTCTGGAGACATTCAAAACCCAGCTGGACAAGTTCCTGTGCAACGTGCTCTAGATAAACCCGCTCTGGCGGGGGGGTTGAACTAGATGATCTCCAGAGGTCCCTTCCAATCCCATATGATTCTATGATTTTTCCCAGGGCCGCTCACCCCTCATCAACTTCCTGTTTTTCTTTCCTGACCCTCCTCAGTTCCTCTTTCTGACTTAAAGAATCTCATGGTTTTAACCTCATTCCATAAAATATTTTACTGTCTTACTCAGCATTTATTTTAATGGATTTCTACCCTTCTGTGTATGCCATTGGTATGCAGGCCTGGGACTGTAACAACTCAGCTTGAACACAGAAATGTTGCTTCCCAGTCAGTCGTGACTATAACAGAAAGAACTAGTTTTAAATATCTGAATTAAGGTCTTACTATTAGCTGGTAGCTATTCACACAGGTAAGTAAGAGAGAAAGTGTATTATAGCCTGTATTATAGCCTCTGTGAAAACTTTTGCTTCAGAGGCAGTGATAGCGCAAATAAAGTTTGCCTTGGTTGTGGTGGAAATGCAAATGAATGACTATGATAAAGTCACAGTAATAAGGTTGAAAGAGGTTATAAAGTTCTTATTCCCTTACTTTAAACTCTAATTTCTTTCTTAACTTTACTGCTTTGCTCTGACTCTGGCTTGCGACAGAACTGTTTGCTCAGGTCTGTGCTAAATTTGTTCTATTTGAGCTTTAATGTCAAAGCACAAAGGTCTTTGCGCACAAAATATTGCAGCACAATATGTCAATAAATAAAAGAACTCTACTTTTTAGAGAGAATATGCTAATATGCTGATATTCTATATCAGACCTTTATTGCAGTAAGGCTACTGTTCATAACACTAGCCATCGTTACTTTATTTCTTCATCCCTTGATTTAACAACCTTGTAATATGCAGAGGTGTAACAATCTGCTTTCCACGTGAGTCTCATACTGACTTTGAATAGTTAGATATCATCATAACCCTAGAGTTTGACATTCAATAGTGTCATGGAAACACTTCAGGAAGTGCTTTTATTTATTATGATAATTTGATCTATTCCGTCTGTTCTTCTCCACGTTCCATTTGACTGCTGCTATCCTCTGTCTTATCCTTTACTAGACGTCCTTCTCTAAACCTCTGCACCTCTGTGCCACAGTTCAACACTTTGTATCTAGTACATACTTTATTGTAGCTGTCAGCTTTTCCTCATTCTTCTATTTAATAACTCCTTTACAACCTTTTCGAAGCCTTGTTTGAAGTGCTAGCCCATCTGGTTCCCTTACAGTTCAGCTGCAGTTAGTCCCTCCTGTAACAGCTCCCTTCATTTCTGAAGTGTCTCCTCTTCTTGATTAATGTGAATGTTTTTGACTTGCACTCTTTCTTCAATTGTAGATTAAAGCCTTTGCCTCTGTACTTCTATTTTTAGCCCTTTGTGTGATGCTGAAAGTATGTCAGTAAATGCTACTGTGGAGGGCTTGGTCTTCAGATTTCTTCCAAACTGCTTAAATATTGTAATGTTGTCTCCAGAGCCTTTTTAAAAAAAAAAATATATATATAAAAAAAATCTACATGTGCCTATAATACTCATTCCTCTCCAGCAATGATGGATACTAAATGCAGTTCATTGGGAACCCTACTCACTCTTGCTGGAGGTCTGTCTAAAGGTGTGAATGGCTTAATGTACTTCTGTGTCTGATTGATTCAATTGACTTCTCTTTATGTGACTAGCCACTGAGTTTAAAGACAGAGCATGTTTTTGCTGAAATCTGTATGCCCAGTTCTTGGACTCTGGGAGTGCTCAAGCACTTCAAGAAAGTAAGAAGGTAGGTTCTTTTCCTGCCTTTAAATTTCTGGCAACTTATTAGAGAAGGATCAATCTGAAAAGCTAGCTTTCTGTCATGTATCCTCTTTATTTAAAATGTTCTGCTTTCCTTGAAAGTCCTTTAATGTTTTTAACTCTGTTACGGTCAAGGAGACATAAAGCTTGTGATCAGGAAGACATATGGCTCATACTGTACAAGGCTGGTGAAAGGCTTAAGCAGGCATTGGAGTCATGTGGGAATTTCAGGAATGTTTCTTATTTTCTCAACCGTTACTATTAGGAAATGGGCCACTACAGCTAGGAGTCAAATGAGCAGTCAATGTCTCCTGGAATCCTTGATATATTTGCAGTAAAGAATATGCATTTACTGAACATTGTAAAAGGACTACCAGATAAGCCAGAATATGAACTGCAAAGCACTTAAGATTCTTTTGGAGACAGTCCACATTTTTTTTCATGCACAGAATTCCATGAATTTAGTCAAAAGGACTAAGATCAGAAGGAATTTATGGTGTTCAAGTCTATTAAACATCTCCGATTAGATGTTCAAGAGCTACAGGCTCTAGTTGGAAAAATACTAAGAATGTCCAGTCACGATATTTTAATTCCAGTATAATACTGCAAAAAAAAATAAAAATAGCATAGTTTATCTAGATATCACTGAAATACTAAAAAAAGATAATCACTGGTGAAAGCCTTGATTGCCAAGGATCACTTAGTTACTACATATAATATTAGGATTGCATTTGCTATTGCTTATATTGCTTATACTGGCATTCTGATCAGGTCCTTCAAGAAAACACCCATTATGTTTCTTTGCTTTTCTTTCGTCCCTTTTAAGGAAGTCTTGCTTGAGGAAGTTGCTAAGATTGAAGTGTAAAGATAGGGTTTAGCTGGTGAAGTGCAGACATCTCCATTTGGATAGTTTTCAGATCATACTTTTGTAATGTTGGAGGGACAACACAGCAGGGCATAAGCAATCCAGGAGGTTCCTGGAATGTGTTTATAATAACTTCCTTCTCCAAGTGACAGAACCAACAAGGAGAGCTGCTATGCTGGACCTTGATCTCATAAACAAGGAGGGGCTGGTGGGGAAAGGGAAGCTCAAGGGCAGCCTTGGTTGCAGTGACCATGAAATGATTGATTTCGAGATCCTTAGGGCAACAAGGAGGGCGCAGAGCAAGTTCGCTATCCTGGACTTCAGAAGGGCAGACTCTGGGTTCTTGACACATCTGCTTGGCAGAGTAGTGTGGGATGAAGCCCTGAAGGGAAGAAAGCCCCAAGAATACTGGTTAATATTCAAAGATCACCCCCTCCAAACTCAGGAGCAATGCATCCCAACAAAGAGGAAGTTGGGCAAAAATGCCTGGCCTCCTGCATGGATGAACAAGGAGCTCCTGGACAAAGTCAAACAGAAAAAGGAAACCTACAGAGGGTGGAAGCCAGGACAGGTAGCCTGGGAGGAATACAGAGAAATTGTCTGAACAGGCAGGGATCAGGTTAGGAAAGCTAAAGCCCAGATAGAGTTAAATCTGGCCAGGGCACATCAAGGACAGTAAGAAAAGCTTCTACAAGTACATCAGTGATAAAAGGAAGACTAGGGAAAATGTAGGCCCTCTCCAGAAGAAAATGGGAGACCGGGTCACCTGGATCATCTCTTGCATGACTGTAGTTAAACTCTGTAGGAGTTACAGACAGACATTTGTATTTTTGGTGTCAAGAATTATGTAAAACTAAACCTAGCATAATAGTTAATTTGGTTTATGTATCCTGAGGGAATACATGTGAAGAGATCACCTCAAAAACTTTACTTGTCAGAAAATTATTTTACTACACATCAGTGCAAAAATTTGTATATTCCTATATAGGAAGGCATCTCTTCAGTTAGAAGCATTTGGGCAACAGAATTTATATCAAGAAATGATGGTGTATGAAAAGCTAACAAATAATAAAAATGACAGCTTTATGGAATTCTGAGAAAGTTTTTATTGGAATGTTTTAGAAAGAGAAAAAGCATTGGTTTTAAATGACACTTTTATTTGAAAAAATTGTTTTAATGTCATCTACTTTTCACTGCCTTCTTCTGTTTCCTTTTTCATTCAGTTTCTAATTTTCCCTAATATTGCTTTTCAACATGAAGGAAAAAAAACCTCGAGAAATAAATGATTGAACAGAAACAAAAATCTATTTAATATTTTTCTTGAAAAAAAAGTGAAAATATTAACAATTGGAAAATATGAACAAATAAGAGGCTATGGACATTTAAATTCTATTTTTTATTTTATTTGATGTTTGTATAAAAGTTTCTCTTAAAAACTTCCCGTCCCCCCAGCCATTCTTTTGATTTTTGATTCCATATTCAGTTTTAAAAAGACATAATTGAAGATTTTTAATTTTGACGAATTGGCATATTTAGCCTCATCTTATAATAAATTACATGCCAGTGCAATTACCTCTTTTGTGTGTTTTGGTTATTATTTTCAAATAGCAGTAGCCTGTATTTTCTTGAACATTCCAGAATTTTCAGTTGAAGACCATGTGAAAAAAAAGCTTTCTATGACTTTTGTGGGAAAGATGTCAAACAGTTGTATTCTTCTTCTGTTGTTTTTATTTTTTCTTTTTTTAAGTAATATTCACAAAAAAGCTATTATTGCTCTCCATTGGGATATTTTATTTGATGCTGAGACTTTGCTAGTGTTGTGTATGAAATTCACAGAACGTGCTGTCAGGATATTTTCTAGTGCTTTTGAAATTCTGATTTTTAGTTTTCTTTTATCTGCTGTGAGTTATGAATCTTTTCAGTTTGTTCATGGCTTAATTATCTGTCCTTTGTGTTCTGCCAATTTGCCTGTCTACTCAATTCAGATTCAAGTTCTTCTGAACTGTCTAGCCTGCATGTCAGACCCTTAACCATACTCTCTAGGTCCCTTGAATGTTTACCTGTCTCCTTATGCCCCATATAAAATTTTCCATCTTAAACTTTTCCTCAGCCTAATGTGAGAACTGATAGCATTACTCCCAGTGGTACCTCTTCATCCTCTCCTGAAAATGCTATTCCTCATCCCCTGCACTCCAGTTGTCACCAGGTTCTCATCATCAGTAAATCCCATTACTCTTCATTCTTTCTCACTACAAACAGCCTTTTGTTGGAAGAGCATCAGCAGCAGGATGAAATGCAGCTTTTCTTATGCCAGCAGCTGGCAACTGCTACGGAGCACCCTCCTGGCTTAGATAACTTTGAAATTGTGGGCAATGGAAAAGTAAGGGGAAAGAAGTGTTTCTTAAGAACATAGAAAAAAATGTTTCTGGGCATAGAGGCCTGTAAAATAAATAAATAAATGAATAAATAAATAAATAAATAAAGTGGTGCAAGTGGAATATATTCTTTTTCATCTTTAGTGGTCTTAGACGTTATTGGTAGTAAAACCCCTCAAGCAATTTTCAGAAAACATTTTAGCATTTTTAACTGCTGACAATTCATGTCATACCAAAAAACCAGTCTTATTCAGTTGCTGTTGTTGCTACTAAGTAAGTTAATTTTGCTGTCCTTTGTCTAAATGAGCCTAAAAATATTCTGAGAAAATGGAAGAAGCCTGTTTTAAGAGGAGAATTCATGGAAGTGTGTAGATTTTGTGGATTCTGATTGCAGTAGTGAAATTTAGAGGATATGTCTTGTAATACTTTAAAAAGGGTTTTAGACAATTTTTCTGATTTAAAAAAAAAGTCTGTTTACAGGGACCAGGAAATTATTTTCATTACTGTATATTATTTCTATAATTTATAATTAAAAATCTCATTTGATTACTTTCAAGGATATAGTCTAGAAGAGATTCTGGTATTGTAGATCAACATGGAATGTCATCTGTAGAACCTGAGATCGTGTTCTTTACCTCTATAATTCTATATTTTACAGGAATGGGTGAAAAGCTTAATTTTATAAAATTATTTTTAATGCTTCTCAACTTCTTTCACTTTCCCCCTTCCTCTCTGTCTTCCTCTCTGTTTTGTTTGCTATTGTATTTAAAATAATGTTTCAAGAACTACAATAATTATTTTTGAGTCTTACCTTTATTGCTTTCTAACTTGTATGACTTCCATTATTCAGAGTGTGAATTACACAAGTTCCTTCAGGATACGAAAAAACTATATTGGCATTGTGTGTATTTCCAGAAGAAAAAAAAATTCATGAATAACTATCATTTCTTTGATACTGAAAGCAAACTTGTAGCCTGACCTCAAGCCATCGTGAGTCATTTTAATTGATTGCTGATACTTTCCCTGTAACAAAGGGAAAAAGGCACCTCTAGAGGCAATTCAGACTTGAGATGGTGTGAATCATACTCTACAATGTCTCACTTTTCTATTTGGGCATCCTAGAATGACTTCAGTCCAAACAGAGATATCTTTCTTAGATATAGGTGACCAAAGACACAGAATGTCATTCATTGTGGGCAACACCAAATTCTGTTTTCTTTTGTTCCTCTGGACCTTAGGTGGCTATCTTTCAAGAACAGACTGACCACTAAAGTCCTGTAGGTTTTTAAAACCTATTAGCAGCTCCTCAGACATGTAAACTTCATTAAAAAACCCTGATGAGCTGATTTCTTGGGAGCAATTTGAGAGTACTTAATTAACTCAGAATATGTTTTCTTGACACAAAGCCTTAGCAAAAATACCAGTCTTAATGATTCCCATTTGACAGACATATTTTTCCTTATTCTTGTTTGCAGGGTCTTTTGTATAGCTGGTTTGGGGTGGTTTGGAGGGACAAATAGGCAGCCGGAGATTGCTTTTACACAGCTCTGATTTCTATGCAGTATGGGACTCTAGTTAACTCAGGACTCCTGAGATAAGAAAACAATTTTTTAAAAATAATAATGTTCCATACTACATCCTGGGATTCCAGTGAATTAATTACAATGGAGAGGAAGAACAGGATTGAGACCATGTTAGATAATTTTTGCTAATAGGTTGGTTGTTACATTGCTTGCCCACAAAATATTAAACCTCAGTTCTAGGTGACTGTAAAGCTGGGAGAGGATGAACGCAAAAGTCATTCTATAAGAGCTTGGGATTCTGTAAATTGCAAATGGAATTGATAGAATGACTGAGTTTAAAAAAAAAAAATAAATATATTTTAACAATAAAAGTATAAAACAGCAATCCAGTAATGTGCTTATTTATTTAGAGTGGGACATGTAATCTGGTTTTCAAGAAAGAATACTTTAAGTATGGAAAAAGAGAAAATGTGTCCCTCCGCTAAGGTTTTTGTACAGTTTAAACCCTATTCATCCAAAAAGTTGTCACACAAATGGGCTCCTCTACGAGAAGGAATCTAACCATAGTCCTGTGTGCTTTTCCGCCAGTGACATCAGGTGGTCATTTCCCATGTTACTGAAGTGCTTTAATCACCTTACAAAGCTTTTTAACATTTTAAATTAACATACTGCCAAAAATGATAGAAGCCATTCATACACAAAAGCTCTGTAGCTAACGTTTTTCTTTTTCAAAGAGCAAACAGAAAAAATTAGGGATATGGAAGCAACTCTGCTGAGAAGTTAATGATTTTTAATACAAAGTGTTTCTGAATTGTAGAAACTGTCTCTTATTTAAATGTCAAGAAACAAGAGGAAAAAATGAAAAAACACAGTAGGGATCCAAATCAAAATAGGTAAATAAAAATGCAAAAGTCTATTGGGAAAAAGGGACCTGATGGAAGACTGTTAGTAGAAAGTTCAGGGATTACATGGAATTGCCAAAAATCAAGGTGACTTAAACTTGCAGAGAATAGTAAAACAAATAGTTACAAAGACCTTCAGCAAGACTAATAAAAGCCAGTTAGAGAGAACTGAGCTTTGGTACACCTATTTCCACTAGCACAGGTGATGTTGAGTAAGGAACATAACGGTGAGTGAATTATGGGAATGAGGTCATAGAAATAAAATGTAGATAATCAAGATCAAATGAAAAAAAATTAAGCATCATTTCAGACGTCTTTCTATGTAAAAGATGGATCACAACACCATGAATCAATTTAGGGAAAAATGGGGAGGAAAGGAGAAAACAGAAATTGTGCTAAGGGACAACATGACTTTATAGAAAGCGTATCATGATAGAGCAACATAACATCTTGTCAATATTCCAAACAAAAAATATGTAGAATCTTTGCTTGAAGGATTATTTCTGTGTGTGAGTAAAATGGTCACTAAAATGTTGTACGAGTTTGCCTTAGTTGAAAAATAAGGTTTATAGAGATTGTCATTAAGAAATTAACTTTTAAAAAAAGAAAAAGAAATCCGTGTCATCTTTGTTTAAGGAGCAGTTATTAGGCTGGAGGAAGATTACTAGGAGAGTTCCTGGAAGGTTGGCACTTCAGTCGGTATTAAATAATATTGTCTTAAAAAGGTGGTGTTTTACAAATTCAGAAATTGTATGATTTGGCAATGAGAAACAAGTTAGATCATATAGAGACACAGCTAAGTGATTTAAGGGCCTCAGTAAGAGAATGAGGATGAAAAATACAAATGTGAAATGTTAGCTTGTGCATAAGGGACAGCCTACCAGTTAGAATTAAGAAATTCTATGAGGTTGAAGCACATCAGCTGGAAGCAGCTGAGAAAGGTAGTACCTGGGTCTGGTAACTGATCAAAAGATGATTTTGAGCCGCCTATATTCCCCAGCAATTTAAATTTATAGAAGGCTTATTATCTTTGGCACAGCTAGGGATCCAGAGATAGATTCTTAGCATGCGTTCATCTTCCTCACGGTTATTTTCTTTTTAATATATAAATAAGATGACATACACATTCAGGGAAGGGTGGAACTTCACTGCCTTTTTTAAATCTACTTCAAGTTTAAATATTCTTTTAGAATTACAAACCATATAAAAATTCCATATGCTATTTCTTATAGCTTTCTATTTTTATACCTTATTTTATAAAAGCTTGAATATTATTATTATTAATAGAATGATATATATCAGTGTGGTTGGTGAAACTGTGGGTAAACATATTAACTGATTATTTGATGAACCCATTTGCCCTACAGAATTACTTTCAACATTTCCTAACTATATTTCAGGTTCTATGTTTAATTTTAGCATTTCATATTATTACAAGGAAGAAATGGTAGTGTAAATTTATATTTTCAGTTATTTCTGTTTTACTTAAATATTTAAATATTTCTAGTAAATCTATAAATATTAAACTGTTTTGTTCTATTTTCAAGTTGATTATGATTCCTGAAAATAAGACATTACAAATCTTTTATCTTCTTTTTCTACTATTAACAATGAAAAAAAGTTCATGTTCTTTTTTTTTTGAAATTCAGGAAATTATGATTGTGTTATTTTTGAGGAGCTTTTCATGCAACCAAGAAGATAATAATGGTTGGGACTTAGAGAAAAATCAATACTGCTTTAAAAATGACTGTAATAGCATCTTTCACATTCTGTTGAATGCTTTTGAGATGCTGTTGATGAACTGATTTTATTTCAGAGTTTATTGCCTTGACAGAATCAATAATCCTACTATTAGCAAATTCAGTAAAACTTAAAGGCTCGGATCATTCCTCAAACTTCACACACACCCCTAAAATATATAAAAAGTTTCTATTAAAATTGATCTCTTGAATAGGTGTGTAGATTTATTTTAACCACTTTCTGCTCTATTGATATTTCTATATGTAATTTCACAATTACGTAAGTAAAAAAAGTAGAATTGAACCTTAAGGAATTTCTTCTCCTTCTACTGAACTTTTCATAGGAAAGAATTGCAATCAGAAATGTCTCATAAAAGCTTTATGTGACCACTTCATTTCTTTTGTTGTGCTGGTGGCCATGAACATTTTAATCTGTAGGAGTGGTGAAATCTGGGGCATGTTTCTTGTAAAAGTCTTGTAAGTGATGTGAGACTTTGCAAAATGAAAAAGCAAGAAAATGATCCTGCTTTTGTGCCACGTCTTGGTAAGCCAATATATAATTTTTTCCTAGCTGAATACTATCTAAAGACTTCAAAATAATAACCCTCTTTTTTCTTTGTAGAAATAAAATGATCACTCAAGGAAAAAAAAATTCTCTTAAACTCCCAAGGTGCTTTCCAACAATTGATTGTTTGGTTAAGCAGTTTTGAGATGGAAAACAGTGCAAACAAGCTTTGAATAAGATGTTTAAGTATTTATCTCTTGTGTCTTTTGCATTTACATCAGGCTCAATCAAAGGTTTCTCTTTCTCTCCCCTTATTAAGTCTAAAGCTTAGTAAAAATAAAAAGGATTAATTACAGTATCTACTTTCATTTACTATGGCATTCAATGATTCTTTTATTTTTCAATGAATTATGCTTGATAATGAATTATCCAGATAAATCTGGACCTCAATTATTTTTTTCAAAAGCTTATATAACTCTACTAATTATGAATTTACTTTTACAGAAAAGAATATTGAAACTACAATTCTGATGTAATTATTTTAAATTATGAATTTCTCAACTGCTGGAAATTCATTTAAATATTATAATGAATACTATACTAAAAAAATACTTAGTAGTAATCTTTCATTTGATTTAGTAGCAGTTATTCCTTAGACGTAGATTTACACATCAAGTATCAGCATTTATGAATGTTAACTATTCTTACTAAAAATAATTTTAAATGTTTGTCTTTTAAGATTTTTCAAACTGCTGGTGAATTTTTTTGTTTATAAAAGATGCATGAGTTTCATTCAGAAATCTTTTGCCACTGAGCGCTTCCAAACTACTGGTTTGTAAAATTAGCATAGCTTAAAATGACTACTTTTGCTGGATATACTCAAGAAGACCCCTAAATCTGAAATAAAAGAAGAGAAATGAATGAATTTATTTTGTAATATTGTTTGTGCTGACCATCTTGCACATATTGTTACCTGTGTTGGAATAAAAATTACTCTGATAGATCTATATAATCACACTCCCTTTATCATATTTTTTTTTTCTTCAGATATAGTATTTGATTTGCTATTTCACTTTAACACAAGTCAGTTATTCTTAGAAAATTCAATTAATATAATTATTGTTTTTATTTTTTGAAATGTGAATATGAACCCAGTATTTATGAAAGGGCACCCAGTTTCTTTCTACTTTGTCATAGTTAGTTGTCTACTGTTAAGAACATACTTTGTGTTTGTCTTTAATTTCTGATTTTAATGAAAGTTTGAATTAAAGTGTATTTAGTAAGAAAGCGTAATGTGTGTGATAAAAAGAGGCAATGAAGGACAGTGTTCTTAACACAAATTGGAAGACTGGAAATTATGGGTTCCTTATTGTGGAATTTGGTTTGTTGTCTGTCTGTAAAGTTTTGATCTCTTTTGCCATATATTTTCATTTAAGTGTAGTTCTGTAAGTACCATCATTTAGCTTAAATGTATATGGTGTTTACTCCATAATGATTTATCTTAACACTTTTTTCTCCTTCCTTTGGTTTGTTTACTGTTCTGAGATACTGTTTTTCATATTACGTCTCTTTGGATTGTGAATTTTGTCTTTCTGCAGTTTAAATTTCTTTTGTGGCTTTTGGTATGGATGGTATAATTCAGAAAGCAGCGACTCCATTAACATAAAAGTAAAGAACTGTTGCTGGATTCTCTCCAGCAGTTCCTTCTGTCTTTTATACTGTGATGCCCAGAACTGGGTCCAGTACTCCAGGTGTCACCTCATCAGTATTGAATAGATGGGAAGGATCACTTCCCTTGACCTGCTGGCAAGACTTCTCCTAAAGCAGCCCAGGAGATTCTTGGTAGTCTTTGACACAGGAGCATATCACTGGTTCATGTTCAAGTTGGTGTCCACCAGGACCTCCAGGTCTTTTTCTTCCAAGCTGCTTTTTACCTGGTCAGCCCCCAGCCTGTACTGATGCCAGGGGTTATTCCTCTCCAGATGCAGGACTTTGCACTTCCCTTTGCTGAACTTCATGAGATTCCTATCAAGTAATCCAACCTATCAATATCCCTCTGGAGGGCAGCAAAACCCTCTGCTATACCAACTCGCAGTTTTGTCTCATTAGCAAATTTGCTGAGGGTCCACACTGTCCCATGATCCAAAGTATCAATAAAGATATTAAGCAGGATTGGATCCAGTATTGATCCCTGGGGTACACCTCTAGTTACTGGCCTCCAACTAGACTTTGAGTCACTGATCTCTACCCTCTATGTCTGGCTGTTCAACCAGTTTTCAGTCTTTCTCAATTGTCATTGATTATAGAATCCTCTAACAGTGTGGTTCTCCTTTTATTATAATGAAGTTCTTCTGTTTAAATCGCCAAAAATCATTGCATTTTACTATTGCTTTTCTTAGACTTTTTTTTTTTTTCCTTTCACATATGTTTTGGAGCAGGGTATTACTGTGAGTTCATGGAGTTCGTATAGTCATGTTTTGGCAATGTGTTTAATTGCACTGTATTATTAGAAATGCATTCCACATACCTAGACAATAAATAGCATGTACTTGACCACTAATTGTAACTGATTTAAAATGTATATTTAAACTCCTAAACTAATAACTGTTCATAACAATTGCAGCGACACCTCTCCAGTCCACTGCACTCCTGTCTCTCCAAGAAAAAGAGAAAAAAACAACAACCCCCCCCTATCCAATTTCCAGTGCATTAGTAATAGAAAATACTGAAAGTGTCCCCAGGAAGTGTTTAGTAAAACAGTTGTCTCTGCAATATGCTATCTGACATGAAGAGGGGAAAAAATGCATGACCAAGCACAGTTCTCTCTTTAAAACATACAGATAGAATTGTTATCTTAAAAAGACCTTTATTGCAGTTGTCACAGAGAGCAGTCTATTGCTATATTGTTAGCAAGAAAAAATAGTAGAAAATTAAGATAGTGAAATTACTATTAAAAGATCTTTGAAAGTATTCAAGCCGAAAAATCATTAATTCAATACTTCATGCTCCAAAATTCTCATAAAATTTACATCTGCTTCAGCAAAAGAAGGGAATTTGATTCTTGTCATGCAATTTTTCTGTTATTTTTAGCAGTGTTTTTTTATGCTTTTTTAATACATCTGGAAGCACCAAGAATGTAGGTTTCATTTTGCATATATTTTTAATGGTAAACCAAACTGTAGTGAGGTTTACTGAAGGTGGTAACCAAGCTAACCAAGATATTGCCATCAGTGGCAGCTTGCAGAGTAGTATGCAAGGATAAGGGCATGATATTCCCAGTACAGCATACCTTCTAGCATAAAGGCACAGCATAAAGTACTGGGGAACGGTGGAGACAGAATATTGAGAGGTGGGAAAAAGGACGCCTGTCCACGCAGTGCACTTGCCAGTTTACCAGCAATACTCTTTGATATAGAGTTTGGAAGATCCCCTAGGGTGTTTCTCAGTTGTCCTAATGACATAGTTTGACAGAGTAGCAGAGATCTGTAGGTACTTGGCAAGAAATCTGCTGGACCCTTAACTGACTTCTCTGCCTCATCCACCAGCTCTCTATAACTTTTGAATTACCATTCAATGTAATGCAGTCAATTACCATTACTGTAATGCAGTCTACACATATTTTTTTCTAACTAGCTTAGCTGACTGAAACAAGATTTGTAAAATACACTGACAGAGCAGAATAAAGCACACCACGATCTTCATATATTTCTTTGGGGGAAAGCAGTTATGATAATTTTTTTATTTGGTATACATCTGTATTCCACTGCATTTAGAAACAAAAATATTCTACCATTTATCTTAGTTTTTTTCAATAATTAATACTGTCTTTAATGCTATCTTGTAAAAACCCAAATGTATTCAGGCTTTTTTAAGAAAATGTTAAAGATCATTTCCTTTTTCATCTGCAAATGATTCTCTTGTTTTAACCCAGAACCTCATCTAACTAGGTTAGCTGCGGTGCCAAATACAAGTAATGATAAATTTGGCAATTATCTGACATGTTCAAGGGAAAAAGGAACCATTTTTATTTTTGCATGTTTGATTGCCTACAGGAATATGTTCCCTTAGGGTACAAAGGACTACACAGGGTTATCTCTGTCTCTTCCTGTAGTTTTATCATGGTACATTGATTAGAGTACTATTCATGACTTTTCCCTCTTTGGAACACAGGAAACAGCATTCAGTGGTCCAGAAAAGTCTCACGTCAATGTTTCTTTGTGCTTGTTTATGAATCTGACTGTATATCTATCTTGTTTCATTAGATTGTTCTCTTACATATCCAGCTGACCTGGAAGGCAGCAGCCAACATAAACAAGTTGACTCCATCCCAGCTGCCAAACCATGACCTTTTTAATAGAATGTAGTAAACAAAACTTGCAGTAACTATAGAGCAATCTGGAAAAGCAAAACAAAACACTCAAGAAAATAGTTGCTGCATTCATCACAACAACTGAATAATTATTCTCATCCATCTTTCTCATTTTACCCTGTGTCCGATCTCCGCTACAATATAGACACATTGGTTGCTTTTTATGTGAGATGTAGGCTGTTTGCCAGGATCAAGTCTTCTTTTCAGGTGCTCTGATGTCACAGCTCAAGATATTGAAGACATATTTTACAGTTTTACTTAAACTATGTGTTCTTAAAGAAGACTAATTTCTAAAAAGGGCTAGCTGTTCATCAGCAGTTAAGTCAGCTCCAGGAAATCTCAGTTTGAAAGCCATGGTTCATGGATTATTGCAATATATGTTGTAATTAACAAAGTCTTATGATACAAAACTATTCCATGATTGTTGTATTCTCTTTCATTTCAACTGGCTGTCTCACAGATACTTACAGTAGAAAATATATGGTAGTATATATTCAAGCATAAAAAAATTCTAGTTAGTGTCTGTTTCTGTAAAGGTTATCTTCTTATAAAGTTGCTTCTTTTTATCAAGTTATGTATATGTACGCATTTATATACATACACAGAAATACTTATCCAAAGATACACACTCTATATACTATGCAATCTGTCTGCTTCGGTGGCTAGAGATACATAGCTATGGTGGAATTGTGCTCTGCTCAAAGGTAGCAGGTAACATGGGCCATTTCTTTTTCCCTAAGGAAAGAGAAATCAACATTATTTGGAATTTATATATGCTGCTCTGCTCTCCTGTAATAGTGCCCGTTCAATAGCATGAAAGTAAAATTATTTTCAGGAATTTTGGCTCAAAACTGGTATCCACTTCCTATAGTTCAACTTTTCCTGAATAATTATTTTTAATCAGAGAAGGCAAAGAAAAAAACTCTTCGGCTACTTGTTCAGCTCAGTATCCAATAAATTCTGTTTCAACCACAGCTTTACTTAGCAAGCCTAACAATATTTTGCACCTTGCCAAGATAGCATTTATCTACATTGAAGGGAAAAAAGAAACTCAAAGGCCAGTAGAGAACAACTTTATATAGTGATTCTTGTCAAACCAGTACTATGTACACTGGAAGCGTGTCACTTGCTAGAATGCCTGTCACAAATGTCTCAATACATGTCTTTACGTACTGCCTACTAAACCATTCTTTCTCCCTCTGACGGTTGATCTCTGAAATACTTCTGTCTCTCTTCTGAGCTGTTTCTGTTTCTATGTGCTTACGTTATAGGTTCCTGCAGACTTTCTTAGATTGATTGTTGCACTTAATTTCAGGAAGGCTTTAATTCTTGTGAGATGGCCTCACTTTTCAGTCACTCCCAGTTACAGTCATTTAATCATTCACCTCAGTGCAAACAGTCCATCAGGTCTTTAACAACAGAACAATGACACAAAAAAATGGAAATCCATATTATGAAAGAGGTCCTAAATCAACCCTTACTGATTAATTCCCCCTTTATTCACAAAGCCTAACTCATCCTGACTGAATCAATCAAAAAGCTATTACCTTCATACTTGCAAGTGTTACTTTCAAAATCAATAAAAACTGAGTTCATTTTTAAGATGCAATATATTACCAAAATAAAAGTTCCCATTTACTTGGGCTAGAGATTTATCAAAAACTGTGTAGTTGGAAAACTCCTGGATTTTCGTCCTGCACATTTTTTAGTGTTTTGAAATTTTCAACTTTGTCCATTTTTTTTGTTTCATTTACCTCAATAGCTAGTTTTGTGAATGCATTTTTTCTGCTTCTATACATGAAAGAGTTTTATTTGTGATCAATGATTTCAAAGAAATTCTTTCTGCCCCACATACTATTTTTTAAATTTTTTTATTTTTTTTTTTAACAAGACCACAGTAAATGCTTACAGAGAGTGGAAGCCAGGACAGGTAGCTTGGGAGGAATTTAAAGAAATTGTCTGAGCAGCAAAGGAACAGGTTAGGAAAGCTAAACCCGGATAGAGTTAAATCTGGCGAGGAGATTTCAAGGGCAATGAGAAAAGCTTCTACAGGTACATCGGTGATAAAAGGAAGACTAGGGAAAATGTAGGCCCTCTCCAGAAGGAAATGGAAGACCTGGTCACTCAGGATATGGAGATGGCTGATGTACTCAACTTTTTTGCCTCAATCTTCACCAGCGAGTGCTCTAGCCACACTGCCCAAGTCACAGAAGGAAAAAGTAATAGACTAGGAAAATGAAGGACTTCCCACTGTAGGAGAAGATCAGACCACCTAAGGAACCTGGAAGTTCACAAACCCATGGGACCTGATGAGATACATCCATGGATCCTGAGGAAACTGGTGGATAAAGTTACTAAGCTACTATTCATCATATTTGAGAAGTCATGGCAGTCTGGTGAAGTTCCCACTGACTGAAAATAGAGCTACATAACCCTCATTTTTATAAAGGGAAAAAAGAAGACCTGGGGAACTACAGCCCAGTCAATCTCACCTCTGTGCCCAGCAAGATCACGGAGCAGATCCTCCTGGAACCTCTGCTAAGGCATATGGAAAATAAGGGTGTGATTGGTGACAGCTGGCATGTCTTCACTAAGGACAAATCAAGCCTGACAAATTTGGTGGTCTTCTATGATGGGGTTACAACACGCAGATCCTCCTGGAACCTCTGCTAAGGCATATGGAAAATAAGGGTGTGATTGGTGACAGCTGGCATGTCTTCACTAAGGACAAATCAAGCCTGACAAATTTGGTGGTCTTCTATGATGGGGTTACAACACTGGTGGATAAGGGAAGAGCAGCTGACATCATCTACCTGGACCTGTGCAAAGCATTTGACAATGTCCTGCATGACATCCTTGTCTCTAAACTGCAGAGGTATAGATTTGATGGATGAACTACTTGGTGGATAAGGACCTCAATGGTGGCACTCAAAGAGTTGTGATCAACAGCTCAATGTCCAAGTGGAGACCAGAGATGAGTGGTGTTTCTCAGGGGTCAGTACTGGGACCAGTGCTATTTACCGTCTTGGCAACACAGACAGTAGGATTAAATGCACCCTCAGCATTTTTTTTCTGATAACACCAAGCTCTGTAGCCAGGTTGACACACTGGAGACGAGGGATTTCATACAGAGGATTTGAGAGGTGGGGTCTGTGTGAACCTCATGAATTTCGACAAGGTGAAGTGCAAGGTCCTGCAGCTGGAATTGATATTCAGGAGCAAGAACTTCCTAGGGGTATGGCAGTCAGTGGTAGCTTTGGCTGCAGTCACCATGAAATCATAGATTCAGGATCCTGAAAGGAGTAAGGTAGGACAGGAGCAGAATACAACTTTGAACTTTAGTTGAACTGACTTTGTTTTATGCAGGAAACTCTTAGATTGGATCCCGTAGGAGGCAGCTCTTAAGGGAAAAGGAGGTCAGGAATGATAACAGGTTTTAGGACAGGATCCTTCTACCATGAACAGTTAATCTTGATACTCAGAAAAAATGAGTAGATACATCAGGAAACTGGCTAGGGTAAACTGGGAACTCATGAGAGCTCCAGTGCGGAAAGGCAGGTGGAAACGGAGACAAATGCCTAAGAGAAATTTACCTATATATGTTATTGGGACCCTATAGGGTGCAACCAAGAGTGTTGAGAAAGCTGGCTGATGTCTTTGCAAGGCTGCTCCCTATCATCTTTGGAATGATATGGAGATTTTGGTACCCAGTGACTGGAAAATAGAAAAGTCAAAAAGTCAAGGAACTTCACCAACTTCATCAACTTCACTTTGTTCCCTGGGAAAATCATGAAGTTATCTTACCAGGAGTAAATCATGCCTGACCAACCTGATTTCCTTCTGTGATAAAATGCCAGTATTTTCAGACAAAGGGGTAGATGTGGATGTAATTTATCTCAACTTTAGCAAAGTATTCTACACTGATTCCCATAATACTTTTGTATCCAACTTGGGACAATATGGTTTGGAACAACTGGGTACCAGAGGAGACTTCATGGATATTTTTCTGAGCTGAAATGGAACAAATATGTAAAAAGTATTTAAAGTAAAATGAAATAAAAACAAGGAAAAAAATGTTTAGAAGTTACTCTTCACTTAAATAGAGAATATTTAGATTGGATATATAAAGAAGAAACTTTTTACAAGGTGCATTTGACAATGTCCTGCATGACATCCTTGTCTCTAAACTGCAGAGGTATAGATTTGATGGATGAACTACTTGGTGGATAAGGACCTCAATGGTGGCACTCAAAGAGTTGTGAAAAAATGTTTAGAAGTTACTCTTCACTTAAATAGAGAATATTTAGATTGGATATATAAAGAAGAAACTTTTTACAAGGTGGTGGTCAGACACTGGAACAGGTTGACCAGAGAAATTGTGGATGCCCCATCACTGGAAGTGTTCAAGGTGAGGTTGACGGAGCTTTGAGCAACCTGAGCTAGTGAAAGATGTCTCTGCCCATGACTAGTTTGGACTAAATGATCTTTAAAGGTTACTTTGCAATCTAAACCATTCTAAGATTCTATGATTCTATTCTAGCCATCAGTATTTTCTTCAATGAAAATGTCAAAAAAAAAGAAAAATAATTTGGCATCTCAACAGCAATAGAATTTGCTATAAGACAAGGTTTTGCTTCATTTGAGGTGAAAAAGAACATGTCAGTTTTAGAGATGTCAGTTTTAGAGATGTCAGTGTCCCTCCACTAAGTTCAACCTATAATACCACAGCATTTGTTGTGGTTTCAGCCAAAATCACCACAACCGGACCGATAGATGGCCCTTCCCCACCCCTTCCAAAAGAGGAGAGGGAGAGATAAGGAGATTCAAAAGTTTAGAATGAACTAAACTACTTTAATGAAGAATTAATATTAAAATAAAAAAAGAAGAAAATAATGAAATAGGTACAATATATACCAAACCTTATCAAGTTCCCAGGATGACAGTCCCGTCACCGGCAGGCACTGGGGAAGTCCCAGACTGGACTCAGCGACGGATGGGAACTGGATTCCAGCTCTGGACCCAGGAACACACGGATTGGGATCAAAGGCAGATGAACAGACAGGGTCCTCTTTGGACATTGGCCATCGCAGGAAGAGCAGTTGATCCTTTGATCCCTCAGCTTTTATACTGAGCATGGGGCAGATGGGATGGAATACCCCAGTTGGTCAGGTTTGGGTCACCTGTACTGTCCGTTCCTCCCCACAGATGTGACCCCTCTACGTTTTTTCCATTTCCGACCCTTTAAGGGTCAAACAAGGAATTGGCTGACCTTGGTTGTTATAGCAATAACCATAAGCAAGGGCCTCTCTGCGTACTGTTCCTTGGCATTTAGCACAAACATTGGTCTTATCACTCTGAGAACGAGCAGTTTTCTCCACAATATGCTGTTAATTTCAGAGAGTTAGAGGAGGCCTAGCTAAAATGTAAAATTACAGAACAGAAAATTGGTTCGGTTTTACTTCAAACTGGGACAGCGTATTAGAGCATTTCTGAGGTGAAACATTCTACTTTAGATGTCTGTGTCCTAAATTCATACATACATGTGGCATAGCATATTATATGTTCTGACATGCATGAACTATTAGGATTTTGCGAAAAAATAAGATGTTATATGCAGTAAAAAATTGTATGCATAATTTATACTTCATATTTTCAACCTTATTATTGCTTCAGCAAGAATATATTTCACTTATTTGTTATGCTTCTTTAAAAGGAAAGAAAGATAAAAATTAAAAATAAAATGCAGAATATTTAGTACTATCTCACTGCTGGATTTACTCACAGTGTTTAGAGACAATTTCTTTTGACAATAATAGGAAAAACAGATTGTTTAGTCCAATATAAGACTATGGGTGGACAAGCGAATGTGAAGAATGTGAAGACAAGCTTGTAATTGCTGGCCTCATGTTTTCTTTCTGTTGGGCTTAGACAAGGTGTTAAGACTAGTTTCTCCTATTCCACCAAATATATATGGATAATTACTGTCTTCATAGGACTATATTTCACTTAAAGTCAGAATACTGTAGACTACACTGGCCTCATTATATGTTACTATTTAAGAAAGCGACTTTCTGCTTTATATTGTGTTAATAATTTATTTTTAGGGTAAAGATAATCAGCTGTTTCAGGGAACACATATACATTTTCTCTTTGCCTACTGTGAGCCCTTAATATCTTTAGTCCTACAGCTTACAAATGGCCACAAAATGTCAGTTTCAAATCAAATTAAATTTCATTCCCTGGGATGTGAATGGATCGTTTCTGCTGTGCTCTTAGGCCTTTCTAGTTTGAAGAACGAGAAATACAGTCAAACATCCAAAATTACTTCTCCTGCAGTTTGCTGTGAAAAAAAAATCTTGGTGACTGTGGTGAGCAATTTCAGTGTATGTTTTAAAACGAAAACCTTACAATAATGTAAACTATAGGATTTTTAATTTGATTTGATTAAGGCTGTAACTTCTCAAGTGAGGAACTGCAGATGTTTTTGAGACAGAGCACAAATTTTATCTATCTGTTACCTCTCAAACAAAATTTAAAAATGTGTAAGATGCTTTAAGAGTGTCCTAACTTTCTTGGGTCTCAATCAGGGGAGGAACAGCATAGAATTCACTAATGGTTTCTGCTTTTTGTACATCCATGCAGCCAATGGGATTTTCACAGACACATCAAAAAGCCTGGAAAACTGAAATTCAGTTTCCTTTGGCCAGTTATAAAATAAAATGTTTAGAAGACATTTGATTTAATGACATTACTAATTCTTTTACAACTGATTGTTAATAGCTTCTTTCAGCTGGAATTCTGAAATGTATGGCCTTACCAAAGCTTCAGAAGTCACTTTGTGCTATTGTATTGGCTTTGTGGCTTCTTCTTATTTTTCTTTCTCTGTACAAAAAAGAGCAAAAAGCATACAATGAAAGTATAGTTATTACTGTTGCCTTTTATCCACAGATGGGAACTGGCTTGTATTTCTCCTATCTCTACCCTGATGGAATCTTAGGGCTTTTAAAAGAAAATAGCTGCTGTCTAGTATGCAGGACCCACTATATTTGAACTGTCCTGTGGCTTTATCTGGAATGACTGAAAAGGAGACAGTACGAAAAATGGGTTCTTAATAGGTAGGGTTTACTAGCTTTTACATAGAAGTATTTGGGAGGGAGGGGGAAATTATAATTTCCTTGAGAATCCACATATTCTCAAAACAAATTATCTTCAAGCAAGGAATGGCTTTAAGGCTAGAGAACGATCCTGAAATTTCAATCTTAAGCTCATCACACTTCTTTCCTTGTGTTTTCTTTAACAGTACTATGTATTTTTTAAACATATCTATGTATACGTGTGTATATTTGTGTATCCAAGTATCCAATATAAGTATATATACACATACATATGTTTGCATGCCTACCTACCTTGTTAAAGCTCTTTTTCCTTATTTTAAATAGCAGTGATTTGTATCTGTATCATGTTAAAGCAGTAAACTACAGAAATTATAGCATTATCAACATCATTAATATCCTGTAGACCTGCTTCTACACCCAGCCTTTATCCAGCAGTGAATCCTATAAAGATGAAATGTGAAGCCCTTACTTAATTCTCAATCAATAAAACTTTCATTAAAATCAGTAGGGGTCTGCCCAGTACAAACTGATAAGAATCATAAGAAGTTTTTGACCTGTGCTAGGAGTGTTTGCATGATCAGAATTTTGTGCAAATAGACACAAAGTTAATTCCTTATTTATTGGCTAGTGAAATGAAGGTATGTATGAAAGAATGCTTGTTTGCTCTTTCCTCTTAAGATTTTCAATCTAACTTTCATTTTGTATTCTCAATTGTGATTATAATTAAAAAGAAAATGCTTTTATTTTTCAGAGTCAATATGTTATGTTCAAATATAGATGAATCCCATGAGCAATAACAACATTATACATGAGCTACTGTCTTATGCATCCAAATGACTTCATATAGCTTATGGGATATAGAAACCATGTAGGGGAGAACAAAGCCATAACATAGGAGCAAGCATACATGATACTGATGACACAGCTCATTGTGGTGTTAAAGGACAAAGTGACAGAAATATACACCAGATGTTCCTTTGCTCTACAAGGGCACAAATGAATCCCTTGTTGCAGTAATTATTCTGTCACCTAGTTGCACTCCTG
The DNA here is from genome assembly GCF_001431845.1 of Calidris pugnax. Lineage (NCBI taxonomy): Eukaryota > Metazoa > Chordata > Aves > Charadriiformes > Scolopacidae > Calidris > Calidris pugnax. The sequence continues at coordinate 1,436,590 of NW_015090999.1, read as the reverse complement.
AATACAATTGATGAGCAAGTCCATGCCTTTTAGGTTTTTTAAACACCTTAGGAAACTGCTGTTCAAGGAAACAAAAATTTCTATTCCTTCTACTGAGGGAAGTCACTCGTAGGGTAAGTGAAATAAATTCTTGTGACCAGAGCTTTGATATAGGGCAAATTCTTGCAGAACCTGAATTTCAAGCTTATCAGAAATGGATTTATTAGTGCTGTTATCCCCTGTCTCATCACTGGCATACATCAATGTGGCTCTTCTCGTTCTACCCGGACTTGATCATGGCTGCTGCTGCAGCAGGTATTCAGAACCTGATTTAAAGTTCTAGATTTTCAACTCTCTTATCTCTACTGGTATTGCTCCAGTGAAGATGGCGGTTTTTCTTCCCTACTCACAAGATTATTTTACAGAAATTTACTCCACTGGAAGGAACCTGGAGGCCTCACATCTGCTTCTCCATTTATTTTAAAGTTCATTGAGTAGCACTGAGCAGAGCATTCCCTACAAGTTTACCTGTGCATTAGAGACACCTGCATTCATACTGAAGGTAGCAGAAACATAGGCAGCCTTGACTCACATTTTAAAGATTTTTAAAAATTTTTTTTGAAATATAAAGTGTAAAATTTAGTAGAGTTATTAATGCTTATTGAGGAAAGCTACCTTTTAAACTCAAACAATAAGATCCTTCCAAGCTTCCCAGAAGACTTTTTATCAGATATTCAGTTTCATTGCAATTTGCAAATTCATTGCAAATCAAACTCCACCTGGCCTTTTGTTGAATTCTGAGAGGCACAAATTACCGTTAAACAGTGACTTCATCAACATTATTGATATACTTTTTCTTTCTTGTCTCCATGACCGATTATGAAAAAAAAGAAAATAACTTCCTAGAGGGATTGAAACTTGTATTCTAAAAATGCTGATACTGAATAGACAGCATTCAAGTCTAGTCTTCTTCAGAGTGTTAGTCTGAAAACAGGGAAAAGCTGGCTATGTTTACTGATTAACATTTTCTAAAGTAATCCATGTGTCTGCCTTCTACTTCTTGATCAGAAATGGCTTGAGTTTCATACCTTCAGGAATGATTGCAAACTGTGTTTATCTGAAGATTTTCCAGAGGATGGCAGAGGGAGAAGGAAGGATAGAGGGGTAGGGATTTTGGTAAGAGATTTATGGTTGAAGACTTAATTTGTTTGTTTAAGCCAAGTCCATTATTTATAATTAATGTCAAGGATGTTTCTGAATGTTTTAGAAGATAGTGCTCTTCAGTAAATTGAAATATGAACAATTTACACATATTTATTTATGTAGGTTTGAGAACTTTGTAAGAATTCCAATTAAAGAAAAAATACTTTTTCTTATTTATTTTGCACAAGATCTACCTTGTGGATTTTTTATACCTTGAGATATGATGTCTTTCCCAGTTTCTTGTTTATTATGACTCTTTTATACCTCCTACTACATTTTTTCAGTGAGCATTTTGCAACAAGTAGAAGAAATAAAGAAAGTGATATGATGACATTATACAGTGATAAGCATGTATGTCACCTATGTAAGGAGAAATAGGCAAAAATCAGAGGTGCGTTAGAGAACAATCTTGTTTTCCTATTTGTGAGTCTACCTATTGCTGTGGAAAAAAATAGAGATACACTCTATAAAATTTATTCATTCTGGGTTCTTCTGAAAGACAGCACCGTAGCAGAGATCCTCCTAAGAGGAATTAAACAGTCGCTGAGTTGGGTTTTTTTTTATTAGGTAGAGGAAGCTATGTCATGTACATTTTCCTTTCCATTCCAATGCTGTGCTAGCCAACTTTAGTTTTTAAAATACTAAATTCTGGTACAGTTCAGTGATGCTACTTGAACAGAGACTGCACATTCATATGCAAACATTTTGTGTCCTTTAGGAATATTTAATTACAAAAATATACTAGTTCCTATTATCAATATTATATCAATTTACTATCTATAAACCACATTTGAATTTATGTTAAGAGATAGTAAAGTCTTCATCACTTTTTATTTAATTAAAAAAAATTAGTTTTGTTCATAAAATGGCTTTGGTCACTAACAAAAGGAACCATGTTTGCTCTTGCAAACGGGAGTTCTTTGCTCTTATTACAAGCCTGTGCAGAAGAATTAAGGAATATGCAACAACTAGATGTATTCTTAGATAGTCATATGTTTCTAGCAATGGATTAGTAGAAGCAAAGCCACACATTTCGTTTGTGCATAGGGGTTTCTAGCCAAAGTAAATGAATCAGAGTTTTAATTCACTTGGGTTCAGATTCATTTGGGCTTGTCATATTGAACAAAAGAAAACCATCAGCCATAAAAGAGCAGTCAGGCATGACATTAAACAGCTGAACATGTCAAAATAATCAGCATGTAGTTATGAAGTTGCATTCAGTACATCACTGCTTTACAGTTATTGCTATTGCATTAGATTTTTGCATGCTTTAGACAAATTGATGTAGGATGTGGGGTTTTTGTTTTTGTTTTTGTTTTTACTTGTACAATCATCATGGAAGGCAACCTTTACTTAGTTTTTGTCCACTTAGCTAGGGTATTGTTAACTGTATTTTAAACTTGTCCTATTTGAATAGTTACCCTATTTCCCCAAACCCACACTGATGGAAAGATGCCCTTTTGTTATTTACTGATATCTTAGGCCAATAGATAAGTTATTTACAATTACTTTGTAATCTTTGCATTTGCTTGTCTTAAAGTCATATTACTCTGCTGAATTTTCCAGCCAACTAAAAATGCATGTCTTACTTGTGCATGTGCAATTCAAAATGAAGCTTTTATTCTATGCAGCTGTATGAAAAAAAATTCAGTTCTAGGTAATTTATTATTATTCTTTTTTTCTTTTATCTCGGCACCCTGTTAAAGCCTTAACATTAGAGTTTTCTTTCTAGTACCATACTGAGAATTTCATAAGCAGACAGCTATTATTAGTAAGTTACTTCAAAAATGGTAAATGGCTTCACTGCAGCTCCAGGCCATGTATTTTCCTGTCAATACTGTTTACAGCATGTTGTGCTCTGCCTCATCAGAAGAAAGGAGGACAGCTTATGTAATATTAATAAGCAACTCATTTATAGATAGGAAGTTGGTAATCTTTGAATATTAATTGGAATCATTCTAAAGGAACGGTTATGAAATAGACACAGAAAGAAGACTCCTTCCTCTGAGTGTTGAATAGTGCATTATTTTTGGACTATAAATTATTTACATGGAATTGCTACTTAGAATGAGGAATCCTTTATCTTTCAGTCCTTGTTTTAAACCCAATCAACAAAATGACATCTAACTTCAGATTTCCCCTAGAGCTTGACAATCATGAAAGCCCAGCCATTTTTAGGCAGATGTTTGCAGTTGATAAGATGCATTAAATCATGGACCATTAGCTGAACTGTTGTGTAAGTTGTCAAAGATTCAGGCTGTTTAACAAATTGATATCTATGCAGAAAACAAAAGACAGAGAAGGTCTATGGAATGCTGCAGTAGTTCTTATTGACTGTCTTTGAAATCAACAAGAAGTGCTACATTGGGCAGAGTATGAACAGAATGACAATGGGACAAGTTTCAAAACAAGCTTGAAACTGAATGATCATTTTTTAAAGGATCCCATCACTACAACTCCCAAATATGCTGAAGCAGACTTTTTTCTGGAGAGTGTCATCTATTGCTGTTATATTTAAATGCATTAAAGTGGAATTTAAGTTTTGCAGAGAAACCCGTCCTAAACCTACCATGTAATGCTATATGGGTGTGCTGCATGCAGTTTACAACTACACAGGAAGAATTGCATGACCCCCCAAAAAGTCTGACCTAAAATTAAATATTTCAAATGGAAATCTGAATGGTAATAGATAAAGAACTGAATACAGGAGAAGCCAGAGGGAACAGAGGGTCTGGAAAAGGTCTGGAAAAGATGAATAGAAGTGAAAAGATTCACTGAAAGGTAGATAAGAAGTGAGGCAAGACCACGCAGAAGATCTAAGGGGAAAAAGGGAAATATGAGGTAAATACTAGTAAATATTGAATGGGGCAAGATAGACAAGAAAAAAACCTGAAACACAATATATGCCCCAGAAGGGAAGGAAAGAAGAAAGGAAAGAAGAAAGGAAAGAAGAAAGGAAAGAAGGAAG